>NW_019731268.1:414909-610757 GCF_002891405.2 Cryptotermes secundus | reverse complement strand
GCTCCGAGGCTCATCTTCGATGCTGGTGTTCCCATCTTTAAAATGTTTCACCCATCTTACGAACACTGCTCGCACCCATGCACACACTTCCATAAGCACGCTGAAGTCTCTGGTGAATTTCTGCAGCAGGGATTTCCTCTTTCACAAGAAATTCGATTACAGCACGCGGGCGAAACGACATGTGGTTGTCGGCCATTTTGTTAGGAGTGATACTGGTCACGTGATGGAAGCTATTGACGTCACAAGACATTCAAGGTTAACACAGCTGGTTCCACCTACCACTGTACTCTCTTTCGACTGCTGTTCCCAGGTTGCATGCAAAAAAAGTTGCTCATGACTTCCGGTAGGACCTACGTATATAGTCAGTATTTACCTAAGATATTGCAGCTTTCAGACACGGTACTGGGTGATGACCTCGAGCTAATAGAGAACATGTTCAACAGAAGCATGATGACGATGGTCTTGATGCAATACAGAGAAGCCCAGCCTCAAGTGTGCGTAGATTTTCGCACACAGCAGGTGTTCTTTGCACTCTAGTATGGAGAATATTACATTTTCGGAACCCATTTTTTCGCAAAACTTGTGGTAGGTTAGCCTAACTGAGATAATTTTGCACAGAACAGTGCGTGAAATTTGTAGAAATTCGCAGAAAATTCTGAAATTGTGAAGTGCCGTGTTTCACGGATTTTTTGGTCAAGACTTTGAACAAGATAGTTACTCACTTCAGATGGTCGGCCGACTACTTCGCTCTTCATAGTGAACATTTGTTCTTCCGCACATCTTTGAGCATTCTACACCATTTTACAGTTCCTTTGCTCATTACATTTTGGCCATAAACTACCGCGAAAAATTCACGATGGGTTTCCGCAGCACTCATGTTTTTAGCACGAAGAAAGCGGATAACAGCGTGGATTTCGCAGTTGGCGGGATTGGGAATCGCAGGACACACAACTCACTGTCTAGAGACAAGAACAAATGCTAGGTGACCAGTTATATGATGATATTATATTTAAGCATCCTGTTGCACTTCATACGATAAATGATACATAAATGATAAATGATAATACAGTTATCAACGAAGTGAAGTTGATAATAACAAGGAAAGTGTTTTAAATGTTAAATTTTGAACTGGGTGCAGTGTGACAGTGACGTGAGTGTTATACACCGGATGATGGCCGTGTGAGGCCGAAACATGTAGTGTAGGGGAACAAGATCAAAGACACAAAATATATTGTTTGCACTTGAGACGGAGTTTTATCATTATATCAGTTATATGATGGTTTACAAGGCAGTGAGTCATGTGACGCCACCTCGCATTCGTGAGCTCTGCCCCGCTCCTACATTAGTTGCCTAAAATAAACGGAGGTTACGAGTATTTCCCAGTAGCCCTCGTATAATTAGATTCTTGTATGAAATGATATTTCTTAGTGTGGCTGATGTCGGTAATTATGCTAAGTAAGAAGCACTTTATTTTTATTTTGCTTGAGAAACATGTGATCAGTTATTTGGTCTAGTTGACTGTCTGAAACGAGAGGTTTATTTTGTTCACTGAATTTCACATGATGGTGGAGGAAACTGTATGGCTTATTGTGCACCTGTGGAAGGATTCTAGAAAACTAAAACATGGTAAGTATAATAACCAGTGCTCTGGATTTGTTTCAAACCAGATACGATAAAGCAATAATGGTCTCCTGAATCTGTTAGCTGTAGGACAGGGATGCCGTGTATGTTCCTGTATTCATTTCACTATTATTGGGTTATTGACCCAAGTCACGTAAAGATACAGTCATGTTATTTTCTTAATTTCATCAGCTAAGTTCTGAGAATAAACCTAGATAATGGGTAAGGTCCAAGATATAAAAGAGTATGAGATACTTTCAGAAGTGCTTCTTATTGCCTTGAACTTGTAAGAGAGCTCTCTTTCTTCTCTGGTTCTTCCAGCCTGTCTTTAATTTCTTTTAACACATTCGTGGATTCAGAATGTTGACCCTTGGTGGTCAAAGACCATGACCTGGATCCTGACCTTTTAACTTATCCCAATGAATGAGGTACAGGCAGTGTAAAACAACGAAACAGTTTTGATCATAAGCTGAATTATAAGCAGATGTGGAGAAGGTGAAAGAAATTGGTCATTTATTAATGTTGAGTGAAGAGTAATGATTTTTCTTACCACTGTTATATCACATTTTCTCTTCAGGTCTCAATATGGCGGTTAATATTATAGACTTATGAATTATTATTGAATGGATAGATTGAAGTTGCGATACATTATTCTTCTTGAAAAGAATAATCCAAATTTCACCATCCTTCTCCTTCTCGGGGAGGACATGGCATCTGGAAGGAAGAGCAATTTAAAGTACTTGAGAGCACTTAGCAGAATGTGAGGACAATAGAGATTCCTTTGGAATGTGGGGAAGATTACATATAAGAAATGAGAGTATTTATTTACTTCGTTTAATGTTAGGATAATTGTCAGCTGGTTGTGGTGGAAACGGCAAGTTGAAGGAGGACACTAGGAATACTTTGTAGGTGGGAGGATGATATTAACACTTCAAAGCACGGAGGTATTCCGTATTCCGTATTGAGGGGGTGGGTTTCCCCATGCACTTAGACCGGTTACTGGTCCATTGTGCGGCCCCCTTTAATTTCTGCTGTCTCCATACCCTACCGGTACTGGTGCTTACTATCAGCCCCTTTCTGCCAGCGAGGTTCCAACCTCTTACTAGCAGTGGTATCTAATAGTTAGTCCGTTTCTGTCGGCGAGGTCGTCGTCCTCTGGCAGGGGTTCGTAGTCCCTTTCTGCCAGCAAGGTTTCTACCCTCTACTTGGCAGTGGTATCTAATACTTTAGTCCCTTTCTGTCAGAGACGTCCCCCCTCCTCTGGCTTTGGTACCTGATACTTCCCCCATCTACCGGAGGAATTGGAAACTAGTTGGGCGGGAAACTTGGCCTAATATCGCCTAGAGACATGAGGTTCTTTTACGTGTCGTAAATCTACGACACGGTACCCACGGCTTAAAGTCCCTCCCGGAGGACTTGTTCCCTGAATTTTTCCGCCTTTAAAAATTCCACGACCTCCGCCGGGTTTTTGAGCCCGCGTACCTTGAGTCATGAGGTGGGAACGTTACCCCTAGACTACGGAGGCCGCTAAGCACAGAGGTAACTAGAAGTACCACTTAATTTCGCAGGTTCAATTCCCGAAGAGGGCATTGGATTTTTCAACTGACCTAATCATTTCAGTCGTACTAAGGCCCTGGTGTCGACTGAGGCTATAACAGAAATGAGTACCATGAATCTTCCTGGTGGGTAAAGTGCGGCCGGTGCGTATGGCTGACAGCCTTACCACCATCTGTGAGCCAGTTGTCTGGAAGATGTGGGAGCCCTGACATCTCACAATCCTATGGACCTTCACGGCCTGTTATGGGGATCGCTCTGACGTTGCCATTTTACCACCTGCTGTAGCATCCAGAAAGTAAGAATTTCGCATGCATAGCATATTTGTTTTTAAGGTGATTCTTAGGATTAAAAGGCTTAATTTTCCTATATTTTGTAATGGGGATGCAACATCTTTTCTGCAAGGTGGCGTCTGAGTTTTGAAATATCACTCAGAATGTGGTCTTCTTGGTTGTGACACCCTGTACTGGCATTTCAGAGGAACATGCTGTCTTCTTGAGGTTTGAAGGGGTGAAATACTAGCGGAAACCCACCATAAATTTTGGGTTCTGTTATGGTCTTTGAAAATCTCATTTGTTTAGCACGACTCGGTGCCCCCCGGAAGATATCTCGCATTTAATTAATTATATTTATTATTTACTTCCTCAAAACAAGTGCCTGATTGGAGGAAGGAGTGAGAAAACCACGGAAGCCCACAGTCAGTACAGCTGGTCTCTGGGCTAACATTTGAAACAGCGGGTTTGCCCGTCTGCAACGTTCGGTGATAGTACACATGTGAAACTCAAAATCCTTTTAAATAATCTACATAAGTACTAAATATTGTCACGTGGTTTGTGGTACGCGTGACGAAGTTACGGGTTCTAGTTCGGATGATTGGATTTATTAGCACTTCGGTTACACACATTTTCTTGAATACAGCGCTATCGTTGATTTACACACTTTCCAGTTGACCGCTGCAAACGCAGTAGGATTTTGTTTTCACTAGTCGTTTCCTAGCAACGGATCTCAACACAGAAACTGTCACTTCAGATCAGTATGAAGGCGTCTTGTCTTCAGTCACTCTGTATTCCTCTGTCCTAATCTGTACTCAGTCTTCGCATTTCACGCTCCATTCTCGTCCTTGTACTCTTAACTGCTGTACACTCCTGGGGGCTCCACACTAATCTCAGTATATTGCCTCTAGTCTCTACTAGTTCCAGTCCCCTCACTCGTGAGCTTCCACAGCTGCTGTTTCTCTCTAAGACTAACTCAGAGTCAGAGTTACTTTACGACTGGCGTTTTACCGCCAATCAGTTCATCTTGGTGTCACCCCTAGAGGCCCACGACCAGAGATTTTGTTTCCTCCCAACTGAACTTTTGGGGTAATAGTCCTTATGTAACATCCTCTGACCCCTACCCACTGTTGCTGTGTGACGTCACCGCACATGCGCAGCTGATGGTTACGCAGGAAATACATGTCACGTGACGTCACTTATTATTCAGTTCTCTTCAACATCCGTCAGTCCAAATATTCTCAACAGCACCCTGTTNTACATGTCACGTGACGTCACTTATTATTCAGTTCTCTTCAACATCCTACCATTTCATCATTCTTCAGTCCAAATATTCTCAACAGTACCCTGTACTCAATTGCCGTCAGTCTAGGTTCTTCCCATAATGTCAGAGGTCAAGTTTCACACCCATACAAAACTGAAGGCATAATTGTGGTTTTGTACAAGTATGTTTTAATATCTACGTTTTTATGCAGCATGCAAAAAGAAAGACGTTTCTGAACTGAATGGTATCAAGCATTACTCAAATTCAAGCTGCTTTTAGTTTCCACATAAATCATATTTTGGTTATTACGGTCGTTCCAAAATGTTTGAACTGTGCCACATTCTCAAAGGACCTATTATCTATCTTTTATGTTTTGATTTTTCCCCGCATTCTGGTGGCCTGACGAGTTCTCGGGTTGCGGATGGAGTAGACGGCCACCAAATCTGGAGGGTAGCTGAAAATGTATTGAATAAGTAGTCGTGGACAGCTGCTAAGGGGTGGTCCTCCATCTGGGGGCTGGGCGTGGGACTAATAACGCCTCACCGTAAAATAATCTTTTTACGAAGTTTTATGCAGGACATGGGACTTCAACGAATTCTTTGGCTAAACAATGTAAGCTGAGGAAAATGGACATGCGATTTGCTATGTGGAATGTGAAGAGTCTGTGTAGGGCAGGTTCGCTCATGACAGTTGACAAAGAAATATCAGAATATAAGTTACATTTAGTAGGAGCAGAGGAGATCATGTATGACAGGGGTAACATTGAACCAGAAATCGTTTAAATAAGCAGTGAATGCACAATGTAGGAATTTAATTGCTTTCCTTATGGGACCAAAACATATTTTTTATAATGTTTGTGTAATTGTGATATGCAGCATCTCAGTGAGAACAGTGGTAGACTACAGATACAGATATTTATGATCATGGGCCAAGTTCCCAGTAGAGTCACTGAGATTTTTCTCTACACAACTGCTTCCATAATGGCTCTGTAGGTCATCCATGATGTCTTTCCATCGTGTACTGGGACTGTTTATGTTGTTGTAAAGTGGAAGTGAATTAAGTACTGTTGATTTGTGTTTTGAGGATGGAACATATGTGACTAGTGTAGTGCCATTTATTTGTGGTTGTGACTGTCTGAAACGAATTGCAGCTAGTTAACAAGTGGTATAATGGCCACGGCTGCTCGTACCATAACCTTTGCTGCGTGAATATGCTGAGTTGTTATTTCTGTTGGTTAACGTTGTAGTTTCAGTTGAAGTTGCAGTTATTGAATGTTCTATGTGAATGTGCAGCAGCACTGAAAACTGTGTCCATGTCATGTGTATCCTTTGTTTCCTCTTCTTCATGGGGCGGTTTGGCCTTGAGTTCTTGGTGATGCTGTTCGTACACGGCAGGGGGTTGGTTTTGTTGGTTTGACGGTTATTCTTATTGGGGTAGTTTGCGCTTTTTATAACGCATGTGCGCACCCACGCGCGCACAGCGTTATTTGTCTACTTCCGAGATGTCTGATTCACGGAAATAATTGTGGAATATGTATATTAGGCATGTGCGAAAATGACATTTTCAGTTCGAAACGGGATCGATACGAGAATTTGAAAGAAAGTCGAAAATCGAGACGAGGACAAGAATTTTCTGTGCTAGACCAATTTTAGCACTGTTATCACGATTTTTAGTGCTAATCACCTTTTCCCATGCACGAACGCATACTATTTATCCCGTTTAATGTCTGATACCTTTTCAGTGAACATTTTTTCGTAAAACAATTTAAAAATCGAATCTGGGGGTTATGGGCAGGTAGAGGAAAGAAAGATTTCTGTTGACAATTTGATTCTTACCAACATTGTCAGATATTAAGACTCGATGTCAGGTTGTATTATGCAGAAGACAATCTTAAAACTTCGGACATTAGAAACCGGAAAATCAGCTTTTGAATTGAGATCGCGTTTCTCCTTGATTCAGCCTCGAAAATTTCAAACTCAACCTGCCCAATTTTTATGCGTATGCTCTAATCAAAGTTCTGAAAAGAAAAATTAGTCAGAATGCAGGATTTTAAGTTCTCACAGCGGTAATTGTGATGAGTTCTGTCCTCTGGAATATAACGCCGTGTAGTCCGATGAAAGTCAACCGACATTTTAGAGGAATATGTCACCTTCATCGTCAGTGTCAAAGAATAATACAAGAAACCAGCATGAAGATGGAGGCGACATGATCCTCCGAAACGTTGGTTGACTTTCACTGGGATACACGGCGTTATATCCTAGAAGATAGAACTCTTCATCAGAATGCGGTTCCGGATTTTGTCGATACTCGAAGAAGACCCCTCAAGAAACATTTACTGCAAGTGAACATATCCATGGTTCCATTCTTATTTTGGTCCGTGAAAAACGGACTTGGAAGTGTCTTTTCCGTTTCCAATACCACGTTTTTTAACGACATTTCATTTTTCTTATTCAGTATATATTTGTGATTGTTACATTTCGAAGTTGGTTACGTATTGTCAAGTGTATTAATGACTCTCGACGTGGTTATGGATTGGAGATTGATTTATTGACCACTTTAACACAGG
The DNA here is from genome assembly GCF_002891405.2 of Cryptotermes secundus. NCBI lineage: Eukaryota > Metazoa > Arthropoda > Insecta > Blattodea > Kalotermitidae > Cryptotermes > Cryptotermes secundus. The sequence goes on along the minus strand of NW_019731268.1, from coordinate 603,481 downwards.
ACTCATGACTATACTTAATTATAGCGTCATCGTTAATTTCCACACTTTAAAAATTACTACAGCACACGTTAATTTTTTTTTCCAGTCTGTATTCCTTGGTCGTTTCCCGGTAACAGATCAATGGACATCTGCACCGACCAAGTCTTCTCTTCACAGACTCCCTTATGATTTGACTACTGACAACTGACTTGTCTCGGTTATAACAAGGGACAGGATTTTAATGTAAATGCATATTTCTTTCTTGCAACCAGAAAGTATGCTCGTTTGGATATATATATGAATTACTTCATTTCTTAAATTTTGGAGATGGTTTGATGGTGTTTTATGAATAAGCATCATATTTTCGAAGATATCTATTTATACTGCATGTTTCCTTTTTAAAATGTTTATCATATATATTTTTTAATTTTATGTTCAAATTTTCGATCATGGTCGTGTGTATACAATTTTTCTTTTCCGTATTAGAATATGTTGCATATTTGACTCAACATTTCGTCATGATTCGTCTTTCTGATGCAATACCAAGGACGGGACTTCCCCGATCCTTCTACTCGGAACTTGTCTCATCCGCGTACCATCAAAGTGGCCGCGAAGAGATTAGTCGGAAGCGTTCGCTTGTAGCCGCTATCAGCGTAATACTATTCAACCAATAAGTGACTTCACTTATTTATTTTCGAAGTCTCCATGAGGTTCGTTACGCTTCATTTGAAGCTGGGGGCCATTCACTTTAGTGGCGACTAGTCTGTAGTTAAGTTTGTTTAGCTTTCTGTAGTCATGCCGAAAGTGAAAGTAAGTCCGAAAACTAAATTACAGCTGTATCAGCGGGAGTTCGAAGGAGAGATGATAAGTACCGATAACGAAGTTCTTTGTTGCCGAGCGTGGGAGAAAACGGCTGTAAAAACGCTTTCAAGTGTTTCAGCATTTGAACACTAATATACACAAAGAGAATATTAAAATTAAATCCACGAAAAGTGCTCCTTTTCAAAAATTGCTTAGTGAATTTTCTAATAATAGTTTTTCACAGCTTTCCTTTGATTTAAGCGAAGCCTTTTTAGCGGCAGATTCCGCTGTGGAAACTAACCCATCCCACTCTGAGAAACTTCATAGAGATGTATACACAGTGCGAAGTGCCAGATTATTGCGCAAAAATTACGTGAAGCAGTGTTACGATCTTTCATTTGAAAGCATTTCAAGATAATTTTGTATGGGCATCAGTCGACGAAACACAAGATTGCGAGGGACGGTTTATTGCAAATTGTATAGTTGGATATTTCGGAAGTTTTTCATGCCTAAATGCATACATATTTAAGGGATTATTAGGCATAAAAATCCGGTCCATAGTTATAACGTTTCGGCTAGGACCATCAGAAAACACAGCTCTTCTATTGTTGCTTCATTCGTTTCCGTGGGACCGTGTTTGTTTGCGAAGGCGTTACGCAGTAGCGGCCGCGTATACTTGCTTATTAAAAGTCTTTTGCCTAGCAGCGAATGCTGTTTCGTTGTTTGTTTTGAGGTCGTTGCCCAGTACACGTTTCAGTATTTTATGTGTGTTAGTGTTTAAAGGCAGTGAGATTATCTTGTGTAGCGCATCGCTTCCGGGAGCCCTGGGCTGAGTGTCTACCGAGACTCATGTTGAGGGTTATCTGTTTCCTAAAACAGGCAGCTATCATATCTTACCCAGTGGGGTATCGGCTCCTAGTTCATAATAATCAAGGCCGGTCCTCGCCTCAATTCTGTTGTTGCACAGTTTAATTTGTAAGCTTTATACCGCAAAATTTCTTCTGCTTTTCTTCATTACAATGGTGCGGGAACCTGGAATTTTCTTTATTTCACATGGTTTTAGGCCGAGTGGTTTACATGACCTACGGCTGGCGGAGGTCCTGAATAGGTGTTTCCAGATCGGTTGACTTTCCTGAGATATACGTTGCTCCGATCTTTGCTCTAGTATGACAACTATGGAACTTGGCGTTTCAAAAATCAGTTTTCCACGAACTTAAAATGACCAAAGACGAGTCAGTTAACGTCGCAAAATGTGCACAATAGAGTGATGATTATCATCATCATTGTTTCAGCTGTATGGATGAATGATTTTCTTGAGCGATTACTAGATTTAAGTAATAGTTGTGGAGCCCTGGTCATTAGCACCGTGACCTGCCCTGGATTAGATTGAACTATATATAAAGGGTATATACAAAAGAATGGCGCGGTTTCAAAAGTTAATAAGGAATTTATTTCTCAACTTAGACGGGCACAACATACACCGTCAGCGGCGGCAACTGTCCAAGTTTTTCATGCGTCAATTACGAACCTTCAGTGTGTGCACTCTGGGTCACACGACACACATCCACATGGTAATCAGACTCATCCTAGACCCGGTGTAGCATGCCCGCTGTAATGGCCTGCAGTTCATGCGTTATCCGATCACGAAGTTCATGGACGTGGGAAATGGTGGTACGTAAACGCTGTCTTTAACGAACCCCCAAAGAAAGAAATCTCACGGTGTAAGATCTGGCGAACGGGGTGGCCAAGGGATAAGGTTGTTTACTCCTCATATAGTACGGACATTTCCTTTCGTATGACGAGGCACCTCTACTCTATTAATTAACTTGCAACGTCATGGGCCTCGAATACCATCTTATATTTTTATTTTGTCCACGGAACGTATAAAGTAAACATACGACTGATCAGATGTTATAAAACATCAGTTTTAATCTTGTTTTATATTATAACCTTTAGTTTTATATATAAATGACCGTTGTATTTTTATTTTGAATTGTTTCATTTTTGGCCCGTTACACTATCAATTACAAAGTCAATAGAAAGTCCGTCGAGTGTAACAATTTGTAGGTCACTTCTTTATCACTTCTGCCTTACATGTTTCGGTTTAATACAACCATCATCAGAGGCACATAGTACAATCATGAAAACACTGTCGTTGTTTAAGATGTACACAGTTATGTTTGCTGCGTGGACGCTGCTACAATATGTCGACGTGTAAAAGCACAACACTTGCTAGGATTGTTGAATGCACTATCAATTCTCACATTCCATCCGAAACTGCCCTCAAGTTAAAACGCCAATGTTAAAATATTTAAAAAATTTAAAACATTTGATGTAAAATGTTAAGCTCCTCCTTGTTAATTCATCCCGAAGATGGGAGATGTCAGCTTAAGGTTGTATGGCTTATGGTTAGATGTTTCCTATGTGCTGTGTGTTGTGTACTGCATCCGACCTTCTGTAGCACATTCTTGTAAACATCTTATTCTATATTAACGGTAACCCCGCGATTATTAATATAGATCTAACATAAATCTGAGAGTGTACTGTTAATAATCAGTACAATTACGTCTTTTAATTTTCTTACATATCTATTTTATTGCTTATGAAGTAACAGACGCCTTGCGGAAATTTTTTTTCTAGCCTTAAGAGCCCAATAACTGACTTGGGGCATTCTTCTTTGCTGTTCTCAGACAAAATGTGCGTCATTGTTGCCCGTTGGTGGCACCCTATTGGCACTAACTTCGCCGACAAGCGGCGGTCGCTCGGTATGTCCTGTAAAGCGGCCTCCGTAGTCTAGGTGTAACGTTCCCACCTCATGATTCAATGTACCCGGGTTCAAACCCGGCGGAGGTCGTGGAATTTTTAAGGGCGGAAAAATTCAGGGAACAAGTCCTCCGGGAACGACTTTAAGCCGTGGGTCCCGTGTCGTAGATTTACGGCACGTAAAAGATCCTCATGTCTCTAGGAGACCTCTGAGCAAAATTAGGCAAAAATGTTTCCCGCCCAAGTAGTTTCCAATGCCTCCGGTAGATGGGGAAGTTATCGGGTACAAATGCCAGTAGAGGGCCGACCTCGCTGGCAGAAAGGGGAGAGTTATCGGGTACCGCTGCCAGTAGAGGGCCGACCTCGCTGGCAGAAAGGGGAGATAGCGGGCACCAGTATCGGTAGGGTATGGCGACAGTAGAAATTAAAGGGGGACGTACAATGAACTATTAGTCGCGGTGCATGGGGAAACCCACCCCCTCTATACTGAATAATTGAATGTCCTGTATACGCACGCGTTATCCCAGCAATTTTGGGGAATGTGTCCCGAGTTCCGTTCCTGAAAACAATCATATGCGCCTACTCTGATTTATATTTTTTCAGACTTCCGAATTTTTCTGTAACTTATTTTTTGCAGACGCGATGTATATTTTGGGAGGAGCTGAACTATCGGAACATACTCGTCTAAATACGAGTATATCCCATACTCACCCTCAAATCTCGAACCTAAATATGTTGTATAATAGGGGGAAATGTTTAACGGATAGTAAACATAAGTTCACACTAACTCCACTCTTCGAGTGAACTGATGTTCGAGATTTTTTTTCCAGTTCTACAGGAACTGATAGCGGGGAAACACAAAGGGATAAAAGAAGGCTGTGGCAAATATATACGGGTTATTCAGGAAGCATGCAGAGGGGGGTGTTTTTTGGAGGGTTGGGGTAGGAGGTGTACCCAAGCGTGCAAGCATTTTGTTATAGAAGCATAAGGGATGAAGGGTTGGTTGGAAATTATTAAAGGCAGAATTATGTGCAGAGGCGTGAAAGTTAATTCTCTTTGTGGTTTCATGTACAGTTATGTAAAATTTATGTTGCGGTGTAGTATTAAACCGCCAGCACAGCAAGTCCTTTTAGGACTTAAGGCCACCTGTGCCTGATGTGATTATTAGGTTCTCTCTCTCGTCCCGCTGCTCCTCTCCCAGCGAGTATTGCGATAGATCTCTACTTCCTTACAAATGTTCGTCACCTCTGCGTCATGCATTTTGCAGTTTCCCTAAATATAATAGTAAAAGTGTACAGTGCCTGCAAGTATTTGTGTGAACCACCACTGGTTTAGCAAGAGAGTGTTCAACAGGAAACCCTCATTGTCGGACAGATTTAAACCCTCTAAACAACGAACATAACGCATCCTTGTGACAAAAGTCAATCGGCTAACTAAGTTTATTCCGAGAATTATGGGAAGCCTGTAAAACGGTGGACGGAGTGTCTGGCTGCTGTGAGTGGTAGTTGTTGTTGTTATTGGAGAGGGTAGGTTTCCCCATGCACTTAGACCAAATATTGGTCCATTGTGCGTCCCCCTGTCATATTCTACCAGTCTCTATATCCTACCGGTACTGGTGCGTGCCATCAGTCCCGACTCAACCAGCGAGTTCGGCCTCTACTGGCTCAGAGGTATCTCGATGCTTCCCCCATCTACCAGAGGCGTTAGAGACTACTGTTGGGCGGGAAATGTCCTTAATTTAGCTCAGTGGCCTCCTTTGGAGACATGAGGTTCTTTTACGTGCCGTAAAGCTACGACACGGGACCCACGGCTTAAAGTCCCTCCCGGAGGACTTGTTCCCTGAATTTTTCCGCCCTTAAAAATTCCACGTCCTCTGCCGGGTTTGAACCCGCGTACCTTGAGTCGTGAGGTGGGAACGTTACCCCTAGATTACGGAGGCCGCTGCCTCTAATAGTTACTAATACCTGATTTATTAAGCATCCTGCAATGCTATAATATCTTATAGGGAAATGGCTGGTATTTTAACACAATATGGCGGTCAGCGAACAAAGACTAGCTAAGAAATATAACACTGGTAACCAAAAAGATGGTGTCGAAATATGTCTGCATTGTCATTTCAGCAGCTTGCACTAGATCAGTAACTTCACTATGTGTAGAATGTTCATCACGTCGTGTATGTAGTTTTAACAATAGAGTCTTCACATCTAGTGCTGATTCTGTTGAGCACCGGTCACTATAATTGTGTCATGAAAAAGTGAAGCTTAGGAATGGGCAGGCTAAGGCAGAGCTCTGTGTCACTGTTTTCTGTACTTTTGGACGCTGTCTTTCTGACATGAAAAACGACTTCAGTGAAGAGTCCATTTTTCAGTATTTTTTCAAGGCTTAAATCAGTGAGAGCTGCCATATATTTGCATAACCCTCAGACCCTCAGAGTCGTAGAAGGCGACGAAAATGGAAGTCTCAAATCTGAGAGTAAAATGTGTTGCGAGTACCAAGGGACTCGTACCCGAGAAAGACTGCGCTGGCAAGGCAAGCAGCGTGCACAAATGACAGACCGTTAGAGAGGGCGCCCCACAAAAAACAAAACCATGTCAAGTCGTAATAAATATCTGGTCATGAGCCCCAGATGGGTCTCGACACCAAGACTTACCGACTGACTGACCCACCGTCAGTCACAATGTGACTTTGACTTTGTTTTTGGCAGTCGGAGCTATGCGAAGGTAAGTGAGAAGAGATGGCAATTGGCAGATGCGGGAGTCGAGCGAGTTTAATTGAGAGTTGAAAGTCCGGCTGTGAGGAGAAGACTTCACATGTGCTGTAGTACAGTGATATTTGGAGTATGTGATTCAGTGAGACTGTTATACTGCCTGTGTTAAAGTCCGTTGCCATGAAAGGGATAGTGGAGACTAATAGACTGAGGGCACTTGTGTTTTCAGCAGTGAACTGTGAAGTGGTACAGCGGTAGCGCTGTAGTTGCCTGTGGCTCCGAGTGATATGTATGAGGTGTCAGTATATCCGGTTATCCAGTCACTACCCTGTCTATGGCGTTCTACCAGTTCGCTGAGACTTCAAGCCCCACGCGTTGATGAGCGCCATTTTGTTCTAACCGTTCGCTGTCTGTCCACTTACATTAACTGTCGTCACCGACCCGCTGGCTGCTGGGCTGCTACTGGTGGCGGCGGCTACAGCTAGCTTTACCCTGCTCCACTTATCACACACACCTGATCATTAGGATAATGGGTTTAGTTTGGGCGCCAGTAAACTGATACCATCAAGATTTATGAATGGGGTGAAGGATTCATGAGGGGTTGCTGTGGTGGGTAGCTAGTTCTCCGGTAGAGCTAAGATTCTGTTCTCAGGTCGATTGGCAGGGTCTCGCTCAGGAAGGGAAGTTGGAACTCCTGTTATAACTCACACACACACTTTGTTCCACAAGACACTTTATTCGTATTAGGTTGATGACTGCCTTGGAAACACGTGGTTACACTTGCTTATTAAGTTGGTTATCACACTGATTTTCGTCTGAATATTGAACTGTGTTGCTGGGTTTCAAATATAATTCGATATTATAAATTACACTTAACTCGTACTTTAATTTACCGTTTTAATCACACTTTATGACACATAGCTTATACTTTTGAACACTGTAAGCGTAGTAAGCTCACAAATTTTACATAATTTATTACAACTTTCGGAGGGATACAGATTTTGCGTCCGTATGGTTCTTGGGTCGGTAAACAACTAACAAGCAGAATGACTTCTCAAAACTCGGAGCCCTCACTGTGCTTAAATTACTTTAAGGGAGATTGGATATACTGCCATCCTTCTTAACTTCGGCAAAAGGTGAATAGTTGGAGGACAGCTGTGAAGCCTCACCCTCTTTGCCTTGGGGGAAAGATCCCCCGATATCCGTTGGATAAGACACTAAGTGGACCCCAGGGCCTGTCTGGACACTGTGGAATGGAGAAATCTCCCACCTCTGTGCTATTGTTTACTAACCCCTTCCCAGGTTTTCTTCTGGCATTAAGGGAACCTTCCAGTCGTGGAGTATTAGGCAAAGCGTTTATGCCAACAATGTCAGGCTTGTTGCCAAACAAAACCACAGGCTAACGATTTGTCTTGTGGGTATTTCTTGTCCATTATATTCACCGTAATTTTTGTTGTATAAAAGTTTCGAAGTTTGTACAATAAATCTTGTCGCTTTTAGAGCTTTCGGAGACTCATCGCAATTCCCCCCGATCATGCGTGGTGCTTCATTAAGAAAACGATGGGATACCTGGTGACCACATTGTTTTAGTCGCGTTCGCATCCTTGTGGAGTTACTATTAAAATCTGTTCTTTCATCCTTCGGTGCGCACGAAAGAACTGGAGCAGAGAACGAATTTGCATGCGGTTCCATGTTTGGGAATTTTTCAAACATTTTTTCAGCACATTCCAATTGTGGTTAAGATCGGGCAAAAATAGCCTACATATTTCATGGAGACCCAAGGTGCATTTCTGTGCGTACGTCGAGCTTAACTCTCAGGCGAAAAATCGGAACAGACTATAGATAAAAGTGAATCACGTCTCGTGTGTCTGATACGCGTTTTGGGTACGCATTGCGATTTTCGAGATGTCTGATCCGAAGGGAGTGAACGTCCTAGAATTGTTATGCTCTGCGCAGGTTCCTGAGCTTGTACATCCAACAGATTTCTTTCGAACACACGCAAATACTACTTAGCCCCTTGTCGCTTCTTCCTTTATTTCTTCCGAGAAAACAGCACAAATGAGAGGATTCACCATAATTGTGTAGTTATGAAGAAAGCAGTCTTCTGGGATTTGGCACCGTGTATATGTGGTGTTAACCGANTCCCAGAAGACTGCTTTCTTCATAGTCACCGCCGTGAAAGCCTCAAATCCTACATTGTGTAGTTATGTTTATGCTTACATTTCCTATCTTAGTGCACTTCAAATTACGACACATTGTACTTAAAAGTATTTAACAAAAGAGCATCGCCATACTTACTTAATCGCAGCTGTATCACGGAAATTATCGGGGTCTTATAAATAATATAAAAATTCGTATGGATTCATAGAGTTATGATAGAACGGATCATAACCCATCTACTTGAACCGTTCATAATGGGATCGTGTTGTGGGCTGAACTACTCTTGGTTTTATGACGAAACAGTAGCGCTGTGTGCTGCGTGGAATCGAGACGTTCCATTGTTTATGCATGTCAATGTGCATGCTTGATGAGGAAGGACCCCTAAATGTGTAACAGGAGAAAAGACTCCCGTTAATGATCTGGGGATGTAATACTGTATTACGGGACAGAAAATAAGACTGGAGAGGGTGCACATTTTACATCGCCACCGTGTATAACGTGGCATGAAGTCAGGAGCAGATAGGTATATGTTGGAAGGATTTATTGACCAAAGTTCATGTATTTGGAGGGGAGCGAGAGTAACCGAAGTTACACGATGTTATATAAGAGTGTGTTGACTTTGGGGTTTCCCCTGAACTGTTGGCCCAAACCAAATGTAGACTGTATGGCCCCCACCAAATTTAGGGGTTAGTACAAATAAAGAATGTAGCTTCTCATTTGTTTTCCTCCTGTTCGTTGAACATTTGTTGCCAAGATTTTGGAGACAGCGTTTGTTCGTCTTACATACCAAAAATAAACTTTCGGTTACCGTGGCGACTCCTGTTAAAGTGTGGAGGTTCACTTCGACAGAACGTATGACCAGAAATTCATTTCAGCTTTCATATTAGCTTGAAGCGTTGCTGTTAACCGATCTGTAAATTCTCATACAAGGAGTCGCCTTGTAACCCAGGTTTCCCAGATTATTTTGTTTGTATTTTCTGTAGTGTCTGCATCATTACGAGCTTCGTAACAATAAACCGAAATACAGGCTTGTCGCAATTTTGAACTTTACTTTCGAGACGTCTTCTAAAAGAGCGCCGCGGTAACCCCGTCTGTTGTAGTCCGGACGTCTATGTAACTTCGGTAGAACTTTGTGTGTGAAATGTTTCTAGGGTCCGTCATTGCTTTGAGTAGATGACCTTATGGAGTGAAACTCAGTTTCAGCGAGATTCGGCAGTAAAAAATGATGGCAGGAAAGGAGTTAGGATGTGAAAAGAGGACTTCATATGTGCTGCAGTAACACACTGTAGTAAATCCCTTGCCCGGATACGACTAATGAAGCATGAGAACATTGTGTGTGTGTGTGTGTGTGTGTATGTGTGTGAGAGGATGAACTGTCAAGTGTGTAAATTAACAATAGCGCTGTTATCACTTGTAGTTACGAATTGAGTGTATAAAGTGACAGTTTTGCTTAAAGCATTAACCTATGGAGCCAGAAAATCCCTTGCTAGGTAAACACATTCCTAACGCCGGGACCAATAGAAGAATGTAATCATTGCTAGGCTGAGACTTCATAAACACACTCGCGGCAAGGAACACGCAACAGTAGGGTGCCCAGTGCTAGGCGACGTAGCTGTAACACCGCTACAACAATTCTGGCATCAGAGATGTTTTCCGTATGGTCCGTGGTGAAGGTTTTGAACCGACCAATAATCAGACAGAAGACAGAAACAAGAAACTGGAGAAACAAAAGATTTTGTTAAACGAGATTCTATCGGAAAGTTCGCGGATTAGATGAAAAAAAGGAATGCTGGCTTAACTTACTCAATTTTGGCTGTCATCTCCTTCAAAATGTTCTCTTCGTGAACGTATACAGCCATCTCATCCTTGTTTTTGTCCCCCCCCCACTCTTCAAAGGCACCGTGGAAGTCATTTATTTAATTCTGTCGACTACCGCTTGTGATTCCTTTGTATGTCAGATACTGTTTCAAAACGTCCCTTCAGTTTCATTTTCAATTTGGGAAACAAAGCGAAATCACAAGGGGCTAAGTCCGGCGAGTAGGGTGGATGGGAACGATAACCATGTTATTGTTAGTCACAAACCCTTTGGTTCTCAGGGACGTGTGGATAGACTGGTTGTTGTGATGAAGGAGCAATGCGACATATGTTCAGGTTCTGTTGTTATATCCTGGCAACCTCCATAACTGATCCCAGCGGTGTCTGCGAGCCTATGGATTGTTCAGTGACGGTATTCATTGATGAGTTCTGGATTTTTTCAACATTTTCTGTCATTTTGCTGGTGCTTGGTCGCCCTGAACGTTCGTCATCTTTAACTGACACTCGACCCACTTTGAAATGTGAATGCCATTCAAAAACCGCCGTCCGGCTTGAAGAATATTCTTAGAAGGCCTTACGAAGAATTTCAAGGGTCTCGGTAGAGGATTAACAAGCTTCACGCAAAACTTGATGCAGACACGTTGCTCGATTTTGCCATCCATCGCAGACAACACGAATTCCAAAAAGCACTCGTGTAAGAACAGTGCGTGTTCATAGCGCGGTGTTACGTGGCAGACTGATGCAATAGGCTTGCGGAAGTGTGACCTTGGCCTCCCCTCTTATCTTTCAACGAGACAGTTACAACAATAACAGTTTGGGAACTTTCCGATACCGCCTTCTTGGTAGTAGTGAGAATCCTAGCCAACTTGTGGTCTTTAGACATTTTATGCAATGTTATCGAATTCACAAAAAGCATATCGATGTTTTGTGTGCAAATTATTTGTATTAATTCTTATGTAATACAAACACGCAATTCAAGTATGAAGATTACATACTGTCGAATGATATGGGAAAATGATCATTAACGGTGAGCAGATAAGGCCTTGGAAGGATGTGGTCGTGATCTACTTGAAGTTCCGTCCTGGCATTCGCCCTAAGAGAATGAGGACCACGAAACCCCTTATAACAGTAATCCGCAGCCCGACTGAGGCTCGATGTTCTGCATGTGAATATAAAGACAATTATTTAAATATGCGTATTTCCTATATCCACATACCCAAATCCCAATGTGATTATCCAGTAAGTCGATTCTACTTCTAGTGTTCTCTATCATTTTTCAGTCTCTTTTGAGGTGGGAGTGGACAGTACTGCCAGTTATTGCTTTTATTTATTTGTGGTTGATGTAATGGCCCTGTCACTATCTCACACGTGATATAGACCTACCCTGGAGTGATAAGATGATAGTGAATAATGAATCGGGAAGGGTGTGGAAGGAAGCGAGCGTGCGAAGTACTCAACGGGGACGTTCTGTTATTTATTTTGCATTTGGGTGAATCCTTACTCTGAGAAACTTTTAGAATGCACTGCTTCTGTAAAGGTAACATTCGTGTAAATGTTCGCACACACAAAGCGTATGAATTTCATAACGATCTGTCAAATGGTGGACGTGAAATTCTATGGTTTGTTTTGGTTTAGTTTATTGAGCTGAGTGTCGTTACAACAAAACTGTGTCCACAGCACAGGTTCTGTACACGCAAACTGCATTACATTGATTAAGTCCAGTTACTGTTACTGTATCTACTGATAGCACCATTACTGTTCTACTCTCAGTCCATTTTCTCATTTTGCNTGGGCGGGGGGGGGGGGGGGGGGGGGGGGCGAAATTCTATAGGATGACCAGAAATTTTCTCAAAATTTGTGTACAGTGTTTTGCATGGAAAAACCAACAGGCAACAGCGTGAACCTAATTGTTCTCAGAAAACACGCAAGATCAAGTTTCACCCTCTACTTATTTTCAAACGAAATGTGGGTTAGGTCGAGTTTCAGCCTCTCTGTTTAATGTCATAGTTCCCTTGTCATACCCTGAATATACGACCGCCTCTTTTGTCCAGTGGTCAGAGTTCCTGGCTACAGATTTAGAGGTCCGGGCTCGATTTTCGGGCCTACCAGATTTTCTGAGAAGTAGTGGGTCTGAAACGTGGCCCACTCAGCCTCGTGAGGATAACTGAGGAGCTATTTCAAGGAAACAGCCGCTCCGGTCTAGAAAACCTAAATTAAGGTCCGGGGGAGTTTCGTTGCGCTGACCGCGCGACACCCTCTGTTTGCTAAAGATGGCACCAACTTCGCCGACAAGCGGGAGTCGCTCGGTCGGTATAGTTCGCTTGCGGACTAAAACCACGGAGTTTATTTTAGTTTTTTACCCTGGATATACGCATCCTCTCTCTGTGTTCGTGTAAACGATTTCATGTTGTCGGATCGTTTGGCGCCTAGAGAGAAATGGTTGGGGGTTTGAGGTTTCCCTTATACTCGTATTTGCATTGCTTTGATACGGTTAGGCGAAGGCCGCGCCATAGCTCAAGCGGTTAGTCGCTGGCTTCCCACCGCGGCGGCCCGGGTTCGATCCCGGGTCTGGTCAAGTGGGATTTGTGGTGGACAAAGGCGCTGGGGCAGGTTTTCTCAGAGTACTTCGGTTTCCCCTGCCAGTCTTCATTCCAACAAATTCTCCATCATCACACTCACCCGGGGCAGGTACAATAGGCTAAACAGTGACCGCCGTGCCGAGTGGACCCAGTTGGACTCCACCCCCCATTAAGCGAATTAATTAGGATTAGGCGATAGAACAGTAAGATGCTGAAGATTGCTATCATCTGGGATGTGACGCCGCGTTAATGAAAATCAGCCCCTCACAACACTGTATATCAGCATCATGTTGCATTAGTTTAAACTGATATATTTAAAACGGTCCAGTAATGAAGTTGCCTAGTTGTTTAATGTTGTTAACCACCTAGTTCGTGTTTTATATTTGTTTACTGCTTGTTTCTGCTGTGTACTGTCATGTTTATTTTTATGCTTTCCGTATATTATTTCGCTGTACGTCTGTCATTCTCAGGTATATGGCAATATACAAAACTTAAAAGTATGTGTCCAAGTTGGACCTTGTTCATATAAATGAAATCGTTAATAACAATGTGTGAAGTGTAGCCCTCACACGTGAACCACAGCAAAACACAGCACTGCTTCATACATCCAGAACTCGCAACACGCCGTGCTATCACGGGGAAAAACATTGCACGCAGCAACCAAGAATAATCCAGCGGCGACTGACGCTGTTGAAGAATACACGAAATTAAACTAAAGACATCTTTAATTATTCCAAACTTCGTGGGGCTTGAAGAGAGAAGAATTTGTTAATTGTTCGTTGGATCTGTATTGCATGAAGAATGTCTGCACGCACGTGCCCTGTTTTGGTTTAGATTGTTCAGTGTAATGTTTCAGTTACACTCTTTCTCTTCTTTTGGGCTAACGCGTATTAAGCCCTCTTTTAAGTTCGCCTTACATGACAGCTCCTTACGGAATAACATTCGCCACTACACGGTCTGCATACAAATAGTGCCGTAAAATATCTCGCAAAGAAAGAAACTTAGCATGACATTGAATAGTTAAAACGTAAAGGTGAGGCACGTGGCCACTTGCAGTTCTCTGGGTTTTATAATCGCTGTTCTTTTATTGTTTACTGCTAGAAAACCGCCTCAAAATGATCGAAGGGGCGTACCCCCGCGCCCACCGGTCCGAAGACCTCACTCAATCATTCGGTCGGCAGTAGCAACGGGCAATGTGTACAAAGGTCAGGGACGTAATCAACGCGAGCTTTTGACTCGCGCTTGCTTACCCGGACCTCTCGGCTGATTCCTTCAGTGCAGCGCGCGTGAGGCCCAGAACATTTAAGGGCATCACAGACCTGTTATTGCTCAATCTCGTGCGGCTAGAAGCCGCCTGTCCCTCTAAGAAGGTTAAGGTAGCGCATAGGCTACCGGATGAGACTATTTAGCAGGCTTGAGTCTCGTTCGTTATTGAACTTAACCAGACAAATCGCTCCACCAACTAAGAACGGTCATGCACCGCCACCCACCGAATCGAGAAAGAGCTCTCAATCTGTCAGTCCTCCAGGTGTCTGGGCCTGGTGCCGGGATAGCGTAGTCGGTATGGCGAGTGGCTACTGGCTGGACGGGCGAGGGGTCGGGGTTACAGTCCCGGTTGGGGCAAGAACTTTCACTTCTCCGTGTCGTCTAGATGGGCTGTGGGCCCACCCAGCCTCCTATCCAGTGGGTACCGGGGGTAAAGCGGCCGGGGCGTGAAGCTCACCACTTACCTCCAACTGTTGCCGAGGTCAAGAAAACGTTGGTTTATACGTCCACTCCCCCGTAAGTTTTCATGACGTAGTGCTTAATTAGTTAAGCGAAGTGAAAACTTTGCATTTTACTAGAAAGCCACCTAAAGATTTAACTCGAGACGTCGCCACGAACATATGCAGAATTAGCATCGAAATGTTTCGCAGTGACGCCGGTGTCCCTGCAGCGTTCATTTTACGTGCTACTGATCATGTGCGTGTTGTAGGTGCTTGGGGCGGAGGCGGGCAAGACTGGCCTGAGTGGAGAAAAATCTTGTCCCTGCCGGGACTCGAACTCCGAACCTTAGTCGCCCAGCCCGTAGCCAGTCGCTATACCGACTGCGCTATCCCTGCTCTCACGTAGCGGTAAATGTAGTGAAATTATTGTTTCTGTCAACACAGCTCATTCTTTTGACAATTCTAGTAGGACCCAATGTAACGTTCCGAAGAGGTCAAGGACCTGGAATTTTGACAGAGTGCCAAGTTGATCCGAGGATTTACCAACACAAGACGTCACTGTGGAGTAGGATTATTCATATCGCGGCTCACACTAGCGTGCTACCACTAGGCAGGTTCCTGAACTGTACCTCGTGATCACACTAAAATGTAACTCTGCTTCAAAAGCAGGAAGTCCGGGTTTTACCTTTACTGCATGAACGAATGTTATGTTAGTGACCCTTTTCGTATTCTGGAGCGATCCCCAGTTCGGGTCGGTTTATCGATGTTTGTCTCAGGTTATTATCTTAGAATAGGCAGTGACCACTCCCTCCCACCTCCCTCGAATTTATCGTCCATTATAATCGTGTTATCACCATTACTATTGAAGGTAGCTGTAGTTCGAAGCTTGTGAGGTATCCAGCGTTGTGATTGCGAACTCCTGTTCCCTGTAAGTGTAATGTCAAAGGAAAGAGGAAAATTCCAGCCTTGCCAGTTTCCGATCTCTGTGTCGATTTCAGGATAATTATTATATATACTGTAACGGACTGTCTGTATGAACCGGAGAGGGAAGATTTATTCATGGCTCTTAGACAAGTCTGTCGCCGTACTATACAGCCTGTCTTCATGAGGATTTTTATTCCACAGATGTTTTTTCTTCAGTGTAAAGATGTTAAGGACCACCTCTGTGGTATACTGGTCAGAGTTCATGGCTACAGATCCAGAGGTTCGGGTTCGATTCCCGGCGCCACCGCATTTTCTGAGAAGTAATGGGTCTAGAACGGGGTCCACTCTGCCTCGTGAAGATAATTGAGGAGCTATTTCAAGGAAATAGCGGCTCCGGTCTAGGAAACAGAAATTGACAGCCGTGGGGATTCGTTGCGCTTACCACGCGACACCCTCAATCCGCTAAAGTTGACACTAACTTCGCCGAGAAGCGGCAGTGGCTCAGTCGGTATAGTTTGCTCGCGGACTAAAACCACGGAGTAAAGATGTTAAGGGTCGTGTAGATAAACGGAGTTATTAGTTTTGAATTATTTTGTGCCAGACATAACTTAAAAAATCCGATTTGTCTTCATCAGTTTTTCTTTCTAATGTGTAGTTGAACAAACGTATTAAATCTGTTTGCTACAGCAGTGGAAGGAAGCTGCTTGTTCACATTTATGAGAAAGGCTGATAAAACTTTAATTATCTTGGAGGAACGTCATCATTGTGAACTGTATACAAAATGATATCGACAGTTAATTTCTTACTTGCAAACGGAGATTATTTGATAAGGTCATTATGGATTTCGACGCAGTAGATCAATGTACTGCTGTAGACGAAATGGAAGTACAGGTAGCAGCACATGAGTTGCTTACAGACTTCAAGAAAGCGTGTATCTGAGTTGTACCAGCATCCTCATTAATTCGGTATATCCGTGAAACTAGTTATGCCAATTAAAATATGTCAGAACTGCTTAGAGTGGTATGAAATGAGGAGGTACTCTGTCGCATTTGTTTTTCAACTTTGCTTTGCAATACGCCATTGGGAAGGTCCAAGAAAAGTGGGAGGAAATGAAATTGAATGAGATATCAGCTTCTGGTCTGTGCTGATGATAACTTATGGGGAGATAGCATAAGTACCATAAGTAGCAACACAGAAGCTCTGTTTGACGGTAGTCTGGAAGTAAGCACAGAAAAAAACTAATATAATCTGAAGCGTTCTGTCAACGGTATATAGCACTCTGGATTACTGGGCTTTTGGACTTTGTCCTCTTCTGGTATTCTAAAGGCGCGTCCACATTACTCGTGCTCGTGCTCGTGCTCGTGTGACTCGCTATGCTGGCGAGTAATGTTAACGATATGACAAGTTACGAGACAAGCTAATTTTTAATTTAAGAGCTATAGCCAATAAATTAAAATACGGCTACAGCCTATACACACTACAAGTAAATATACGGATCCTCACGCGCCGAAGCCTGGCGAGCAACTGAAGTAATGTGGACGAAGATTTACGAGCACAAGTAAAAGCCAGACGAGTGTCCCGACGAGCACGAGCACGAATAATGTGGACGCGCCTTAAAGAAAATCGTTTCGAAAAGTGGCACTGTTCCTGTCCTCAGGCGAAGGGGGGAGACACATGAGGACGGAAACAGTTCCAGATTCCGAAACATTTTGTTATTTAAACAAAGTTAAAGAAAAAACAAGTAATTCCAGGAAAGAGCTGAGTATGTGATGTCACTAGAATACAAGCCAAAATCATAACACAGATAGCTGATGGATCTTTTGAAAATATGGCGAAGTTCAGTGTTTGGGAATTGTTGGGGTAGCTTGGTGGGTATATCGACGGTCTACGAGCTGGGCGGCCCGGGTTCGAGTCCTGACAGTGCAACATTCTTCTCCATGGCGTCCAGACCGGCTCTTTGGCTCAGCAGCTCCCCAATCAATCGGTACCAGCGGCAGGGGCATGAAGCTGACCACTCACCTCCATCTAGTGCTGAGGTCAAGAATGGTGGAGCTCTACCTCCACACCACCATACTTCCTCGCCAACATATCTTCATGGCGTAGTGCTCAGCTAAGTAAGCACAGGGACAACTTTACCTTTACTAACAAATCAGTATTACATTCATGATGATATTAAGAGCGTGCTACCATGCAGTTCAGGATCTTTTATCTTCTCCTCTGCTATCTAGATAAGTAAATATATAATACTTTAATATTGCCAGTGTTGTTTTGTGTGGGCGTGAAACTTGGGTCTTCACATTAAAGGAAGAAAATGACTGAAGATGTTTGAGAACATGGCGCTGAGGAGAATATTACAACCTAAGAGGGCAGAAGCAACGGGATGCTAGAGGAAGTTATACGAGTAGCATAATGAGGAGCTTCGTAACTTCTACTTACCAGATGTTATTAGAATGATTCAGCCGAAGGATGATGAGACGGGTAGGGCATTTAACGCGCTTGGGAGAGAAGTGCATGTGGTAGGAAAGAGTAAAGGAAAAAGTCCACTATGAAAACCTAGGAGTAGTTTGGAGAATAATATTAAAGTGGATCGTAAAATGATATTTAATGGTACGGACTGGATTCCTCTGACTCACGATAGAGGTCAGAGTCGGGCTGTTGTGACCACGGTCTGGTTTCATAAATTTGGGGAATTCCTTCACTAGCTAAACGACTGTTACTTTCTCAAGGGGGATAGCTCTGGCAAGTTAAATAGACACGAACAAAATTCCACCTGCGTAAGTTTTCTCGTGATCTAAAAGAGGGAACTTGAAGCAACGATCTTACATAGCATATCCTCCATTTGTCAGAAAGTTTCAGAAACCAGGCGTCATTTTCGATTAACTTTAATGCTTATTTTTATTATTATTTTATATTTTTTGGCGTCTAGAAAACCGAGATTAACGGCCGTGGGGATTAGTTGCGCTGACCACGTGACACCCTGTATCCTCAAAAGTTAGCAGTAACTTCGCTGACAAGCGGCGGCCGCTCAGTTTATATAGTTCGCTTGCGGACTAAAGGCCACGGAGTCGGTCAGACGGTATACTTTTTTTTTTTGGTAAATCAGCAGCAGTAACTTGGAAAGTAAAATAAGGCATGATCGTTGAGCTGCTTATCTGGCACGAGCCTGATGCTTTAACGAAACACGACATGCACACGCACTGTACGTTATCGCTTTCGTACTTCGGCAAACGACTTATGAAATGACTCTCTTGTAAACACGTCAGACTTGCAGTCCGGTAAACGGAAATACTTGGCTCCCACTGCATGATTATAATGCTCATAAGTTCTATTTCCGACGGTTTCTTGGTATTGCACACCTTATCGCTCCTCAGAAATGTGTACAGTAACTATAAAACTGTACGACAGTTTTCATTTTCGTAGTTTTTAATTCCCCATACGAAATAATGAGTATTTGCAGAAAGGCCAATATTAAGACGCACTTGAGCTAGGCATTTCCGTTCCAGGAAGGACAGTTTTATACAGGAAAGGCGGACTATCCTGACTCTTACCGCCCTCCTCTTTTTCGTCATTGTCTGCTCAGTGATCGGTGAGACTTCAATCCTCTCGAGTTGGTCGTCCCTTATACCTGCCCTTCACGTTCGGACCTTTGTGGTCTGCACCTTCATCCGCCGCTTCCTTGTAGCTGTATGGTTCAGAGTAGGGTGTGGGATTGCTCTGAATTTGAATTTGTATGGGCGCCAGTGGACTTGGGTGAAATCCACGAGTTTGGAACGGGGAAAACAAAGGTGGGGATTTGGATAGGGCGTTTGGGGTTCCGACTGCTCAGAAGGTAGGACGAGATTCTGTCTCAGGGCGACTAATGGGCCTTCCTCACACAAGGAGAGAGAAAACACCAAAAAAAACCCGCACTTCACCAACACTGTTGCTTTTATTGTTAAGTGTTCACTAGAGTTACACATTACGAGGCCCTAGCACTTGGACTTTGTACACCAATTTAACGTCCGGGAGGTTACTACTGTTACTCCCTTTGGCTACTCCTGTTACTCACTGTCCATGATTAACCGCTCTTATTCCCTTGTAAAGACTGACTGCTCTTATTGCCTTGTGTGACTCACTCCCGCTATTTCCTTCTGATGACTGACTGCTCTGGAGAGGCAGAAGTCCCGACGGTTCCGGGAACGCCTGGATTCCTCTCCTCTGAAATTTTGCTGATTGGCTGAACCTAAAATTTGGGTGTTTCTCTCATTTGCATTCAGCCAATCCCTAACCAGATCCATGTTAATTTGGGCCTAAGTACAACACGGTCCCTCTGACAGCTCTCAAATAAATGGAGGTACGCCAACGATCGCTCGGTACGCCCCTTCGAAAATTATTGCGACTCGTATCTGTCAAGTCTCAAATTTTCAAAGACTCGAACCGTCGAAGTTAAGCATTGAAATCCCCAGAAAACACAGCGGGATACTTCCTGCTCCGTTCTGGGTTTTCAAGTGACCTGCAGCTTGCTTGTCCCTCAGAAAGACCAGATGTTGTCCTTGGCGTCTGCTGGTGCTGGGGTCAATTCTGTATCATCTTGTTAACAGTAGTACAGTTCGTTTACATGTAGTACATTGTAATTAAAAATGTAAATCAACAACATTGCTGAGGTTCCTGCATGGTGCGGTTACATGACTGAGGTTTTTCGTGATTCACCCCAGGCTCTCCAGACGTGCCAGGAGAATATATCTCCGTTAGGTCACGACAGCTTCTGTTCAAGTCCTGTCCAAGTATTCACCCTTCATCTGACAGCTTATTTCATGTCCCATGCAGTCATCTTACCATTGGACCCAGTGTGGTTTAGGATACTGACGGCGCCGTAGAATGAACCAAAAAGGGCAAGAGAATTGTTGACAGAATTAAGGCAAATTAAATGATTATTAGGTTTGAAAGTAGACTTTTCCCCACGATGTTAATAAACTGCTTGGTTTTAGTCCGCAAGCGAACTATACCGACCGAGCGACCGCCGCTTATCGGCGAAGTTAGTGCCAACTTTAGCGGATAGAGGGTGTCGCGTGGTCAGCGCAACGAATCCCCACGGCCCTTAATTTCGATTTTCTAGACCGGAACCGCTATTTCCTTGAAATAGCTCCTCAATTATCCTCACGAGGCTGAGAGGACCCCGTTCTATACCCACTACTACTAAGAAAATCTGTTAGCGCCGGGAATCGAACTTGGGACCTCTGGATCTGTAGGCGGGACCTCTGACCACTAGACCACAGAGGCAGTCCCACACGAAGTTAATACAGTATTTTAATTTTAGCAGCGATAAAATTAAGTTCTCGTGAGCCGCTGAATTCTGATCAGATTTAGTTAATGAGCACCGTCATAACTTTAGTAGTTTTAAATTAGGTTTAAAGATTTCATTTTTTTAACTCAGTTAATTGCCTCGGAAGGAAAGAACGCTTCCACACCATAATACGTATATAGAAATTTGTGTGCGTTATATCTGTCGTGCAATTTAACCGGAGAAATTATAATAGTGAAGACTTCATTAAACGTAAAGCTGCTTGAAGGGTAACTACAAACTAGAAGAAACGCAGTGTGGCAGGTCGTGACTAGGCTCTTTCCTTAAATTTGTATTTAGTTTAAGAAACTTGCTCATGTCAGTTTCTCGCTACCTGGGCCTCGAATTGTGTGTGGCACAAACACCAAGCATTCAGCTCACTTGGAGTCCAGTATCAAACTTTCGAAGTGTATTAATGAATTAGGCTACGTGGAAATCCCCAAAGGAATTGGGATTCGGTTCCTGGCAGGGGCCACGTGTTTTTCTTTTCTTCACTGCGTCCCTTTCAGCTCTGAAGCGCGTCCTGCCTCCCATCCACTAGTGTTTTAGGCCCTTTCCTTCGGGAGGTAAAGCGGGATGGCATGGTGGTGCCCACTCACGTCTCTTCAGCGCTAGGGTTAAGAATAAGTGGAGCTGTACCTTCACTCCCTCGTACGTTTTCATGACATAGCGTTTGATTTAGCATAGGGACAACTTTAGTGCCTTGTTTCTTGCCTGGTATTTAGGCTGATTTCTCCCCCCCCCAAATGTCATTTTGAGTGTAATGTGCGGATGGAAGTAGAAAGGAAGTTTATACTTTTTGGTGATCTCTTGAACACCATATTTCCTACAGCCCTGTCTTTGGCCATGAACGATTCGGGAAAGATGGCTATGGGGGCATCTCTTCATTGGTTTAGGAACTCCTGACATTTCATGGAAATACAGGTCATAATATATGCTGTAACTAATGAACCTGTATAGCTGTTGAAGTGACTACATTATGAGTATGTCTGCAAGTGTGACATTAACGCCCTTATTTGCATATACTTATATAGGCCTAGGCCAAAATGTGAGCCTCTGCAGTTTGGAGGTGAATAGTAAGTTTACTGGCATCGTAGTAGTTAGTTTTCACATTGACATATAAATCCGACCACGTTGGTGTAGGAGTAACACTCTAGAATTGTTATTGGGAGGTGCTTCGCTCGAATGCCCTCGAGATACCGGTTATTTTGAAGTTTTTAGTGGTTTTCCCCACAAGAAAGGTAACATATAAACCATTATAGCTATCCGCATTAAACTGCAAGTGATATGAAAGTGCAACAGCGTACATATTTTTTGAGTATTTTATATGTAAGTTTTGAGGTTTTCACGACGATGACTATGAAGAAAGTCGTCTGCTGGGATCTGGCGCCATGTATTCTTGGTTTTAACCGACGTTCCTCCGAAACATCGGTTAAAACCAAGAATACACGGCGCCAGATCGCAGAAGACGACTTTCTTCTTTATATTTTATATGTTTGAAAAACATTAAAATGATCACTTCTTGAAGCTTGAGACCTTATTTTTCTACAGAGGTGTAAATCACTAATTTGTAATTTGTAGATCTTGTTCGGACTGATAAGCTTGTTACCATGTGTTCATACACATCTGTAATTTTACGGTTAACGGTGATCCCATGTGTCATGTACAACACTTTGAGAACCTCTCGAAGACATTTAAACGTATTCTGTTCCTCCCTGATGACTTCTTATCGTGCCATATGGAGCATCTTTTTATAGTCACTTTGCGAAGCTTTTACGTGACATGACGGCTGGGGAGGGGGAACAAATGCAGTAATTATGAGATCCTCTCCATTTCCTAAACACTGATTGGTTTTGAAGAAAGTCGTCTTCTGGGTTTAGGCGCCGTGTATTCTTCGTTTTGGCCGACGTTTCGGAGGAACGTATCGCCTCCATCTTCAGAGCAGTTGAATGGCTTGGAATGCAGAGAGTAGTAGCTGTAATGATTGGTTTTATTTCAGTGCAGTTGCGTTCCGCTTCCCACGACCACTTCTGCACTATTGTCTTGTGTGAGTAAGACGACTTTCTTTTCGTCATATCGGGGTTACTAAAACACAGTGCCTGAGAAAAATATAGCGTTTCGTGGAAATAAGAGCGTTTAAATTTCAGTCCAGCGCGGTAAGATGCGTGCATTGTCAGCTTCTATATTTCCTTTCATCGTTCTCAGCTGGCACTGTCCCATAGATACCTACCCACGGGCTGCACTCTACAAATGTTTCCCCTCATTTTACCGAGACTGATATCCGGCCTGCAGTGATCAGATCAGTAATACACAAGCAGTCGATTAAAGATCGAACCCATAAATAAAAAAAAAGTTTGCTTAAATGTTACCAGATCAACAGTGCTTAAAGAATCAACCACTTAAAAGTTTGCTAGATTGTATCGTTGTACGATCAAGGAGTCGTAGTAATTGCATACCTTTGCTTAATTATTAGTTGTCGTGTGAAGCATGCTGAAAAATTATACGGAATGTTTAATACTTACGTAAAGTATTTTTTTTTCTCAGCGATATCCGCGTTATTTTTAAGAAAAGGAGAGCGTTAACGCGTAATTTATGGAACGGAAGGGTGCCCCGGAGGGCCGCATGCAGCCCGCGTTCCCCCAGTTTAATAGTTCTCAATGAGGCCGTCTTGCTTTTGGGATTCAAAGCTGACTTCTGAAACTGTATTTGGCAGGACTCCTTGGAGAGGGGGTTTCTCCATCGCAGAAGAAGACATCACAGGAAGACGGGGACATGCATGCCTAAAGTGAGATTCGAACGCTTGATCCCAGTGTTCAAGCGGTCAAAGACTACGCCTTATATTGCGCGACCAATATGGTCGGTTTTTGTTGAGTGTACGGAGAGGTCCAATATAAGCCTTAATCAATCCCTAAATATTATTATTATTTATAATTATTAGAGGGGGTGGGTTTCGCCATGCACTTAGACCAGTTATTTGTCCATTGTGCGTCCCCCTTTAATTTCTACTGTCGCCGTACCCTACCGGTACTGGTGCGTACTATCAGCCCCGTTCAGCCAACGAGGTCGGCCGTCGGTGCCTGATATTTCCCCAATTACCAGAGGCATTGGAAACCACTTGGGCGGGAAATTGTTGCCTAATGAGGATCTTTTACGTGCGGTAAATCTACGACACGGGACCCACGGCTTGAAGTCCGTCCCGGAGGACTTGTTTCCTGAATTTTTCCGCCCTTAAAATTCCACGACCTCCGCCGGGTTTGAACCCGCGTACCTTGAGTCATGAGGTGGGAACGTTACCCCTAGACTACGGAGGCCGTTATCCCTAAATATTAAGCAGCCCGAATTATTTTATCAACTCAAATTGTTTTACGCTGTAAAGCGACACAGAATATGAGATCCGTGACGTTGGAGGTACATTTCACGTCGTCAGCTTGGGATCTAAAACATAATGTGATATCTAGGGCCCGGATTTTTTTAAAATGCATATGCGCATATGCAAATGCATATTTTGAGGGTTTTTGGTCGTTATTGCATATTCTAAACGTAAGAGCATATTTCTGCATATATGTTTGAAATTAAGGATAATTAAGGATGAGACAACCGATTTATGTGGCCGATGCATAGCACATTTCGTAGTTGTTAAGCTACATCCAGACGAACCCGGCAACCCTCATCTTCTTGCTTGCAAAGTACTAGAGAAAACCAACCACAGCACAATAGCAAGATTTGTAAATGATTCTCCGCGACTACTATGGCCATCTGAAATTGAGAATAATTGTTGTAAGGTGCTTGTATTACCCACAGATGCAAGCTCCCTATATGTTGAAAGCAGCAAAGGCCTTACAAGTATTTTATCCTAATCTTATACACGTAACCTGTTTAGCGCACGGATTACACCGTATTGCAGAAAAAATACGCGCACGGTTTCCAGCTGTTAACGATTTAATTGCAAGTGAGAACAAACGATTTCTGAAAGCACCAGCTCGTGTCCAGTTCTACAAAGATTGCCTACCTCAGGTTCCTCTGCCACCTGAACCTATCCTAACTAGGTGGGGGACATGGATATCCGCAGTTTCATTTTATCAGGAGAATTTCAATCAAGTAAAAGAAGTGGTTACAAAACTTGAAGATGAGAATCCATGTGTCCGTGAAGCACAAGTGATACTGTTTATCAAGATGTGAATTTTATCCATGCACATTTTTCTGCAGTTTCAAAAGCCATTGAGAGCTTAGAATCTTACGGTGCACTCCTTCACGACTCACTTGAACTCGTTCAGAAAGCAACTTGCTCACTGAATTCCGCATTAGGCGAAATTGGAGAGAAGATTAAATGCAAGTTAGAAATGGTGTTGAATTCGAACCCAGGACTAAAAAAGATTCAGTCAGTTAGTACTTGAGTGGAATTAGGGTATCTTTGCCAGATGAATGTACCGAACCTTCGGCGCCATTGTATAAATACTATCCAGTCACGTCACTTGATGTAGAAAGATCATTCTCAGCATGTAAACTCATTTTGACGGACAGTAGACGCAGTTTGTCTGCAGAAAACACTGAAAGACTTCTAGTGGCCTATTGTGATGCTTCTTTCGGCAGTGAATGATACGTGTAAATAGGTGAGTCTGAATAAAGTGACCTCTCTTCTTAAATGCATATTATTTTATTTGTGTTACATATTTTCCTGCTTTTTAGCGCATATTTTAAGTACATAGAGATCCGGGCCCTAGTGATATCATATGCAGAACACGTCACGCCGAAGAGTTTTTCATTTTGGAATCACAGATATTTTCTTCTTTTGGTATGTCCTTACAGATAAGCTCTCGCGCCGTGACATTTGGAGAATGCTAAGCATAAGGAAATTCCAGCTGCTAGCACATCCCATGGTAACTTCTTACGTATGAACGAAATGATCATTAATCGAATAACGCAGCGATTCTCACCCGGTTTAAGTTCTTATCGCCTGTACTGAATTGTGAACCTCATCCACCTTAAAAAGGTATTCATGCTAGGCAGAATTTTGTGTGGTAAATGCACCATGCCGATGACGAGTAGTTATGATATTGGTTTACCAATTATGAAAAGATAATACGAATTTTACGACGAATTCTGCAGCTTGTAACAGTTTATTAGCGGACACGTGGACACCCACGGGTTTCAGAAAATTTTTCGTAAACATTTCCATTTGAATACTTTTGTTTGTGGGAGATGCTAAACATTGTTCAAGTACGTATGTAATCTAAATACACAACTATTGAAGATAGGTATTACATGCAGTTTTTCTGTTTCAGGGTCGACACACGAAGACTGGTCAACTTGCCGCTATCAAGGTCATGGATGTTACAGAGGTCAGTTCCTATATTTGCTTTGACAGGTGTTACTATTTGCAGCATTCCACACGCATTGCAACAGCTTCAAGGGAGTTAGCAGTTAACGCATTCGCTTTGCTATTCATATTGCAAGAACCTGTGCTATGTAAACATTAATTTTATCCGGAAATTTTCAAAGATTGTAATTATTTAGGTTATTGCCTATAATTTTATCCAGTATTCTTCTCTCAAATTAAATCTGTAAATAGATGAAATTATTTGCGATCATCAGTGTGGGTTTCAACGTAAAATATCTACTGATAAGATATTTTACCTTCGTTAGATACTGTAGAAAAAATGGGAGTACAATGAGACAGTACATCAGCTATTCGTAGACTTCAAGAAAGACTATGATTCAGTTAGGAGGGAAGTATTGTACAATATTCTGATAGAGTTTGGGGTGCCAACGATAAAGAGCAATCAGCCATTGGAATGAAAAAAATGTTTTCATTTGGTGTGACTGGATGTCTTGTGGACGTCTGCTTTAAGACCATTGAATACATCGATTTGAGAAAGAAGGTTTAAACGTTTTTAGCACCGTTATTGTAAGTAACGTTTTGAACTTCGTCTAGTGGAGCCTACACCAAGGCTGGGCAAAAGTACAGTTCTTGAGAGCTTCACATCCGGCTTGCGCAGATATTGTGAAAATTTATTTATTATACTGCAATTGGGTTTTAGCCCGGTGGCAGTAGTACACAGTAGGACACAACAGACAAGTAACACACATTACACTAAGTGACAACACGTTCAAACAAAACACAATACACAAAACACAACAATAAGGACATCCTACCACAGTGAATACAAACCAAATACGATTAACAACTACAATAATTACAGAGAAATACAAACAACTGCAACAAATACGACAACAACAAGGACATCCTACCACAGTGAATACAAACCAAATACGATTAACAACTACAACAATTACAGAGAAATACAAACAACTGCAACAAATACGACAACAACAAGGACATCCTACCACAGTGAATACAAACCAAATACGATTAACAACTACAACAATTACAGAGAAATACAAACAACTGCAACAAATACGACAACAACAAGGACATCCTACCACAGTGAATACAAACCAAATACGATTAACAACTACAACAATTACAGAGAAATACAAACAACTGCAACAAATACAACAACGATTACAGAGAGAGAAAAAATACAACACCCAAAACACAAACAAAAGGAAACCAACAGTCATGGATGCATAATGTCATTTACTTCACTTCACTTCACTTCACTTCACTTCACTTCACTTCACTTCACTTCACTGCAATTTTTTTCTTTTTAATTATTTCCACCCCAACTTCACTTCGCCTCATTTATCACTTTCCTAACCCTATGCCTAAAGCATCTGCAGGTAGTTGCTTATACTTTCAATATTACTTTAATTTATGTTAACTTTTTTTAAAATTAAAAAGCTTGCCCGCAGTAATGTGAAGAGTAATGGCTTCAATTATACATACGGTACTTTTCGGCTTATTAGAACATCCTTAAAACATGTTGCGGTCTGCGTTCCGTTCACCTCTTTCCGGCCAAGGAGAGCAGTTGCAACCCCAAATGCGGTCCTCCGTTGTAGAGTTCGCCCACTCCTGGCCTAGACATGTCAGACTGTAATACTGAAGAGATGCAAGATCGTCGCTGCTTATTCGTAATCCTCTAGTTACAAAACAGCTTTCACTGTTGCGTAGGAATGCTTACCGTTTGTTCGGCAGCATATTCTTTCAAAGCCAAAACGTTTTGGCTCAGGTTTTTGCCCCTGAGCCTTAGACATGTCTTCCAGGGGTCTGCGGAACAGCTCGAAACCCGCGTTACGGATGCTGTGTTCAGATTTTAAATATATTCAAATTGATAAGAAAGATATTCCTTTGTTTCGTTGATCAGAGACACTCGTTTGATAACAGTTACCCACAGGAAGTTCTCGAAACATTTAATTTATTTAAAGAGGGGATATAACGTCGTATAGTCCGTTGTAGATCAACCGACGTTTTTCAGAAATACAGTAGAACTTGGTTATAACGTCATCAAAGGGACCTAAAAATAGTGTCGTTATAAACGAATGTCGTTGTAACCGAAATGGGCACTTCCACAGTAGCCTTATGTTAGTCACGTAAAAATCTACCAAAAACCGAGTTAAAATGTTGCATTTTTTAGTGAAATACGTAGTTAAGTACAGACTAACGTAACATTAACGTGGAATTGCCCAAATGTGTAATATCAAAGACATATTACAGCGCTTTTCACTGACAATACACACAATATTTCACGAATCACTTTAACTTTCTCTTCAATGCTTAAAACTTTCCTTTTCATTGCCATGTTTTCGCTACTGCACTTCTCTGGGTTTAGGCAGGAACACTATAGGGTAAGTAGACAATGTGAGGTCCTGTTAGACGAGATTCTAGGAAAGGAATGCAGTTAACAACCTGCCGCGTCCTCTTGCACTATTCACGCAGTCCCACCCCACACCCTTGTTTTCGCATAAAACCCACGCTCCTCTTGCAGCCCGCGGTCGTATTCTTCCAGGACAGTCACGTCAGCAAGTAGAGAAAGTGAGGGTGGGCAGACACATCGAACTTTCCCACGATATCAGAGAAATTCAGGAATGAAAATGACGTTACATACGAGGTTGATGCATTTGTGCATGTCGTACTAAGCAAGGTATAAAAACAGTTGCTTTATGAGGAATTAGTTCGTACCATTGAATATTTGACGCAGTAGACAAGGTGTCGCAGAAACCGATGTTGCTATAACCAAGTTTTACTGTATATTCAAATTGATAAGAGAGATATTCCTTTGTTTAGTTGATGAGAGAGACTCGTTTGATAACAGTTACCTACAGGAAGTTCTCGAAACATTTAATTTATTTAAAGAGGGGATATAACGTCGTATAGTCCGTTGTAGATCAACCGACGTTTTTCAGAAATATATGGGTTCCATCTTCAGGGTGAAAGAGTAAATCAAGAAACCAGCATGAAGCAGGCAACGTTCCTTCGAAACGTCTATTCATGTTATTGTATCCTATAAGATAGAACCCTTCATAGCCACTGCGGTGAGAAATTCAGATCCATCAACTTATTTGCTGAACACAGTTTTAGAAAACACTTTACAGTAATTATCGGTCAGCTTGTATGAATTATTTTAGGTGTGTGCATCTAGCGATATTGCTGCGTTATTCTAATGCTGGTGTGCAGTCTGTGTTGCGGGCCGGCGCCTCCCTGCAACAAACGGCTTCAGCAGAAAGTTCAACGTGACGGCCACCTGTTAATGATTAGGGGTCTGTGTTGGGGAAGACGAGTACGGTCGTTGTTGTATCAAGGTCTCTGACCTACAAAACCTGTTTAACGTGAATCAGTTTTGTTTGAGGCGATACATACACTGCCTCATCTCACGTCGCTGTATTTCCTCTTCGTCGTATTCTCACACACACGGTTTCTTCTTTGATTCAGAGTTTCCTATTTTATACTGCCTTCTCCGTTTTTTATTTTATATTTAAGCCCGTTTTTGGGATCATTTCTTCCCTGGAAAGTCCCGTTGTTCGGAAACATTAAAAACTGAAATGTTAATTGTCCCAGGACAGTTCACAACATCGCTGGGTGTTTATTGAATTCGCTCCTTCCGTTCTGTACGCAAGAATAAATTCGAGATCCGCGGAGCAGATTTTTATGAAATTTCAATTTGGAGAGTTTTAGTAAAACCTGTTGATGCATTCAAATTTTGGTTTAAATGGGTGAAGCGACGGGCACTTCGCATGAAGTCTACATGCATTTCTGTGGACATCTCGGGTGTTAAATATTTATTGGAGCGGAAAATGTTTCGAAACGACGTTGTAGATGAAAATGAGGTACATGTTTTATGTACAATGTACGCTTTCCTATCTCTTCGATTTTCTAAATAATTAAAGAGCACGGATGCTATGCGTACGTTTCATAAGTTTCATATTCGGCACTCAAACTGTGGTCTTTCGAACACAGTGAATTTGACTGTGGCCCGTTATGCACCACCACAGTTAAATTAAGCTTCTCTCTGAGTTTATAGGACAATACACATACTCGTTTAAATGTAATTGATCATACTTCCGAAGTCCTTTTCTCTTTATGATATTGCTAAGTCAGTTTCCACGAAAGGAAATGTTTCAGTTGTTTTAGCGAAATATCACTATCATAAATTCGATCGTTCTAAACTGCATCCAACCGAGATTTGTTTTATTCTTTTCATGTAGTAATGTTATATTTTAGCGTCCTGTTGCACTGATTTAAGTCCATGATTTATTTAATCCGTCTTGCAGTGCATACATTCATTTATCTCCTTCTTTCCCTCGCACTACATGTTTCGGCATAATAATGCCATCTTCAGGTGCTTACTTGTCCACGTCAAACCAGTTCATTGCANTGTGGTATCCTGAACAATTTTAATACTTTTAACGTTTGACAATGTATATGATAGATACATATTTTAGTTATTTTAATGTGTGAACATGGCATGCAATGAACTGGTTTGACGTGGACAAGTAAGCACCTGAAGATGGCATTATTATGCCGAAACATGTAGTGCGAGGGAAAGAAGGAGATAAATGAATGTATGCACTGCAAGACGGATTAAATAAATCATGGACTTTTCATGTAGTGCTTTAGTAGAGTATTGTACGGCTTTATATATAATGTTATTTTAACGTGTGTAATGACAGTGGATAGTTACATGTGAATTTATCGTTTGATTAATATAAGCGAAGAATTAATTCTGATCTCATTCACTCAGTTTGTGTAAGAAGACAACATTTAAGTTATAGAACATTAATTCCCTTCCTTAAAATAGCAACATTTTCTCCAATACGTAGTTTCAAGAACGTGAATGTGAGCTTGAGAGCACCTCAGTGATCTAGTGGTCAGAGGTCCTGGCTACAGATCCAGAAGTCCCGGGTTCGATCCCCGGCGCTGCCAGAGTTTCTGAGAAGAAGTGGTTCTGGAACGGGGTCCACTCAGCCATGTGAGGATAATTGAGGAGTCATTTCAAGTAAATAGCGGCTCCGGTCTAGAAAACCGAGATTAACAGCCTTGGGTATCCGTTGCACCGACCACGCGACACCCTCTATCAGCTAAAGTTGGCACCAACTTCAACAAGCGGCGGTCGTTCGGTCGGTATAGTTCTCTTACGGACTACAGGTCACGGAGTTTGTCGTTTTTTATCGAATGTGAGCTTGTCATAATGCCTCTTGAGAAATGGGTATTCGTGTATTAGTTTATACGTTGTTAGCACCTCTTCCAATATTGATTGGCCTGTTACCTATATACTGTATACTTTGTTATGTAGATCTAAATGTTGGTTTGTCCCATTTTATGTCTGAGAAAAGCGAAATGGAGAGGAACGCCTTCAGAACCCGGAAGATACGTATTCCAACCATCTTTACACAGAAGCTATATCACTTACGAGCGGTGAACTTTACTTATGATTTCAGTATAGATTTTCGTAATTTTAATATTATCAGACATAGCCCCTACCGCGACCCTACCGTGTCTGTGGTTTTTAATGCACATGCATACTTTAAATACTCACACAATGCGACAGTTAAGTTCCCGAACTGACGCTATTACGGTAATACTACTAATGCCATCTATCGTGGATGAACGGGAGTAGTTAGAACGTTCATTTACACATATATGATATGCAAGCTTCAACTTGTTTGGTTAATGCGTATGAGGATTCAGTTGTTTTGGTGAAGGTAGTTTTTTTCATCGTGTCGAAGGTTTCAAAATGCACCAAAGATCAGCGATTGAGTTTTGTTTAAAATTAAAGAAAACAGCTACTGAAACGTTTGAAATGCTGAGAAGTGCGTACGGTGAGGAATGTTTATCGAGAACAGGTGTGTTTGGATGGCATAAAAGGTTCAAAGTCGTTAGAAGATGATGAACGCAAAGACCGTCCTTCAAATTCCATAGCAAATGAATCGACAGAAGTTATTCAAAAGTGTTTGACCGAAGATCGAAACAGGGATCTGTAAAGAGAGAGCACATAAGATATTGGTCGAAGATTTGTAAAAGAAGAAATTGTGTTCTCGTTTGTTAAAGCCCGATCAAAAACTTAAACGCGCTGCGTCATCTGTTGAATTTGTTGAAATGATTGATGACGATATAAATGTTTTAAAAAGGATTGTTACTGATGATGGAAGTTGGTGTTACGTATAATATTCAGAAACAAAACGTCAGCGTGCAGCTTGGTTGAGTAAAAAGAAACCGAAAGCTCAGAAAGTGAGGATGCAAAAATCGCGGGTAAAAAGAATGTTGACTGCATATTTTGATGCTAATGGTATCGTTCATCACGATTTTGTGCCGGAAAACAGACTGTAAACTGTAAGTTCTATAGAGATGAGATTAAGAGATTGATAGCTCGAGTTCATCGCGGTACGCCTGAGTTTCAGGAAAGTGGGTCGTGATGTCTTCTGCACGACAATGCACCGGCGCATTCTTCGGCCGTTGCCTCCGAGTTTAGGGATCCCCGTGTTATTCAATCCACCCTACTTCGCTGATTTAGCGCCGGCGAACTTTTGATTTTCTAAATTAAAAATTACAATGGAATGGACTCCTTTTGAGGTTGAAATTTCTATTGCAAAATTGAAAAGTTATAAATCGCCAAGTAGTGATCAAATGCTCCCGGAATTATTCAAGCAGGATGTGAAATATTACGTTCTAAGATCCGTAAGCTAAGTGATTCTATTTGGAATAACTAAAAATTGCCTGATCAATGGAAGGAATCTATTATTGTACCAGTTCACAAGAAGGGTGATAAAACAGACTGTAGTAATTATCGTGGGATATCACTGCTTTCAACTTCATACAAAACTTTTTCCAATATTCTTCTCTCAAGGTTAAGTCCGTACATATATGGAATTATTGGGGATCATCAATGTGGAATTCGACGTAACAGATCAACTGCTGATCAGATCTTTTGCATTCGTCAGATACTGGAGAAAAAAATGTTAGTACAATGAGACAGTACATCAGCTGTTCGTAGACTTCAAGAAAATGTATGATTCAGTTCGGAGGGAAGTATTGTACACTATTCTGATAGAGTTTGGGGTGCCCATGAAACTAGTTAGGTAGATTAAAATGAGTTTAAACGAAACGTAGAGTAAAGTCCTTATAGGTAAACATTTGTCTGATAATTTTCCTATCCAGAATGGTCTAAAACAAGGAGATGCTTTATCGCCACTGCTTTTCAGCTTTGCTTTAGAATATGCCACTAGGAAGGTCCAGGAAAACTAGGTGGGACTGAAATTAAATGGGACACATCAGCTGTTGGTCTATGCGGATGATGTGAATCTACTGGGTGAGAATATAAATGCCATAAATAAAAACACACAGACTTTAGTTGACGCAGGTAAGGGGGTTAGTCTAGAAGTAAACACAGAGAAAACTAAGTATATGTTACTGTCTCGTCACCAGAATGCAGGGAAAAATTATTGTATAAAGATACGTAACATATGTTTTGAAAATGTGGCACAGTTCAGACATTTTGGAACGACTACAACAAATCAAAACCTGATTCAGAGGAAATTAAGAGGAGATTGTGCTCGGGTAATGCTTGCTACAATTCGGTCCAGAACCTTTGTCTTTCGTCTGCTGTCCAAAAACAAAAATTATAGTATACAAAACTATAATTTTGCCTTTGGTTCTGTATGGGTGTGGAACTTGGTCTCTGACATTAAGGGAGGAACATAGACTAAGGGTGTTTGAGAACTGGGCGTTTAGGAAAATATTTTGACCGAAGAGAGATGAAGTGACAAGTGGTTGGAGAAAACTGCATAATGAGGAGCTTCACAACTTTTACTCTTCTCCAAGTATAATTAGAATGATCAAGTCAAGGAGAGGTGGGCAGGACATGTAGCACTAACAGGGGAGAAGAGGTATGCATATAGGATATTGGTGGGAAAGCCAGAAGGAAAGGGGCCACTGGGAAGACCAAGGCATAGGCGGGAGGACAATATTAATATGGATCTTAGAGAGATAGTATGGGATGGTATGGATTGAATTCATCTGGTTCAGGATAGGGACCAGTGGAGGGCTCTTGTGGACACGAGAATGAACCTTAGGGTTCCATAAAATGTTGTGAAGTTGTTGAATAGCTGCGCAATTGGCAGCTTCTCAAGAAGGCCTTAGCCCCTTGAGTGAGTGAGCTAGCGAGCGAATGAATGAAAGGGACGAGATCTGAGGCCGTTTCATTGATCCGATCGACTGTAACGAGATAACGACGGCGATACGGGAAGAAGCGTTTTTTCGGTCATTGGTTTCGTCGTGTGAGCGACGGAAACGGGCGGGGACTATATTGAGTGATGTTATTGTCACGTATCCGAGGTTCCATGATGAATAATAACGGGTTCTGGATTTATTAGCACTTTCGTTTACAATCTCCTATTCACTTTCAATTATAGCTCTACCGCTAATCCACTTCATAGATCCATTGCCTGGTAACGGATTTATCACAGGAACTATCACTTCATTTCACTATGAAGTTTTCTTGCCATTTTCTGCAGTTGCCAATTCCGAATACTCGACCCAATTCTCTTCCGACTGCTGTTCCATACTCGTACAACTACTGCCAGCTTCGGAATTGGGTACTCCTATAACCACTTTGCACGGACTCAACGGAAAATACAGCCTGTTTTGTTGACGAAGGATGTTTACCGCGCCATTGCCTGGCAATAGACGTCCTATAGTTGCGTGCTCGTT
Organism: Cryptotermes secundus; assembly: GCF_002891405.2. Classification (NCBI taxonomy): domain Eukaryota; kingdom Metazoa; phylum Arthropoda; class Insecta; order Blattodea; family Kalotermitidae; genus Cryptotermes; species Cryptotermes secundus. The sequence continues at coordinate 568,623 of NW_019731268.1, read as the reverse complement.
TGTTGCGGGGATGTTTGCCGACCCGTTGCCCAGCAATGGATTTCCGTTCGTTGCTATTGCGGCTTTCAGGCGGTGTTTACCGAATCGTTGCCAAGCAAATGGTCATATTCGTCACAGTATTAATAAATATGGTTATCTTTTTGTGGTTTTTTGTGGCCTCAGTTCGGAAACTTAATTGTCACACTGTGTGCATGCATATGCACGCGTTTCAGGCCTATGTGAACATCGCCTGTCGCTGTACAAGGTTTCACAAGACAAATTCGGCTGCTGCTCTGAAGGGGAAAAGCCAAGATTTTGCGCAGTCGCAAAATTATTCCACCATTCATTAGAAATAACCGTAGATAAAGATGTATATTTATTTATTTATCCTTCAGTGTAATTAAAGAATTTAGACCGCGCCATAGCTCAAGCGGGTAGTCTCTGGCTTCCCACCGCGGCGGCCCAGGTTCGATCTTGGGTCTGGTCAAATGGGATTTGTGGTGGACAAAGTGGCGCTGGGGCAGGTTTTCTCCGAGTACTTCGGATTCCCCTGCCAATCTTCATTCTACCAATTGCTCCACAGTCACCCTCGCCTTATCATCAGGGGCTGGTACAATAGACCAGAAGTGGCCGCAGTACAAGAGACTTACTCCCACCCCACTAGCAATAAAAAAAAAGAAGTGAAGAATTTAGAGAACATAAGTTTTTCTTTGGTGTAGTGTCAGCAACTTATCCTGGCGTTTATTTCATTACTATTAGTTCTTAACACATTTGGCCCCATGTTGAGCAAATAAATGAATATAATTACTGTGTATGGCTGGAACATGTGCTGCAGAATCCCTGGAATGCTTTCTGGTGCACACGCAAAGAACGAAATGGTGAAATCTTTAGTGGCTTAAGAATACTGTTAATAGTTTTAAAATCTACTACTCGGTATGTTAAGAAATGCTTGCAGATGGTTTGGTTGCATGTTACGTTCCTTGATTTCCAGACACGTAAGACGATCCACTTAACTAGCGTAGAGATGCTAAGCTGCTAACAGTGCGTTTCCATTATCACGTTTAAATTTCGGAACACACTCTGAAAGAGCGAACAAGGCCAAAAATGTTGGAACAACTTTTGAAGAAGCGACACTTAAGTTTGTTACAAGATATTACGTTTTCTTTTTTATTGCATTTTTGCTCTCCCTATCACGAGAAATGAATTTGAATGCGTCATATCTCATTGTGCGAAGCGTGGCGTTGATAAAGCCGAAAGCAACTCAACTGCGCACTGTCCCATAATTGGAGTATGTTGCAGACATTTAGATACAGTGATGCGATCAATTTAATCGGAATCAAACTTAACGTTATATGAGCTTTCATTGACCACCGATAGGTTAATGAAAATAGGTATAAAACATAAAACAAACACCGTGGCCTATAGTTCACAAGCTAACTATACCGACCGAGCGACCGCCGCTTGTCGGCGAAGTTAGTGCCAACTTTAGGGGATAGAGGGTGTCGTGTGGTCAGCGCAACGAATCCCCACGGCCGTTAATTTCGGTTTTCTAGACCGAAAGTATAAAACATATAAGAGGTAAAAAGATGCTATCCCCGTAGAGACTGTGGAGGCCCAAAGGGTTGTGAGACGTCAAGGTACCCACATTTTCTAGACAGTCGGCTCATAGATAGCGATGAGGTCAGCATTACATGTCGACCGCCCATTACCCCCGGGAAGATTCCTGGTACGCATTTACTACAAGCCGGATGGTCGCGGGTTCGATTGCCTATGAGGTTATTGGATTTTCGATTGACCTAATCCAGCCGCACTTTGGCCCTGGGTCGACTCAGTCTCTAACAGAAACTGCTAACAGGGATCTTGCTAGGTGTAAAGGGTGGGCGGCGCTTAAGGCTGACAATCTCACCGCCATCACTGAGCCGATTATCTAGAAAATGTGGGAGCTTCGACGTCTCACAACTGTGTGTGCCTCCCCGGCCTGTTATGTGGTATAAAATATATTCATATCAAAATTCATTACCGAATACGTTCAGTTCAGCGTGTAGATACTCGATGGTGTTACATTAGGCAGCCGTAGGATTTCCTAATGGTACGCTGGTTCGAAATCGGTCAACTTTGGTATGCGCATTGTGGTTATTTTGTAAGGAGGCGTGTAGATTTTTTCGTATTGTGACGAATAAGACCATTGCTAGATAACGGTTCGGTAAACACATTCCCGGGGTTACGCAGTCAGCGTTGGCAGGACCTCCGGTGCTGGGTAGCAAGTCGCAAGGCACATTTCATAGCAACGGATAGAAACAATAACAGTAATACACGAACTGTTAGTGTTCGAGTTCGAGTTATAAAAGAGAGGGCATTCGTGGGTCGTCAGTCATAAGAGAATTCAGAAGTTGAGTGTTCGCGGCGGAGAGCAGAAGCTGAAGAAGTGACCTGTTCGTAAGTCAGAACTAAGTCAGTCACAGTGGAAGAGAAGACATTTGTAGTCCAGTAAGAAATGGAGCGAGTCTTAGACAATCATTGATTGTGAGCTGTTATAGTTGACTGTAATTGTAATAGAAGTGCTAATAAATCCAATCATCCAATCCAGAACCCGTTACTGTTAATCACGCAAACCCCACTTCCGTGACAGTATCGTGTCCAGCGGTTTACATCGTAATGATTTGTCATTCTTTTGGAAACATTATTGATGTTTATATAGACTAAAATTAACTGTTGCTGCCAAATAGTGCAAAGGAAATCATGTTTTAAAACGAGAACATACGTGTATGAGCGATTATGGACGGGGTTTGGATTGGTGATTTGATTCATTGACCACTTATACACTCAACTCGTGCCCTTTAGGCCGCGCCATAGCTCAAGCGGTTAGTCGCTGGCTTCCCACTGTAGCGGCCCGGATTCGATCCCGGGTCTCGTCAAGTGGAATTTGTGGACAAAGATGTGTAGATTGTTAAATTTACAGAAATTTGCGTATCCTGACATCGGATTTGCGTTTCTGTAGTACCTCTGATGTAGCAGAGGCTACTTGTCGTCCAGGCCCTCGCCTTCTGAACTTCACTTTGCGCAGCGTCTGCGATTGCCGTGGAAAATATGGATTCCTTGTTGTTGTCGGATGTAGAGAGGTCACCATGAAAGAATGTCCACGGACGTAAGCTATGACGATAATGGTGGCCGTGATGACGAGCAATGGGTCGATTGAAAAGGCTGCTGTGTGTGGAGTAGGTGGAAGCCGGTCGTGATATAAGGAAACCCGCATAAAAGAGAATGTAGTAAACGAAGTGTAAGCAGCATACCTGTTTTAAGAGTCGTTCGAGTCTCTGTTATGTTGCACGTATTCTTCGCCTCTTGTCGGAAGCGTAGAGTTTATTTTGAGGTCGGAATATATCAGAGTCCACTTGGTTATTGTTGTGTTTTTACGGAGCCAGCAAGCAAGTCGCTCCTCCCGAATCCTACTCTCGGTATATGAGTTCATATTATTTCGACACATAAGTGCCACGTCATAGAGTCATATGAAGGGAATCGAAGCAGCCTCAGTGCATTAATAACAACGGTATTACATGAAGATGGATGGTCAGCTTAATCCTCCGATCATTTCATCGCCGAAGAGACTCTGCTACCACTGGCCGGAGGAGTGGTGGGCCCCAGAAGTGGTCCGAAAATGATTGAAAAAAGAAAGTAAACCCCTGACCCTAACGGGAACTGAAACGTCTTAATTCCAGCAGATGCTTGCGTAGGGTGACCATAATAAAAAAAGTTATTAAATTGGACTGCATAAGGCGTGATCAAAGCAGATTTTCTAGAAAAGTGGACGTGATATACACTGAAGTGCCAAAAGTCATGGGATAGGTACCTAGTATCGTGTAGGACCCCCTCTAGTCCGGCGAAGTGCAGCAACTCGACGTGGCATCGATTCCACAAGTGGACGGAAGACATCTGGAGAGATGTTGAGCCATGCCATCTGGATAGCCGCCCACAGCTTCCTGGTATTTATAGGCGCAGGATTTTGGGTGCGAATGGACCTCTCCACCACGTCCCATAAATGATCGATTGGGTTCATGTCGGGCAAACGTGGTGGCCACACCATTCGTCGGAACTCTCCAGAATGCCCCTCGAACTAATTCTGGACAACTTCGGCCCGATGACACGGTGCATTGTCCTGTTGGAATATCCCATCGTAGGGGTACATGATGTCCATGAAGGGCTGCAAATGGTCACCAAGCAGTGTAACGTAGCGGTCACCGGTCAATGACGTTTTTAGGTGGACGAGCGGACCCAACTCATGCCACGTGAACGCACCCCACACCAGTATGGAACCACCACCAGCCTGCACGGTGCCTTGTTGACAACTGGAGTCCATGGTCTCATGGGCTCTGCGCCACACCCGAACCCTACCATCCGCCCGAAACAACTGGTACCGTGACTCATCGGACCACGCCACATGTTGCCAATCCTCCAGGGTCCAATTAGCGACGTCACAAGTCCAGATGAGGCGCTGTGTCCGGTGTCGTGGTGTTAACAGAGGCACTCTGGTCGGTCTTCTGCTCCCATATCCCATGGAAGCTAAAGAACGCTGCACTGACCTGCTGGATATGCGTCTGGTACCTCCTGCATTGAACGTGGATGTGATTTCAGCCAGTGTCGCTTGTCTTTTTTTTTTCTTTCCTTGGCACTACAGCCCCAGTGGGCCTAGGCGTACCTCCATGAACGCCGTTCACTTCGGTTTTTCTAGATCTTACACATACGGTAGGACTCTTTGGGCGGGCGATCAGCTCGTCGCAAGGCCTCTACCCGTAGACAAACACAGAAAAACGCACACAAACATCCATGCCCTGAGTGGGATTCGAACCCACGATTCCGGCTTCCGAGCGAGCGAAGACAGTGCATGCCCGCTTGTCTGTTACCACGGACAGTTCTAACTAGACGCCGCTGGTCACGATCATTAAGCACCCGTAGTCGGCAACTGCACTGTCCACTGTGGGTGGAAATGCCTTCCACAGTGTATTCCCGATACACACGTGACACCGTGGATCGAGGAATGTTGAATGGCCGCACAACTTCGGAAATGGAATGTCCCATCCGCCTGGCACCCACTGTCATGCCCCGTTCAAACTCCGATAATTCACGTCGGCTTGCCATGAGCAGACTGGCCGGTGTTCAGCCTGACTCACGAGAGAACACCTCACAACTGATACTGCTCTGGGCATTCCCAAGCCGTCAAGGGACTGTGGCGCCACTTAAGTCTACCATTTCTTGTTCAAGCACCATGGAACCTCGGAACTCAACTAAGAACTATGTCTATTACTCATTCCAGCTTTCGACCGCCCGCAAACGACATTTTTTGTCTCCTGTGAATCTTCGGTGCGGACTCAACAGAGAACACGTCACGTGGTCGCTGTCCACTGTTGTGTGAGGTCACTGCTTACGCGGAAATATGCTTATCGAGCCGTTGCCCAGAAACGGGTTGCACAACCCCGTTCTTTTGTTGCGAGCATGTATTATTAAACAACGGTTTTTGCATGGAACAATTACACCACAGTGTTATATTTAAATTTTTTAGTTTACACAACATTTTCAGTAACGCTAAAATTAATATACATATATATTTATACAGAAGGTCCAAAAAATGTACTCACTCTTTGATAGTCAATATCTTTGGAACAAAATGACATGTAAGGGTCTCTTCTACGTCACTTTGGTTAGCAGTTTCGCAACATTGACGAACCTGGAAATAAACCGACTACTAACTAATAAGTGCGTACGCGATGGACGCTCTTAATTTCGTGTTTATTCTTGAGGTTCGGCCAGTCCAGTATGGCTTTTAGCTTCTGGGGTTCGGTGGCCACCCCCTCTGGTGACACAGTATACCCGAGGTACCGTACTTTTTTTAAAAAAGTTGGGACTTCTCCAGATTAAGCTTTATGCGGGCTTCTCGGAACTATTGGGACACTTTCCGCAGGTTGAGCAGGTGCTCTTGGAACGTGCGGCCAACCACGCCCACTTCCAGATACATGAGACATCACTCTTGAGGCCTCTTAAAACGTTTTTTGACCACCAGAATGTCACTAGAGCGTTGCAGAGGCCAAAGAGTATGACTGTGAACTGTCATAACCTCTGACCCCTCGAGAACACTGTCGTCTTGTCCGGATGCAGATCCACGTGTCAATAACCACTCTTCTGGCCCAGAGTGGAGAACGATTTCTCTCTAGCTAACGCGTCCAGAAAGTCGTCAGTCTGGTACAGTGGAAAATTGTCTTTGTTACGTCGTTCAGGTTCCTGTAGTCCAGGCAGAAACGGAGGTCCCGGTTCTTACTGGCTAGAACGACGGGGGTGGCCAGGCCATGTGACTTCGATTAACCCACGTATATCGTTGAGCATGTCACCTACTTCCGCCTGTTCTGCCCCGGTGTCGACGGTCACGAGGCATGGCTTGTCATCGAACGAGCCTTGTGTGACTAGACTAGGGTCGACCCTTTCCGCGATGTCTGTCAGCGCGTGGTGGCGGGGTCTAAATGCGTACACCAGCATTCGTCCTTTTCCGCCTGCATCCGCTCATTCCCCAATGGTTGGCCAGCCCTCCTGTGTGTCTCTGTTTTTCTCGGTCGCCATTCAGACCTTTCTGGATTCCGTCTCTCTCAAATTTCTTCTCGTCTCAGGCGGTCGCCGTGGATTTTTGCTTTCCTGCCACAGGGGTAGTTACGCTGGAATAGGCTTATCTTTCCACAGGTCCAGCACACGCCCTGTCTTTGGTCTCTCAGCCCTGTAGTTGGCGATTGTCTCTCCCAGAATGTTCTGGCGCTGGTTTTATGGGGCTTGGCAGCTAGAAGCACGGCTTGCAGCCCGAGGGCCTGCTTCAACGCTTGTTCACCGTTTGCTCTCCAAGTAGCAGTTTTTTTTTTTATGGCAGGGTCCTCTGTCCCGTCTGTGAACGCCTTGCCAGGCTCCGTCTTTATGTGGTCCTCCGGTAGTGCAGAATGTGCAACAGGATACTGAAATATAAGCGTATACATTTTTCGGTAATGTAAGGTAAGGTAAAAAGGTAAAGTTGTTTCTGTGCTTAACTAATTAAGCACTATGCCATGGCGGCGTATGGGGGAGTCAATTTATAGATCCACATTTTTTTGACCTTAGCACTAGCTGGAGGTGAATGGTCAGCTTTACGCACCGATCGCTTTACCCCTGGGGAAAGAACCTCCTGTATCCATTGGATAGGAGGTTGGGTGGACCCCAGAGCCGGTCTGGATGATGTGGAAAAGAGAAAATGTTTGACCCTGCCAGGACTCGAACTCATAACCCTCAGTTGTCCAGCGTGGAATCTGTCTCTGTGCCGATTGCGCTATCCCAGCTCATAAATTTTTAGGTCTGCACTTAAAATATAATTAGACTTCTATAATGAAATTGCCGCAATACTTAGGAAATGCGAAAACCCAGACTAAATTCATGAACTACGAGTATGTGATGCACACTTTGTGGGGAACAGACCCCCGTAATTTTAATGAGACTCTGTAAGGTATTTATAAGATCGAAGGTGGAATTTGGAGCATTTTTATTCCATAAACTTCAGAAGAAACAATTAAAGAAGCTAGACAAGGTACAATATAGGGCAATATGGGGAGCACTGAGCTAGAGGAGTAGCACCTCGCCCAATGTAATGCTAGCAGAAGCCAAAGAAATCCCAGTCTTTCGTAGATTGAAACAGTTTGGAAGAAACTATGTTTCCAGGTGTTGTACGTCAAGCAATCATCCAATGGTCCAGCTGCTGGAAGAATTATCAATTCTAGTCGATAACCTAGGGAGAGGAGAAAATGAACAGCCACTGATCAGCGAATATTACAAAGAGGTAACTCCTCTTGGTCATTTAATCCAATCAGGGGAGTGTCCCCTTCCCTTCAACTACACATACAGAAGCCTCTTCTGCGGGGCCAGGGTATCTTTCAGTGAGGGAAGACAAATAAAGGAAGCAGAGGATCATAACGAGGAATTAAAAATAATTCAATAAAAAATGAGAACCAGTAAATGTTTCATCACAGATGGCTCAGAAATGGACAACATATGATTTGTAGGTCTTGCAACGATAGATATAAGTGATGGTATAGCTGTAAATTCAGGTTAGCTAAGATAGCATCCACATTCACAGCAGTTGGTGGAACACTAAAACTCAATGAAGAAAATAGACTTGGAGCAAAATCTTGTGATTTCTTGGACTTGGAAAGCATGCTAAAATGAATTAGTAACACATCTACAATAAACAACACCGGCCATATTACTCAAATGCTTAAAGACAAAATAAAGTGGAATCACAAGGAGAAAAATCCAATATTACTGGATCCTAGGGAACTTTGGAGATGAAGTTAATGAGAAAGCTAGCTCAGAGGCGAAGCAGTCAGAGAGGTAGAGATGGTCAAGTACTGTTTACCAGTGGCAGATCTTAAAGCACAGTGGAAAAGAAAAAGACAAAGAGGAGCATCACAGTTTCTGTCAAAACACCAAAGAATGACAGAGGAGAAAGCTTCTTTGAAAGGCATCACGGGAATGGCTCATCTCCATGGTTCCGTGAGATAAATACAAACCATCGTGCCTTCGTGCCAATAAAGCATATAAGCAGGCCACTCCAGTCTTAAAGCAAGCTTAAGTAGATTTAACATTCTGTCCAAGGCTGAATGAGAATGTGGTGATGGACTTCAAGTGGAGGAACATGTCTTCTGGGATTGTGAACTGTATGAGGACCAAAGAGCAACAATAATGGACATTTTGTCTGAGAACATGAAAGAAGAATATCTGGAGTCAGTTACAGAGCTCTTAAGGCTAGGGGAGAAAAGATCTTTGCAAGGCATCTGTAACCTCACAAAATTCCTAAATTTATTAAAAAAAAAAAGAATTATGTGTGCGAAATATTAATTTACGAGTTACGAGATAATATTAAAAAATCGCAGGACAATCACTATGATAGAATAAGATGTTTAGAAGACTGCTACAGAGGGCCAGATGGGCATTACTAGGCTTTTTTTGTATTGTGACGTGTTGCGCAATGGTAATAGGCAAGTCAACATCCTCCCTCCCCTCCCCCACCCGCCAGCGGTGACGGTCCGAGTGGAGCCGAAGTTAGCCGAGTCCCAGCATCCTGGTCGCTATGCAACGCGAGTCAACATTAATTTTTCAAAAAAAGAAAGAAAGAAAGCACCAGAGTGTATCAGATGTGTCACAATTTGCAGTAGGGCTACCATATATTAAAAATATATAAGTTTGGAGTGTGACATATGTGACCAAGATGTGGTAAGGGTTTAAATGTAATTACATTATTATTCATATATTATATGAGTATACTCAAACACTAATTATTGGTAGAAACATAAATGTTACAAATAGGAGGGTGTCATGTACACAGCACTGGTGAAATTAATAGTATTTGATGACTTTTATTTAAAAATAAAAAATACATTGTGAAAATCAGTGGTATTTGTTATGACTTGAACCTTCTGGTCTGCAGTAGAAGGTAATTACATGGACAGCTCAAGTGACTCGATTGCTCAATGATGACCCTGTACCAGAACGCTTGAACCAAATGGTAAATTTGTGTTAAGTTTGGCCGGAATTTCACACCTTAAGAATCCTCAGACTCAGTAATGCATTACCAGCATGTCGGCCGTATGAACTTCTGAGCCAAGATGAACAGTAGTTTACTTGGTGATATATGTGTGACAGCCCAGTATGAGCATAATCCTTGTAGAGGTATAGCTCCAGTTTTTGTTAACTTTTAGTAGTGCATGGAGGTTAGTCATTAGTGTCATGCCCATCACGTTTACCACCAGGAGGGAGTCCCTGGCATCCATTGCATAGGTTGGGTGTGTCCCAAAACTAGTATGGACCCAATGGCAAAGAGAAAATCTGTGTTGTCACTTGGAATTGAACCCCTGTTCTCCCATAGTCTGGTCACAGTACTGACTGAGCTACTCAGCTCATATTCCTAAAGAAACGTTAATTTTGTGGCCACAAAAATATGCACCTTATTATAACAGTATAGTTTTAGACAAGTTTAGAAAAGTTATGTACATATAGTGCGTATTCGTGAAGCAAGTGTTATTTTTAGATCTTTTGTAATCATTACATACCACAGAACATGTTATGTGAAGGTCATGTTTTACAGATGTACTCAGTGAAAGTATTGTGATGCATGCTTTTATTGGGTAGCTTTGTTCAAATATGTCTTAAGATGATGCTTCTAGACCATGTAGGTCACCTAGGGCTTGACACTTAGCTTCAGATTGCAGTGACTTTGTGAGACTTTTCTAAATAGATGACCAGGAGTCACCTTCGGGTGGGCATCTATTGGACCTTACTTACGTGGGAAGTAATGAACTTTTCATTGGTTGAATGAGCTAGTTCTCAGGCATTTTGTAATATTTTGATATTAAATAACACTTTTGTGGATGGTCTTAGTGTGGACTTTTTCACTTATGCTGTGTAAATAAAGAAGGTACAGTACGAGTGTGTCTGTATGTACACTTCTTGTAAATTTCTGAAGTTGTAATTTGTATATCTATAAATCATACAAACATGAAACTGTGCCTGCATTTTTAATTAATTTTCAGTTATTTAGAATCTCTTTTAAATCTCATATTTGTAAGTTACTACCTAAAGTAAAGGAAGAAATTCTTATTCATTGGTATTGTACCTTGACTGTTTTTCAAAAGAATAATCAGAATTACTGGAGGACTCAACTGAATCCAGTGTGTTTTCACAGAAGTCTATATCTGCAATAACACTGAATGTTGCAGTTGAGTATGCAAATACCTCAGCATTGCATTTAGGAAGTTTCAGCTTCAAGTCTTAGCCCAGAAACCAACTATCCAGCTTAGATCAGTCTTTGTTTACATTCCCTATAGAAAGGACAATACTTTGTAAGATGAGGCAGCGATTAAATAATTAACATTAATATTACTACATCTACATCATGAGCCTCCCATAACAGTTTTTATACACAAAATATAGAATACTCCAATTTGTCCATGGGAACAAAACAAAATCACAAAACCAACGACTGAATCGATGATGTAAAGCATCAATCGAAGCATTTTATTCTTGTTTTATACTATAACTTTTGTTTTATATAATCTAATTTAATATATTTTTATGTCAGATATTTTAATATAATTAATATTATTGTATCCAATTTTATTGGTACTGCAGTTCAGTGGTGTTAGCCATGTATTTGCCTGATGATGGCTATTAATAGCTGAAACAAGTAGCAGAGCAAAAACCAGGCACTGACCTTCATATGGTTGTGTTGTGACGGTCTTAATAAAGAAGTTATATATTGTAACTCAACAGGATGCATGAAATGAAAATTATCCAGCTTAGGTTTATCACGTTTTCTCTGTCCAGCCAGGTAAGTGCCTAGTTAGTACCATATATTATTTGGAGAGTCATTTTCTGAAGTTCCTGACATATTCTGAGACAAGAGGCAGCAGGTAAAGTTATTCCCGGATTTACTTAATTAAGAACCATACCATGAAGATGTAATGAGGGAGTGAAGGTACAGCTCCATCATTCTCAGTGTTTGCACTAGGTGGAGTTGAGTAGTGGCTCCATGCCCCTGCTGCTTTACTCCAGGGAAACAAGCCCCCAGCACCTATTGTGCAGGAGGCTGGGTGGGTCTCAAAGTCAGTCTGAACGCGTGAGAAGAATCTCATGCGTAGTTGTCCAGACCATAATCCAGTTGCTGTACCAACCTAGCTTGCCTGACTCCCTGCATGGAGACATCCACTTCAGAATGTTATTTGAAACTACATGTCAGGCATAACAAATTATGTGAACCACGAACAGATTGCTTTCAAATTCTCTTTTAATTTCCAAACTTCTTGATAGTGGAGCATATCTTTTATATTCTACATAAGCCATGATTTTTATTATTTTCATAGCAAAGTATATCATGTTTCCATCAGTTTGAAATGATGTATCATGTGTTGTGTTTCAGGATGAAGAAGAAGAAATCAAATTGGAGATAAATGTACTAAAGAAGTATTCAAATCATAGAAACATAGCAACGTATTATGGGGCATTTATCAAGAAAAGTCCACCAGGGAAGGATGACCAGCTATGGGTAAGTGATTTTTCATGTTAACATTAGTGAAATGACCGTGTATCAAACTGGGTGTCCAGGATTGTACGCTCACTAGTCTTTATTAATACAGTGACCAAAACACAGCTTTTCTCAGTTCTTTATTTTTATAACTTTCAGTGCACTTGTAGGCTCCATATGAACTGCAGTCTACATGTAAGCATGTGTAAATTGCATTGAATTTTTAGGAAACATACATTTGTATTACACATGCAGACCCCCATGTAAATTGTAGTGTTCTTATAGATCCCATATGAATTGCAATCCAGCTGTAGGATCTAGATGAATTGCAGTGATGTTGCCATCCCTGTATAGGTTGCAGTGCATTTGTAGTCCCCATATAAATACACTGATATTGTCGGCTTTATAATTTTGGACTCACTTGTGGCCTCTGTGTAAATTGTAGTGCACTTATAGGCCCATATGAAGATCCTTTCACTTGTAGACCCTATATAGATTGTAGGACACTTGCGGGCCTTGTGCAAATTGCAGTGAACTTGTAGACACAATGTGACTTGCAATGCACTTTTAATCCCTGTACAAGTTGCAGTCAATGTGTAGGACTTATATGAATTCCAGTGCACTTGGAGACCCTGTACATACATGAAAGACATGTTTATATAGAGGAATATGTAGATGAAATCCCTAGTTCCTACTGAGACAGATGTGATGTGAATGATAACAATATTGATTTTTTTTTCAGTGCATAACTGTTGTTGATTCACGATAATAATATTTTGGTGTAAATATTCTTGACAAGGTATGATTTGAACTTGTAGTCACAGCATTCAGTGTGACTAAGACTGTGGGTGCCATACACTATTCTGCCACTGTCATTGGAAGAGTAAGGATTTACAGTGTGAAATTTGTACAAGAGTTGATGGAAACGATATTGCATGAAGGACGTCACTTCATTATCAGAAGTGGATGAAGTTTTTTGTATTGTCTTTCTTCATTAGTAACTTAATTTTTTCTGATATGTAATTGTTCAAATTTTTGTATTATTTTCAGCTTGTTATGGAGTACTGTGGAGCTGGTTCGGTAACAGATCTAGTAAAATGTAAGTTCCTGCTTTAGCTTTGTAAGAATATTGTTTGAAGTGGAATTAATTGACATTCTGTCAGGGATCCTTATTGACAGCAACTCAGAATATTATTCTGTAAATCACATTGACATGGTGCAGGGCTTTTTGTTTGCTATTCTATTTTTTGACCAGTTGTATTTGATGAGTTTGATTGGTGATCAAAAAGGAAGCGTACTTTCTATAAATAGAGTTAATTCTTATTTTAATATTTATACTTTTTTTTTTAAATTTACCTGTGGAGATTGTGTTAGACTGTTCTAGTGTATACCTAATGTGTGAATTGTTGTGACAGCTACCAAGGGACAGAGCCTGAAAGAGGAATGGATAGCGTACATCTGTAGAGAAATTCTTCGTGGTCTCAGTTACTTGCACACCAACAAGGTGATCCACCGAGACATCAAAGGGCAGAATGTGTTGCTTACTGACAATGCTGAGGTCAAACTAGGTGGGTAGTAAGAAATTTATGTTGGTATATGACCTTCTTTAATGTCATACCAAATGTGAATTTTCCATCTTTTGTCAGTTGTGATTGTACCATCTTTTACATCACTTGGGTGGAATACACACACAGAGTACTGCTGTCATAAACAACTTCAGTACATACATCATACCAGAAGCCACTGCACCATTGTACATTTGAACTATGTACCATCAGGATGAAACAGCAGCCACTTAATTTCTGAGACGAGAGACAAATTATAACCATTGAATTTAATATCGTGACAATTTTGATAGTTCAGTTGATATAGTGACAAACTGGGCTGAACAACAGGGTTCAATTCCTGGCATTGGTAAGAGATTTTCCTCTTCTCCAGTGTCCAAACCAGTTCTGGGGCCCACACAGTCACCTATCCAATGGCTTTTTCTGAGGGTAAAGCAGCCAGGGTGTGAAGCTGACCACTGTCCACCATCTAGTGCTAAGGTCAAGAATGGTGGAGCTATGCCTACACTCTTCCATATGCCTTCAGTGCATGGTGCTTAACAAATTAAGCATAGAAATGACTTTACCTTTCTTATCCTGAAAGTTTCAGAAGTTCTTATATACTAGGTGAGTGTCCAGAGGGTTTGTAGTGTTCCTTGCTTCAAGGAAGAAGAAATATATGCCTTATTCTAACAGTGAATCATGAGAAGACGTAAGCACATCAGTGTCTTGGAAATCATGTGTATCCATTATACTTAAGAGAAAGGACGGATTTGAACGTAATCCTATCATACCAATACAGAATGATAATATTTTGTTGTTGAAACTGCTTTGTTGCATGCTGTCTAGAACAAAAATTAAAGATCACCTAAGCTATTATAAAATTATTGAAGTGACATGTTTTTCTGATTAATTCCAGTTATACTAAGAGATCAACACTATGCTACAAACTGGAAAGTCGCGAGCTCAAATCGCAATGAGGTCATTGGATTTTTCAGTTGACCTAATCTTTCCACCTGCACTATGGCCATGGGGTCTACTCAGCCTCTAACAGAAATGAGTACCAGGAATTTTCCTGGGGGGTAAAAGAGCGGCCGGCGTGTAAGGCTGACAACCTTACCACCATCTATGAGCCAACTGTCTAGAAGATGTGGGAGCCTTGACTTCTCACACTCCTATGGGCCTCCATGGCCTGTTACAGGGACAGCTTTACCTTTTTTTACCCAAGAGATAAACTTTTACATATCTGTCTCATTGCCATAGTTTATTAACGAACACTGATTCTTTTAACAGTTGACTTCGGTGTGAGTGCACAGCTGGATCGCACAATTGGACGGCGTAACACATTCATCGGTACACCATACTGGATGGCACCTGAAGTGATAGCATGTGATGAGAACCCAGATGCCACGTATGACAACCGAAGTGACCTCTGGTCTCTGGGCATAACAGCCCTTGAGATGGCTGAGTCTCAGCCGCCTCTGTGTGATCTTCATCCTATGCGAGCCCTGTTCCTTATACCAAGAAATCCTCCACCTAGATTAAAGTCAAAGAAGTGGGCCAAAAAATTCCATAGTAAGTATTTTGATAATGTTTTGAAATTTTGATATTTATATGATTTTTATTGATTGTGACAGTCATCTCATGTATGGCCCATGTATGAATTATAGAATTCTGATATAGCATAGTGATAAACTGAATAATGATGCATGACTAATACTTGTGGGTTCTAAATTTGATGATTTGATTTATTGGACATCTCTATTACAGTTACACTTGATTACAACAGTTCACACATTTAATTCCATCTTGATAATGCCTCTGTTGTCTGGATCTTGAAGAGTCTCTAGTCTCTCAAATTGTTGACCCATTGTCTAGCAGTGGGAAGTTACATCACAATATCACCAGTTTTATCCTCTCTTTGGTCATGAACATTCAGAACAATGATATCACACCAGCAACCTCTTAGTAATATGTGCGAAATCCTGTCAGTAACAAAACTCTGCTCTCTCTAACTGCTGATACGATTTTATTTTGTATGAAAAAACCTGTACCTATTTTGTGATTTCTATTCCCCTTTGTGTAGAAGAATGTATATTTGCCTGCTGGTGCAGTGCCCTCTGGCCTATACTCCCACAAAATCTAACATATATTTTGATATTTCTTTTTCATCTGCCATGAATGAACCTGCCTTATACAGACTTCTTACATTCCATGTACCAAATTTCACGTCCATTTTCTTTAGTGTAGGTCGTTTATTGGAAGAATCCGTCCAGTTCCATGACCCTTTGAGACCTATTGTAACAAGCTTTTTGTTTTATGGTGAGGAGTTGTTTACCTGACGCTGAACCTCCAAGCTGGATGCACCCCTTATAGGCTGTCTGCAACTGCTTATTCAAAATATCACAGCTACCCTGCATATCTGCAGGCTCTCTCTGCCATCTGCAACCTGAGAACGCCCCATGCGTGGTGACAAGGGACTCACCCAACATGGAAAGTCATTGTAATATATCTAAATTTGGCTCACTATATGAGTTCATTCTGAGTTATACTTATATTTTTAGAGTAGGTGTGACTTCCTCTAGAATAATATTACTTTTTTTTTTTTGAGCTGGTATGCTTACTGACAATTAACAAGTCGCATATATGCATGTGCATTTTACATTTGTACCTTGAGGCTTATTTATACCAAGCGTGAAATGCTGGTAGACCTGTTATTTTTGGGGGGGGGCACTGTATATAACCAATAAGAGATAAGTATTAGTGTTTTTTTTTTTTTTTACATTCTGTTGATTTAATCAGGCTGTTCTCCTAGTAATATTAACCCACATTTGATTGTGAGAACTAGATAACTTGAAAACAAGAGGTTCTGAGAAGAACTGATCATCCACTTTCTTTGACGCAGCACAGGCTGCATAGAAAATGAGGTGTCCAATGATTCTGTTTTTTCTTGTGTATTGGTTGCTGCAATAACAGTTTACTGAGCTGTTGCATAGCAATGATATGCAGAGGTACATATAAACCCACAGACTGATGGGAGAGATTTATGAAGTACACCATTCATATGGGCACAGGTGCCATGATGTACATACGAAGTTTCTTAAAGATTGGTTGAGGGATTCAATGGTTAATAAGCAGGGATTCACAGATACACTGACAGGAAGCATATTGTATAGGCACACTTAGGAAAGTAGTCTAAAGATATAACATGAACATATTTCAGATTTAGCATTCATTGCATCAGCATTTTGCTTTGATGTGTATGTAGTCTGTTTTTCTAATGTATGCAAGATTGAGGAACAAGTGGGAGGATAGTATTTAAATGGATCTCAGAAGAATAGGTATGAGCTTGTCATGGCTTGTTAAGTGGGTGATTGGTTGATTGATTATTTTATTGAAGGAAGTAAGTTAAGAATGAAATTTTGGTGTATTAATATTGTTGAGCTGCAGGTTGTGGTCTCAGAGAATTAGTTGTTTGTTGAGAAATATATGCACTTCTGTGTATAACAGGTTTCATTGAGACAGTGCTTGTGAAAGACTATCATCAGCGCCCTTACACGGAACAACTTCTAAAGCATCCATTCATCCGGGACCAGCCCACTGAACGGCAGGTTCGGATACATCTCAAAGACCATATTGATCGCTGCAAGAAGAGGAAACAAGAGAAAGGTAATGGTTAAAGTAATGTTGTACATGTATATCATTGCTTAAAATTAAAAATGTTCATTACAGAATTAGCATTACTAACTGTTCCATCCACTTATAGAGTTTGTTGTATTAGGAAAGTGTATATTAAATTTTCTGTAGGTCTTAATGTCTAAATTGCTCAAACATACATACAGAGGAGTGCTGTGTAGGTGTGCTTTGCTGATTTGAGACATTTATATTGATTCTCCTGTTGAGGTCTTTGCATGGAGTGATATGGCCAGTTGCTGGCGTTTTAGGGGTGCATGCTGCTTCCATCTTCGTGGTCAGAGTGAGTAGGGTACACACTGGAACATGTTCACTTCCAACACATTGGCAACATCAACATGCTGAAAAGTCCCAAGAGAGCATAGTCAACATGAACAGTGAACTATATTGTCATGTGTTGCCTATGCGGTGCGACAAATAACTTCATGTAGCCTTCAGATTCAACGATTATTTATTGAACTCATTCATCAACACTTACTTAGAGTCAGGAATACAGTTACTGTCACTTGCAGTATAACAATTACTGCTTCCACTGTATCTCTGTGAATACTAGGCTGCCTTCAACAGTGACGCTCTTCAGACTCCAGCTTACACTGAATACTCACTCACTGCTCTTAACACTAGTAACTCTCCCATAACTCAGTACTAGTCCTGAATAGTGTTCGCTGCTCCTTATATAGGCTCAGCATGGACCACATAGAGAACACATTGCTGCTCAGCAACAGATATCAGGTATTGTTGTCTGGTGTGTCTACCTATGCATTGCCTAGCAATAGATGCCCTACTGTTGCGTGACATCACAGCCTAGCGAGGAGGGGTGTTTACCGAGCATTTTTACGCAGTGGACACTCGTTGCTGTGGATATTCCTATGCAACGGTCTCAACAATTTCCATTGTTTCATTCTTCAGCGATGGACGACATATAACACGCCACAATATGTATAAAATCATTAATTGCAATGAACACACCTGGGGGGGGGGGAATCTTACTTATGCACTTTTCTTCCTACCTATTCCCATTGCAACTTACCCTCGACAATTGGGGAGCCTTCTATCAACTTTGACGCCTGTCAGGCAGCAGCAGAGTAGATTAGGCACATTATTAGGTGACTGCTTTAGAACACCAGTTTCTGAATTTTGTGTGCTTGGTGGTCTTAAAAGGAGCTTGTTTAATAGCTTTCCCTGGCTGCTGTCTCTGTTGGCTTTGTCAGGGTTCAGTGCCTACTGTTTCACCTGTATGTAACTGAAAACTGCTGACTGACTTTGGACACAAGTTCCACACACCAAG
Organism: Cryptotermes secundus; assembly: GCF_002891405.2. Lineage (NCBI taxonomy): Eukaryota > Metazoa > Arthropoda > Insecta > Blattodea > Kalotermitidae > Cryptotermes > Cryptotermes secundus. The sequence continues at coordinate 550,046 of NW_019731268.1, read as the reverse complement.
ACAAAAATTGTTCATTTCAGCTTGTATCAAGAAACATTCAAATTGTGATTTATGGCTGAACGTGTACTCAAAATTTCCTCCATGATATTCAATGCATTCTTCGACACATCACATCATGGACCACCACATCCATTCAGAGATGCTGGGGTAGTTGTGGATAGTCTTGACAGGCATCCACATTTTGATGGTGCCTCCTCATTGTTTGATTTGTCTCATTCTGGTCCATCACACTATTTGTTACAAAGTGGATAATTTTCAGTCCAGTGTGACATACAAGTTTACAACACTTCAGTCTTTATTCGCCTTACATGTTTCAATTCAAAAGAATCATCCTCAGAGGCACCCACTACGATCAGGAAACACTGTCACATAAGATGTTTTAATGATATGCACTTAAGCTATGAATAATGCTCACTATATAAATTTTGTTATTATCACAGTTAGTTTTGATGTTGTCTTAGGCATTCATGATGACGCTTCTTGAAATGTAGATTATGCTATTTCTTTTAAGCGTATTTGCTGGGTATTCTGATTGGGATTTTCCACTGCATGCATTATGATATTCACTTTTCCGTACAGTGGCCTCCCAACGTATTTAAAATTGTATTAACATTTTCTTTTGTATGTAAAAAATTAATTATTATGTTAAAATATCGTGAGCCAAATTGGGTCATGTTGTTTTCCTCCTGATGGCGGGAGATGTCGTTTATTTCTCTTGATTGCATATTCTTATTATTAGTCGTGTAGTTTATGTGCGTCCTGTGTCGTTTGTACTGTCCTCATTGTCAACAGGACCTGCATACACAAGAGTTTGTGGATGTCCCTACAGGTAAAAATCCAGAGGATTCAGATCTGGTAAGCATAGAGGCTATGCAGTGGGTCCTCCTCTACCTATCCGTTGGTTAGGATACGTGTTACCGAGAACATCTCACACAACATGGCTAAAATGCGCTAGAGCACTATCATGAATGTACCACACTTGTGCTCTGACTGCCAGTGATACATCTTCAGTGGCTTTGGCAGATCACATAAGATGAAATCTCAGCAGTGGTTGCCTGTAAGCCGATGCCGCAATACATGCGGGTCTACCAATCGCCAACAGTCCCTGCCCACACATTAATGCTGAACTGGTGCTGATGTCTGCACTGCATTCTTTCACGTGTAACAAATCAAATGTTTCCATGTTATTATGGACATATTTTATTGTTTTGCTATGTGGAACTTGTGCCCAAAGTTTGTCTGCACCTTTCAGTTACACCTTGTATGTATGAACACCAACTCATCAAACTCATTTTGACTATGAAATATTGGCAACATTGTCCACATCCAGACAGGGGAAAGACCCAGGAGCAGCATTAGCATAAAAGTGTGCTTTGTCAAAAAGATGGACATTAACATAGCTTTTGTCACCAAACTTTAACAGGCATGCTTCGTTCATTTTTCTGTTCAATGTTTTACAATCAGAGTCACACTTTCTGGACAGCAGTTTACTGCTCTGTAATGCAGTATTACTTTCAATGAGTAAGTCTTTGATTCTTCTGATGTATGTAATGAATTACTGTATTGAACAGTGTTGTTATGTTTTTCATCCAGCTCTCTCTTAGGGGGACTTGCAGATGTATACTGGCATTTTTGAGGATTTCACTGCCTCTGTCTTCTACCAGAATATCAGTAAACATCTACCAGAGTACACAGCATCACATATCAGAAGACACTGCAGTCTAGCTGGCCAAAGAATTTTCATGGGCAATGAGGGTAGGAGTTGTTAGGAGGGAAGAGCTGTCTAAGTAACCTAAAATACTGAAACAATTTAAGGGCAGAGTGGATTTGTGAGAGTAGTGTAAGAGGAGTGATGGAAGGAAGGGTAGAGTGATGGATGATTCATGATAATTCTTTGCTTTGCTCCATTATAGTCTTCCTATACCCCACACTAGGAACTTCATTCCCTACAGACACCTTTCTCATTTATTTCATTCAATTTCATTCCTACAAATTATTTATTTATTTTGCAGTTTGTATCACAATTTATTGCAGTTTATATTCTTGCGCCTACTAAAATCATACAATTGAAGTTCCTTTGCATATTTCATACGAGATACTGTCAGGTAGATATACATAGTACAATTAGTAATTTTGTGGATTGGCCTCATAGTGGTGCTATTATGCACTACAGTGGATGTGTGGATAGAGATGTCATCTTATTGAGATTTGTAATTGGTCATTTTCTTTCAGCTAGTTATTTATTAATGCATTAATTATCACCTTAATAACTTTGAAAGAAACTGGCAAATATAGTATTCCTAACTGTGATGATGATCATCATCAGTAATCTGTCAGACGACAGGTCCACAGTCTCTTCCAAAACAGTTCTCCACTTAATGCGATTTAGAGCTTTCTCCTTCAAATGACAGAATCCTCTTCTGTCCCTAAGGCCATCCAGCATCTTCTTATNACACTATTTGTTACAAAGTGGATAATTTTCAGTCCAGTGTGACATACAAGTTTACAACACTTCAGTCTTTATTCGCCTTACATGTTTCAATTCAAAAGAATCATCCTCAGAGGCACCCACTACGATCAGGAAACACTGTCACATAAGATGTTTTAATGATATGCACTTAAGCTATGAATAATGCTCACTATATAAATTTTGTTATTATCACAGTTAGTTTTGATGTTGTCTTAGGCATTCATGATGACGCTTCTTGAAATGTAGATTATGCTATTTCTTTTAAGCGTATTTGCTGGGTATTCTGATTGGGATTTTCCACTGCATGCATTATGATATTCACTTTTCCGTACAGTGGCCTCCCAACGTATTTAAAATTGTATTAACATTTTCTTTTGTATGTAAAAAATTAATTATTATGTTAAAATATCGTGAGCCAAATTGGGTCATGTTGTTTTCCTCCTGATGGCGGGAGATGTCGTTTATTTCTCTTGATTGCATATTCTTATTATTAGTCGTGTAGTTTATGTGCGTCCTGTGTCGTTTGTACTGTCCTCATTGTCAACAGGACCTGCATACACAAGAGTTTGTGGATGTCCCTACAGGTAAAAATCCAGAGGATTCAGATCTGGTAAGCATAGAGGCTATGCAGTGGGTCCTCCTCTACCTATCCGTTGGTTAGGATACGTGTTACCGAGAACATCTCACACAACATGGCTAAAATGCGCTAGAGCACTATCATGAATGTACCACACTTGTGCTCTGACTGCCAGTGATACATCTTCAGTGGCTTTGGCAGATCACATAAGATGAAATCTCAGCAGTGGTTGCCTGTAAGCCGATGCCGCAATACATGCGGGTCTACCAATCGCCAACAGTCCCTGCCCACACATTAATGCTGAACTGGTGCTGATGTCTGCACTGCATTCTTTCACGTGTAACAAATCAAATGTTTCCATGTTATTATGGACATATTTTATTGTTTTGCTATGTGGAACTTGTGCCCAAAGTTTGTCTGCACCTTTCAGTTACACCTTGTATGTATGAACACCAACTCATCAAACTCATTTTGACTATGAAATATTGGCAACATTGTCCACATCCAGACAGGGGAAAGACCCAGGAGCAGCATTAGCATAAAAGTGTGCTTTGTCAAAAAGATGGACATTAACATAGCTTTTGTCACCAAACTTTAACAGGCATGCTTCGTTCATTTTTCTGTTCAATGTTTTACAATCAGAGTCACACTTTCTGGACAGCAGTTTACTGCTCTGTAATGCAGTATTACTTTCAATGAGTAAGTCTTTGATTCTTCTGATGTATGTAATGAATTACTGTATTGAACAGTGTTGTTATGTTTTTCATCCAGCTCTCTCTTAGGGGGACTTGCAGATGTATACTGGCATTTTTGAGGATTTCACTGCCTCTGTCTTCTACCAGAATATCAGTAAACATCTACCAGAGTACACAGCATCACATATCAGAAGACACTGCAGTCTAGCTGGCCAAAGAATTTTCATGGGCAATGAGGGTAGGAGTTGTTAGGAGGGAAGAGCTGTCTAAGTAACCTAAAATACTGAAACAATTTAAGGGCAGAGTGGATTTGTGAGAGTAGTGTAAGAGGAGTGATGGAAGGAAGGGTAGAGTGATGGATGATTCATGATAATTCTTTGCTTTGCTCCATTATAGTCTTCCTATACCCCACACTAGGAACTTCATTCCCTACAGACACCTTTCTCATTTATTTCATTCAATTTCATTCCTACAAATTATTTATTTATTTTGCAGTTTGTATCACAATTTATTGCAGTTTATATTCTTGCGCCTACTAAAATCATACAATTGAAGTTCCTTTGCATATTTCATACGAGATACTGTCAGGTAGATATACATAGTACAATTAGTAATTTTGTGGATTGGCCTCATAGTGGTGCTATTATGCACTACAGTGGATGTGTGGATAGAGATGTCATCTTATTGAGATTTGTAATTGGTCATTTTCTTTCAGCTAGTTATTTATTAATGCATTAATTATCACCTTAATAACTTTGAAAGAAACTGGCAAATATAGTATTCCTAACTGTGATGATGATCATCATCAGTAATCTGTCAGACGACAGGTCCACAGTCTCTTCCAAAACAATTCTCCACTTAATGCGATTTAGAGCTTTCTCCTTCAAATGACAGAATCCTCTTCTGTCCCTAAGGCCATCCAGCATCTTCTTATGTCTTCTTTCTCGTCTTCTTGTCACTTCTATCCGCCCCTCTATCTTTCCTTCAGTAACTTCTTTTAGAAGGCAGTTTCTGCGTAAAACATGACCAATCCAATTAGCCTTTCATATTCTTATTTCGTGTAGGATATTCCTCTGCTCACTGACTCTAATTAACACTTCTAATTAACACTCCTATATAAGTATTAAACACAGAAGTTGAAACTTTGAGGCAGCAAGTTTATTGAGGGTACTTTCCTCTTTGGTAATATAAGTAAAAGGACAGGTTTGTAGATGTTACAGCAGAGCTTGAATGTAAAGATTTGGTATTTTGATTAGTGAAGCAGAGAACATGCATACTCAGAAAAACATGTATGTGGTGTTTTTAAGTGAAATTCAGTTTTTAAGAAATGAATGTGTGTAATACTGTACATTTTAACTGATTGTCGAAAACACACTGATGAGAGCCAGCAATAAGTTAACTTGTCCATAAATCTCTGATTTTATGAAAAATGTGATAAGAATGACTTGACTTTGTATGAAACAGAACGAGAGGACTACCGGTATAGTGGATCAGAAAATGAAGAAGAGGAACCAGCAATCGCAGGAGAGCCTTCATCCATAGTTCAAGCACCTGGTGGTGACACTCTCAGGAGAAATTTCCAACAAATACAGGTATTAACAGTAACGGCACTGGGAATTTAAATGTTCAGGATACAGGAGGCTATACACTTTTAAATACTCTGGGTCTAGTGTTCTTTCCATACATCCATTTGTTAAAATGGACATATTTTTATTTATTTTTTGTAAGATTCTGCATAGAAACAAAACACTTTTTGAAGATTTATAAATAGCAAGCTTTATATATACATGGTCTGAGAATTAAGTTCCTGGACTGAAGCTTACAGTAATATTACTGATCACAAAACTCACTTATTTTAAAGATATTCTTCCTTTACAGGCACATTTTTTTTTCATGTTTTCCTGTCAATGTACAGATAGCAGCAGCATAAAAGTTTTCATCCTGAATATATAGCCACAATTAATACCCAGGAAAACCAAAAGTATGATGTATAAAGTACTTATAAGATCAGTGCTATCTTATGACTCTGAGACCTGGCCACTGTCAAGATCGGATGAAAGACTGTTAAGTATATTTGAAAGGAGGATCCTGAGATATATCTTTGGACCAGTGGAAGAAAATTGAATATAGAGGAAGAGGTATAATCATGAGCTATACAAACTATTTAACGAACCAGACATTATTGGATTTATAAAGGTGAAAAGGATTGAATGGGCTGGACACATAATATGTGCCAGCGAGAATAGAACGACTAAGAAAATACTTAATACTAAACCAGAAGGAAATAGGCAAGTGGGAAGACCAAGATTGAGATGGGAAGAATGTGTGTGGCAGGACATAAGAATTTTGGGTGTAAAGAACTGGAGGAATGTAGCTTCGAATGGAGTAGAATGGCGAGCAATCCTGAGGAAGGCCAGGCCTCACAAAGGGCTGTCATGCCACTGATGATTAATAATATAGCCTATTCTTGACACTGCATTCGAGTTTGTCATCACGTTGAAATTTCTGTCTCTCTAGTTGCACCTGCATTGGTCCCAACAAATGCAAACCACTGAAAGCTAAGTCAGGGCTATACGGAATGTAATTCTTGATTTCCTAGCCCATTGTTGCCACTGTCACCTTCATAAAATATTCTGTATGTGGCCAAGGGTTGTCTCAGAATAGGATGATGATTTTTTGACAAATTCCCAGATCTCTCTTCCAAATTGCTTGGTGCACATCAGTGTGAAGCATGTTGCTCTAATAATGTGCATTAATTGTTATAGCATCGGGAAAAAAATAACACGAGGCACTTCTTCTGAATCCCAAAACACACTTGCCATGATCTTGCCTGCAGACAGTTGTGTTTTGAACTTTATTATGGCTTTCAGAAAACTTATTATACCAATCAAAGGTACTTTGACAAAGTCTCTTATGCAGTTCATTTAACCTGTGAAGAATCTCTGGTGGTTTCACTTTCTGCCTCTTTGGGAATGTGATAGAGTGACAAGGCCTGATGCCATCCTGTACTAGCTTCAATGTGCAGAAGAGGGGTGCTTGGCCACCTGCTAGGTAGTGAATGCATTGTTACCACCATCTGTCCATAAAGAGTTTTTATTTTTCTGGTGCCCACATCTTCAGGAATAAGAAATAAAGTCCAGTTTCATCTTGAATCGCCTACATAAATGTCATTATTACCAGTACATTATTTGTGTTAGAATAAATACAAGAATTCCATCAAGTATATCCAGTTTTTAATTAATAAATAATTATGAAATCCCACATGCCTCAGATGACTATTGGTAGAGATGCCCATAAAAGAAAACTACATAATTTTACAAGAATTTGACCTCGGCACTAGATGGTGGTGAGTGGTCTGCTTCACACCCGTTTTGCTTTGCCCCTGGGGAAAGAACCTCCAGTACCCATTCAGTAGGAAGCTGGTTGCGCCTCAGAGTCAGTCTGGATACTGTAGAGAAAAGAAAAATCTTGCAGTGCCAGGAATTGAACTCAGGCCTTCCAGCCTGTAGCCTGTTTGTATATTGCCTGCACTATGCCTACTTTTTGAATTTGTATGTAAGTCACTCAAAATAGACCTGACCACAAAATATTGTCACATGTATTAGTGACTTGTAGGCTGGGTTTGGATTGGTGAATCAATTTATTGGATGCTCACAAGTCTAACTGCAATTAATTATATAACACACTAAAAATTACTGTAATTATAACATATAAATACATTTTTCAACATCTGCCTACACTAGTCGTTGTTAGGTAAGGTATCTCAATAATGGCTATGCCTGTACAGTGTCTTCACTGTCCATTTCCTGGCAGTGGATTCATAACACAGAGACTGTAAAAGCCCAATAAATTACGCACTTTCAATATCACTGTATTACAGAACATGTAAAGTCACTCACTAAATCTTCTCAAACTGACTTTAATGCTCCTCCAACTACTAACTTCCTGTGGCTGTGTTCTACTGACAACTGGCTGCTTCTTCAAACTATATCCCTCATAAAATCTTCGCAGGTACCATGCAGCACAGAAAACGCAGCTTCCTCTGTTGGGGTTACCTGGCCTTCCAGCCAGTTCATTGGCGTGCTGACTGCTACCTATTATTATTATTATTAGAGGGGGTGGATTTCCCCATGCACCGTGACTAATAGTCTATTGTATGTCCCCCTTTGATATTCTACCAGTCACCATACCCTACCGGTACTGGTGCGTGCTATCAGCCCCGTTCAGCCGACGAGGTTGGGCCTCTGTACCTGATTCTTCTTCCATCTACCAGAGGCATTGGAAACTACTTGGGCGAGAAACTTTTTGCCTAATTTTGCTCAGAGGTCTCCTAGAGACATGAGGATCTTTTACGTGCCGTAAATCTATGACACGGGACCCACGGCTTAAAGTCCTTGTTCCCTGAATTTTTCTACCCTTAAAAATTCCACAACCTCCACCGTGTTTGAACCTGCGTACCTTGAGTTATGAGGTGGGAACATTACCCCTAGACTATGGAGGCCGCTGACTGCTACCTAACAATGAGCTTTAACATTTGACCATTGAGAACACAGCTTTCACTGTTGCATGTTTGAATGTGTTTATGGAGAAGTTACCTGGCAGCAATCATGTATTGTTGTAATGAGCTTAAGCGAGAAGGTATTTATCATGCCATTGCCTAGCTCTACATGTTACAATGTCATTAACATTAAAACTGGTCTGCTGCAAAAGGCCAATTATGTATAGTAAAAGCTTTTATATCTCTTCTGGTGTGATGCAGAAAGTTATTCCTCATAAAATATAATCATATAAGTCTCTTATTTCATTATGCATTGCAGCATCTTTGTAGTGGCTTTAATATATTTGTGTGTTTGGCATACATTAACATTGGATGATATTTCTGACCAAATTTCTGAATGTTAATCAATTTGCTGGTGTTTCAGGAGGGTAGAACATTGACACAAAATGAATCAAAGGAGTCTAAACACAATTGGAAAGGGGAACGAGAGGAAATACCAGAACCTGGGCCTCCAGCGAGACCCCCCATACCACAAAGACTCATCGGTGAGTTCAGAATTATGCACGCCTAATGTACAAGTAAGGGTTTAATCCTTTCTGGTCAAACGTCGATATATAATCGACATGGTGACTGTGCTTCTATGAACAAATGTTGATATACAGTATGCACCAAAATATCCAGTACTGAAATTAAAAGACTTCCTGTTGATACCACTGTCTATTCATGTGAAGGCCCCTTGCACGACAGAACCTTCTCAGATCCTGAAGATATGGTCTGATCACCATGTCCCTGTAACGTTCTAGGGTGACGGTAAGAGCATTACCTTCCTCATCCTCAACGAAATAGGGGCCTAATATGCTGTGTGCTGAGACACACACCATATTGTCACTCATGTACTATGTAGCAGTTTCTGGACGATAACATGTGGCCGCTCAAAACAAAGGAAGTGAGTTGTCTGGCGACCGCTTCCGTATGAGCGAAAATAATACTCAACTATGAATACTTTTTCCTCCATCAAGAGACCCATTTCTAACAACTGCACAACACAACTTCTTTCTCACTACTGGGAACATGCGCGGGTGGAGTTGTGCCCAATCGACAAACGCACATGCATACATGCATGTTTGAGATGCGCGAGTTTTAGTACCGCATATTGTCAGGTGTTGGGTGTGTCACGCGACAAATAACTTCATGTCGTTCCGGATCTAGCGAATTTATTGAACATTTATTTATTTTGGCGCATACTGTGTTATCAACAAAGTTTGTTTCATGTTCCTGAGGACGTATTTCAATTGTATGTCACTAGTTGGCACTGTAGACAATACCAATACATGCATGAATGTTTTGCCTGCTACCTTACACCATCTGGAAGTCATAATTTGAACCTCTTGAGGAATGAATGCCATTTATATATTATGGAGTGTCACATGTTAGTAGCATGCTTTTACATTTAGCTGAACCCACGGCCCTCTGGGTTGAAGAAACTAGATATAATCCCTTGTGTGATGTGGATGAAGAATCTAGTAGTGATATGTTAAGTGAAGAACTCAATATGATGATGAGATTAATTTGGAAATTGTAAGGAGAAACTTCGAAGGAAGAATCGAGCAATAAAATGTTGGAAAGTGAGAGTGAGAGTGAAACCAGTGTTGTGTGTTGGTGGGTGGGAAGACATGACAGTGGGCAGTGATGCATGTGGGGAAATGACGCCACTGAATAAAACAATCTGGCCCTGGGGTCAACTCAGCCTCTAACAGAAATGAGTACCAGAAATCTTCCTATGGAGTAAAGGGCATGGAGGACATAAGGCTGACAATCTTACCGCAATCTGCGCGCTCACTGTCTAGAAAATGTGGGAGCCTTGATGTCTCACAACGCTATTGGCCTTCACAGCCTGTTATAGGGATAGCTTTAGCTTTTATGAAATGTACATATGTTTGGAAGCGGTGGAGATTGAGTGGTACATTATTATTATGAAACATTTTATCCGCTACCTTGCATTTAGTTGTGCCAGATCCTCATCCCCCGTCACGACCACTGCCTCCTCCACCAAGGGAGGATCGCCAGCAGAAACCCGCCACACCACCAACAGGAGCTGCAAGTCACCAGCAACCCTCGTCTGCAGCTCCACAACCCCAGCAGCGCAACTCGCACATTTTCAAGCCCATGGTGAGAAGTCTATATTCAGTACTTGTTCTTCATTTTCTTTTTCGCCTAAGCTTCCCTGGAAGATGGAAACTTGACCAGATAAGTGGACAGCTGTCTGTCGCTTCCCCAATAACATTAAGAAGGGGATTCATGTTTACAAACTGGGGTCATGTCCTGCATGTTTTTCAGTTCAAAGAATAGAAATGCATGACATTACTCCCCACATGATCTACACTGTAAGAAAATTTACTATGTACATACATCTCAGTTCTACTTGTTCACAGATTGCTTATGTGTACTAGTGTTTTTCTCAGCTTCATGTAGCATATTATCAACTTGAGATGGCTCATCCAACTTTGTTTATTTTTTAATATTTCAGCTTTTGAAACCTGGTTGATGTTAGTGATAGTGAAGTAAATGATTTGAAATCCTAACAGTATTCCCATAGAGAGAATAACATAATTATTTTTATTTTCAGTCATATAAATTCTGCCGAAACTGTAAATTTGGTTAAGAGAAAGAAGTGTTATTTCGTTGAGCTTAAGTGAAATAAAACTTTTCAAAAGTAATTTCCATTGCTTCTTGTATGATTATATGGGAAAAGAGGTAAATGTGAATGTGTTGCATAAAATTAAATATCAGGGAACAGTAGTAAGAAGAGAAGAAGAATTTATGATAATTCAATATGGATGCAGTTATGCAGTTATTTTGCCTTATGTTTTGTATAGTTGCAAAGTATGGTTTCTTACCCTTTGGAGGGTACACGTATCACCACCACCATCAGCAACAATAACAACAACCTCTTTTGAACCATGGCTTTCTTTAGAAGATTCTGCCAGATATGTATGTTCCAGGCTGTGTGCCGTGAATTAGGCGATCCTGTATTCCCTTCTTTGGATTTTGCAGCAGTAATTTTTTTACAGAGCAAGTTCATCGGCCTTGTGCCCAACTCTCATCCTGGAGGACCAGGTGTCTTTATTTATGTCCCCAGTGACAGGGTTGCCCAGTTGTACCTCCGGACACCAGGTTCCTTTTCCATAGCCTTCTGTGACTCGCAGGGATGCGATGGATGTATTCTAACACGCCTCCACACCGGGTGGGAACATGTATACTATGTTGAAATTACTCAAAGTCTAAGTTGGAAGGAAAATTATTTGGCATAAGAAGCTGAGAGGCAAAATGAAGGCTAATGAGGAACCTTATACTGTAATCGAGGCATGGATTTGGCATATAGAATGAGTATAATATTTTTTAGATGCAAAATCTCTCAGATGGTGAAATTTGATATACCTGTGGCGATGTCTGTGGAGAATATTGTTTTCTGGGGTGTGATACCATCTGGTCTGGTAGATAGTTACCACCATTTCTGAGTAATGTGTTATAGTTACCACCATTTCTGAGTAATGTGTTATCATCTTCTCACATCCTAGAAGACAGTAGTCTTTCCTTGGTAAGTTTTCATTTAAAGGGTAGATCATTATGAAGTAGTGGTGATGTGCATTTGATTTGACTGTCTCAGAATAGTATGGTTTGGTCATGAATCCAGTCAAGTTTTGGACATCAGCATTTTCTGGAAACTGATTTATGATTTACTACAATATGATTACAGTTTAAGCACTCAGCTGGCAAGTTTCAATCTAAAATAAAAATTATAATATGCAAACTACATTTGTAAATTTGTGTAAAACAATACACACATAATTTTATACTACAAGATAGAGGACCTGCAGTGAAACATGCATGAATCCTCTTCTTATGTTGTCAGGATCTAGCAGTTTATGTCCTCCATTCCTTTTGCTTTTTATTATACCACTGGCTGTCATTTGGTATCATATTATTGTTTAATTCTGACCTTTTAACTAACAATCTTGCATAATAGTTTTTGTACTATTAACTGTCAAATAGTGCTATTTATTTGTTGTGTACAAGATTGTTGCAAATATAAGGATTTCTTTGTATCCAGGTGATCGAAGCATGGGTTTACATTCAGACTGATGGATTGAATGGAATAAACATTTTCATGGTTCTGAAAGATGTTAAATCCTGTAAATTGGTTGCGTGTTCATTCTTTAGCATACTTATCGGGTGATTATAAGAAAATTGCATTAGTAACATCAATAGGTAACGCGATCAAATTTATAGTTTGTTCTAGTTCAGTTTCCAGATTTTTCCACCTGGAGCACTATACTTGTGTAAAAATGACATCTCAAGTAGAAAAAGATGAGTGTGTGCTGTGACTTTGTAAGTCTGGGTCAGTTGTTGCAGTGCAAAGGAGACTTTATGGTGTTTGGAAGAGTACTACCAACAGAAATGTCAATTTACAAGTGGTATAAATTATTTTATCATAATGGCTGTGTTTGTGAAGGTAGAATCTGCAAGAGATAAATGGTCACTGAAGCCTAAATGTGAAGTTTAGCTTTTGTCAGCAGTTCATGAAAATCACTCATACATGATGTGAGATAATTAAACATGCCACATACAACAGCAAACAAAATTTTGCAGGAATGTTTGAAATTTAAGAGTCAGGTTCTATAAGCTTTCAGAGAAGTGGATTGGTGCATAGCAACCGCGGCATCCCCCGCTACGTCACTGTTGTCACCTTCCATGTCACAGTGGGAAGCGCTGCCACATCACCGCAGCGGAGGGGTTGGAGCACTGACCAGCCCATCACCATAGTAGTGGCACCGCTGGCGGGGGGAGGGGGCATCCTGGATAGCGCAAATACGTCACAATATACATTCATACAATTACATACTTTTATATGGATAATCCATTCTGATTTGAGAAAGACAGTTTTTTATTTCTCCTATAAAATTATTTTTTCTTAACATTTTATCATTGAAACGAAGTATTTGAATCGATATTAAAAAGAAAATAAGAAGATTCAGTATCCATTGTCACTCCCAGAACATTTATTTTATTAAACCAATTTGTTGTTTGTCAGGTCTTCATTTTGCAGGCCATAACTTATATTTGTAACAATGTTGGTACTATTGTAATAGCAATACATGATCATATGGTAATCCTGCATGCTTTGCTTTGTAATCTAAGTTATAGGAAAGTCACATTGTAATGAATTAGTATTCTAAACACTACATTTTCATATAATAGCACTTGTATTTAATTTTAGTGTTTCTTTGCTTATTATTACACACTTGTTTAATTTGCTATGACACCTAATTCCAAGTTTTTCTCTCTCTGTTTGATTTAAGCTTCCTCCAAGAAGACCAGAGGTAGGCACAGTACTTATTCATTTTATATAATTTATTTTTATTTTTATAACAGTCTAGTTACTATGTGGTTGCTTGTTGGTATTAGAAAACTAGGTGCTTTAGTAGAAACCTGCTGCCAATATTTTGGTTGCTTCTTCTTTTATGTTAAGAGAAAGTGGTTCAAGGTGAAAGTTTAACATACCGTATACAAGAGAAACCTGGAAAGATAAAAAATATTAAAGTTGGGCTGTTTTGAAAGTAAGTGTATCTTTAACAGAGTAATGGCCTGTATACAGTTTGAGTATAATATGATATATTTAATGTACCCTTTCTTAGCAAGAGTTGATATATTTTCGTCTTTGAGAAATCTCACAGTACTGGCAAAATATGTGCAGTTATCTTCTATAGCTGTTAGCAGAAGTATGCAGTCTTTGGACATGGATCACATAGAGCATTATCCATTCTGGGCCAGCAGTCTTTGTATTGAACATTCCTGATGAAGGTAGGTAAAGGTAAAGTTATTCCTGAACCTGATCGCCGTGCACTGAAGTCATACAGGGAGAGAGAAGCAAGAGTTCCATGTGTTCTTAATCTCAACACTTGATGCTGGTGATTGTCTTCTCACTTTGGTTGCTTTACTTTGAATGAAGAGTTTGCAGGATCAGCTCAGTAGGTGAGCCTCAGAATTACTCTGGACCTGGTGGTGAAGAGATAAATCTTGACTGTATTGGGAATTGAACTCTATGCATCCAGCCACATCATTGCTGACTGAGCTGTCTGGCTTAACTGATTAAAATACAGTGTCAGAAACATTAAGAGCATTAGAATAAATTCAACATGAATACCAGTCAATCTTTTCTTTTATTGATACATGTCTAATTCATTTCATTTCTGTGAGCTTTAAAGTTCTCCAGACCATAAATACCAAATTACATTTTTGGGGATGTAACTGCATTCACTTTGGTACATGGGTACTTGTTAAGATTACAGTTTCCTGAGATGTGGTGTGTATGCATTTTGGTAGGTCACTATCAGACTATGGACTTCTGGTATGTGGTGTCCATCTACCAAACTACAATTATGAGACTGTAGTCTTAACAATTTAGTGCAGTCACATTAATGATTTTGCTTTATATATACTTTTATATGTATTTTATCTGTGGTCTAGTGGTCAGAGTTTCTGGCTACAGATCCAGAGGTCTGGGTTTGATTCCTGGCGCTACCAGATTTTCTGAGAAGTAGCGGGTCTGGAATGGGGTACACTCAGCCTCATGAGGATAATTGAGGAGCCATTTGAAGGAAATAATGGCTCCGGCCTAAAAAGCCGAAATTAACGGCCGTGGGGATCTGTTGCGCTGACCATGTGGGACCCTCTGTCAGCTAAAGTTGGCACTAACTTTGCCAACAAGCAGCGGTCACTCAGTCGGTATAGTTCGCTTGCAGACTAAAACCACGGAGTTTATGTTTTTTAGTACAAATGTTTGTTTTAAAACAAAACTGCTCACAAACTTTCAGATTTCTGATGAAATCCACACACTGAACTGAACTGTTAATAAAACTTTGTATTTTACATTTGCGAACCTTCACTGATTTTCAAGTTTAAGTTAAATTTCTTGTCTCTTTTAAATTATATGTTTTATTAAAGGGCACAAGGGTACACATGTGGACACATTCCACATTTTCTAGAATGCTGTTAATTAGCCTTTAGTTCTGTCCCATAATTGCAGCATAAACTATTAGCCAGTACAATACATTTCAAAATCTGAATGTTGCAGGTGCCTCTGTGTCCATTTTTGTCTATTCCAACTGGTAGTTCTTAATTTCGTAATATGGGCAGCTGTTCAAGCTTTAGATATTCATTTCATCTTTTCCGAGGTCTTTCTTGGTCTAAACCTCATTTTTCTTTATGCTCTGAAATCTCTGTCAGTATTCTTTCAGTCTGCCTTGATTCAATGCTTTATGTCTATTCACTACATTTAATTTTTTTCATACTGCACTGTGTGTTTTTGCACATATATTTAGATGCCCACTTCTGGGCATTCACACATTCTGCACTAATTACATGCCATGTTCATATATGTAACTTATAATTCCCTACCTTTCACTTGTCGTAATGTTGGAATTT
This sequence comes from Cryptotermes secundus, assembly GCF_002891405.2. Taxonomy (NCBI): domain Eukaryota; kingdom Metazoa; phylum Arthropoda; class Insecta; order Blattodea; family Kalotermitidae; genus Cryptotermes; species Cryptotermes secundus. The sequence goes on along the minus strand of NW_019731268.1, from coordinate 534,321 downwards.
TCTCATTTTGTCCAGACCGGTTCTGGGGTCCACCCAACCGCCTATCCAGTGGGTACTGGGTGTCTTTCCCTGTGATCTGTACATCCACTCATATGCCCTCATGGCATAGTGCTTAGTTAGTTAAACATGGGGACAACTTTGCCTTATCTTTACCAGTATTGTAAAGAACAAAGCAGAAACTAGATTGGTTTCTGTCCTCAGGTGAAAAGGCTTCGGGAGACATGCTCTTTCTGATGGATCCAGCAGAGTAGGTGCTTCCAAACGTGGGGAAGCCTCAGGATTGAAATGTCCCGTTTCCAAAACATCTTGTTCTTTAGAATACCAGTTGATGGACAAAGCTTGAAACCCCACTAAACCTGAGGGTTATAGACTATTGCCAGAACCCTTTATTACTGACTTCAAATTTTCATCTACCACTTCCATATACTCCTGTTACTGACATCAGTTCTAAAAATTAATGGAAAAGAGGCATACTTCAGGAGGATGTGTTTTGTCCAATGCAGCACAGCAGCAACATAAGATGGATGCAGTGATGGAGTTGCTATGCACAGAATGTTAAATAAAGTCTTTGAATTTGACTGTGAAGAAATACAATATTGCTTCCAGACACAAGTCATTATGAAGAAATTGATGGTGCATAGTAAATATTTTTCTGAGGAGTAGACGTTTAGGAGGTAAGATGAAACCAAAGGTTTTACTTATTTTCAATTTGGCATGAGGTAAAATACCTGTATCATGATGTTTATCTACAGATTGTAACGAAGTGATCATATTTATCCCATCGATCAGTTTTTGTCATTTTTTCAAGACTTGCTTCAAGTTGTCAAGACTTCGTTAGAACGAACAAGAATAATTAATGTGAAACATGGTAACAGCTGACTGATCACATACAGTTGATATTTATAATCAGTTATTGATTTTTATCAGAAATTTGTTGTACACTAGAATAGTTTGTCCAAAACTGCACAGAAAAATACTTGAAGTAGAGGCAGTTTTATTTTTCCAATCTTCTTGGTGTAAGAGGAAGATTTATTCTTGGGAGATTAATCTCCTGAAGTCTACTAGTGTGAGTTACTTGAAGAAAAGAAAGTTAACATTTCACAAGGTTGTGTATGAGTGTAATTTGCCTATTTTGAGATTTTTATCTTTCCAGATATTTCAATTTTAAAGCATTATGATAAGAGGTATAAATTAAATCTTTGGCTTTTGAACCACTTTGATTAGATTAGCTGCATGTACTGACTTCTGTGATGTCAGCTAGAACTAGAGCAGAACAAGAAGACTCCTTACAAAGAGGACTGTAGCATCTATTGCTGGACTAACAATACATTTTGCAGTGAAAATGTAAGTATGTCTTTCCTGGCACCCTTCTGCTTGAGCAATATTCAAACAAAAGTCAAGATTGTTCGTAATGTTTCAGAATAGTGAAATGCAATACATCAGCACCGATAAGAGACTGGATTTATTGTTTGCTGTAGTTGAGTCACCTACATTCTCAAAGGCAAAAATTTGCTGGGAGAAGAAGACCTGTACCCACACTGTTGCATCCTTGCCTGCACACCAGGCGTCCATAGCCTAACACCAGTGTGAAGCAAATGATCCTAAGCTCTCCCCAGTAGGCAGAGTTAGGAGGGCTCGTGATGTCATCTCTCATTGTCATAGTGTACCATTTCCCGAGATGGGCAAGGATAATTAGACTAACAAACAGTTAGGAGGGCTCGTGATGTCATCTCTCATTGTCATAGTGTACCATTTCCCGAGATGGGCAAGGATAATTAGACTAACAAACATGGTAATAATGAAGAAAACAGTCTTCTGGGATGTCGCGCTGTGTAGATGTGGTGTTAACCGACGTTTCGGAGGAATGTATCACCTCCATCTTCAGGGTAGAAGGAAAAATAAGAAAATCCGCAAGCGAAGAGACAGTGAGAACAGGTGCAAGCAGACTAATGTCAGAAATAAACTCAGCTATATGAGAACAGGGAAGGAAGGGACAGGTCTACATGGGAAATCAGTGGAGAGGGGAAGGGTCTGGGGAGCATGAGCAAGGTTAGAGCAGGTATACGATATTGTGTGGGGGGGGGGTGCTGTGTGGCCTTGTGGATCTGGCATCATGTCCCAGCGGGGAGGGGGTTTAGGGAACAGATGAGAGCCTTCCATGACTTGCTGAGACAAAAGCCCCCCTCTCTGTTTATATTGTCGGGATGGAGTTCAATCTCAGTGGCTTTCCTAATGATGTGATCCATATATTGGTTCTTGGTGGCGAGGATGGAGGTATTCTGAAGCTGAATGCAGTGTCCCATATCAATGCTGTGTTCAGCTACAGCTGACTTGTCTGGATGTTTGAGATTCCCACGTAGAATTGTCCCTTCCTTTCCTGCTGTCATATAGCTGAGTCTATTTCTGGCATTACTATGCTTGCACCTGTTCTCACTGTCTCTTTGCTTGCGGTATTTCTTATTTTTCCTTCTACCCTGAAGATGGAGGCGATATGTTCCTCCGAAACGTCGGTTAACACCACATCTACACAGTGCCACATCCCAGAAGACTGCTTTCTTCATAGTCACCACCACGAAAACCTCAAACCTTACATGATGATAATGGTACAGATATTCAGATGTAGCACTGGCAGGCATAGCAGGAAGAGAATAAATCGCAGGGTTCTGGGACAGACAGGTCAAGGCAGACAGGCTCTGATAAGGGTAGGGTAACAACTTTACAGATTGAGTAGACATAAGTCAGTTTCACAGAAATGTAATGTAACTTAAGTGGATACAAAAAATCCATATCAGTTACTCGTACTAGCAGGGAGAGAACATAAAACATTAGCAGAATAACACAAAAGTATAAATATGAAGAATTTGGTTGGTTGTTGGTTACAGTGTGCATATGTATCCACATGACATAAAGAAGAATGAAGTACCAAGGGGGCAGAATTGCAGACATGCATATAGGAACAACAATTGCAGAACTATAACACAGGCATGACTGCCTGAACAAACAGCCCTCAGAACTAGACATGTGAAACAACCATGACAGGCTCACATTGAATATAACCAGACAGAACATTTAGCTTGCCAAAATACAAGTACAGCATACTTGCAGGAATTTGGCACACACATATATGCAAGTGCTCTCGCCACTGGAGTTTCAGATGTTCATGATTACAGATAGTAATATAGAATTTTGTGCTCCCAGCCAGTGGATGTTAATGTCTTCCAGCCGCTTGATAAAGGCAATGAAGAGCTGTATTCGGAAGAATATCCTACCCTATTTATGACCATGCCTGTGATTTATAATATGGGAAAGAAGAGCAGTCTGTTGTGAACAAAGAATATAGTCCTGGACAGTGTAATAAATGGCCAGTTATTGTTGCGAATTCCAGGTCCCCTGTGTTATTATTGGTGAAAACAGTAATATGGTTGGCTGATCATTGCGACACCCAATGTACAGGCACAGAGCATTCAAAGACTCACCAGAAAATATTGACCAGTGATGATTGGATATTGTCATCGTCATTGTCACTGTCTAGAATTATAATGAACACTTCTCGACACTGGTGTCATTATGATAACACCATGAAGTAGACATTCCCAAAATGTAGGGCATTGTCAGTGGTGACCACCGAATATTGACAGTGCCAAAAAGGGCCAGGTGATCTCTGATATTGTCTGATTTTGGTTTTTCACTGTAACATATTTACTAGAAAAGATATATAAAATGGAGTAGCTAGTTTGCAGATAACTTTTGTATCTCATATGTTGAATGTGTAGCGTTGTGGGCAGTTGGCTTATTCAAGTTGGCAGTCAGGTATGTGTATTTTCTGGGGCGTCCAGTAGTTGTGTGATACTACGGTCTTGAACTCCTGTCAGAGCATGGCGCATGATAACAATCCGTTAGACTTAGGTGGCTGTGCTATGCCTATGCCAGTTCCTGTTCTCCTGCAACATCTGCACTCAACTCAGGCTTCGACTTCTGCCAGCTACATTTTCACTCATGCCATGTGGTTTTTACTAGGGTCCTCATTTCTGTCTCAACCTGTGTTCCTTGGATCCTGAGGTCGAGCCCTTGTGAAGGCCCTTTTTCTTCTATCTCCTTGACAGAGACTTTGGATCCACTTTTGTATTGCATTCTTTGTTCCTTGGATCCTGAGGTCGAGTTGTTTGTGAAGGCCCTTTTTTGTGTTGGATACATCCTTATGGAGTCATTGGCTCCACTTTGCTATCACAACCTGTGTTCCTTGTATCCTGAGGTTGGGCTTTCCATGAAGGTCCTTCTGTGTGTCTGCCATCTCCTTGCAGAGGCTGATGTTCTATGTATTGAGGGACATTTGTAACCCCAGTTGTGTTTCTTCAGTCTTCATGTTCAGTTTCTTACGGAGGCCCTGTATTCATTAGTTGACAGATGTCAGGATGTCTTCCATCCAATTTTTGATGGTTTTTTCCAATCTTGACTGAATGTATTTTATTGCGGCTCCATTTTGGCTGGCCCTCACTATGGCCTCCATTTCTTCCAGGCCAGCCTTCCTCATAGCCTAGATCTTTTCTTGAATGGCCTCTGCTGTGGCTTCCAGCCTTTCCATGATGGCTACCAGACATTTCAAGTCAGCCATGATTATCTGTCACGTTGGTTCAAGTCCAGCAGTTCACAATAAAATAAGTCCAGAAATTCAGTCCAGCCCCACTGTTGACACCAGCTGTCATGTGTTACTGACTAGACATGGTTTGGATTGATAATTGGATTTATTGGACACCTGTTACTTGTAGCTATTCAGATGGTTGTAACAGTCTCTCTAACTTATACACTCTCTAAACCAATACAAAATCTTCTGTTTGTTATTCTATCATTACTAGATGTTGCCAGGTAGTGGCTGTTAACAAAAGAGATTCTTCAGAGCCAACCATGAATTGCTGCTGCTCACTTGCAACTCTTGACTGACTAAATCCCACTTATGGTCCTTGTTTTATGGTGTGGGCATAGACTATGTAGAAAACATTGCTTCTGACAGTTCCTTTATTGTTGCGTGTTGATTTTATTGCTGTGGAAACATGTTTGCGGCATAGAAAACACTGCATCTTCTATTTTTGCATCAGAATCTGTTGCTGCAGAATTGTATTTACCTTGCCACTGCCTTGCAGTGATGTGACCGCCTCTACTCATTCCACTGTTTCAGCTGTCAGCTGTCATGTTACAGTATTTACCAGAAAAATGAAATAACTAGAACTCAGATGGCTTTGTATCTCATGTGTTCTCACATCAAGATGTTTATTACAGCATTCTTGTGGCCACTGTAGCTCACAGAAATATACCTAATTCATTTTCCTACAAAGTGTCACATCTAACAATTTACACTCAAACCCGTCAGTTATGTGACACTCAAACATTTAGAACTCCTCATTACTGGACAGAGATTATTTTTCATAGAGTAGAAATCACCACATTCTTTGTGGTCATAAGCAAGCAGTTAGGAACTTATTAAGAATATTATGACATGACACCTGAAAACTGAATATGACCATCTGCTAGTCAACACTTCGCTAAGCACGTTCTTGTGGGAACACGGTATGGACTGTTGCTGGACAACAGTTTGGTAAACAGTTCCTATGGCAATGGATAAGCAGGTAACAAGTTGCAAAACACAAGATTGCTGTGACAACTGACAGGACAGCAGAGGACAATTAACTGTTCAGCGCAGTGTCTTCGATGTGGGCCCCATTTTAAATTGTGTGGGCCACCTAGCAGTTATAAAGGAAGAAAAGATCCAGAAGTCAAACCAGAGACAAATCTGAGATTCGGACAGAAGTGAGAGTTTCGTCATACAGAAGGGGTTCAATGCGTAAGCTGTTATAATCAACTGTAATTGTAATAGGGGCATCCAATAAGTCCTGTCATCAAATCTAGAACCCACAATCTTCTCATGCCTACCCCTTATATGAGACAATATTTTAAAATTCCAACATGAGCCTGCCACCCACGTGAGGGCATTGTGTCCATGGACATGTGGTTGACAATCCCTTCCGTACAGTTTTTGTTGGAAAAAACATCAGAATATTTTGTTAAATTTATCTGGTCTTGTAAATAATGATAATTTGTTGCATTAGGTATTTAGATTTGTATATAATGATTTAGTAAGGAAACAGCATTTTAATGGTTTCCTCTCTAATGCAACAGGATCTGGACATGCTGGCTGCTCAATTGAACGAACTGGGTGTTACTCAGCCAGAGGCTCCAGCCCGTTCCCGGCAAAATGGCAAGTCTTCATCGGCTGTTGGAGGAAATTCATCGCACAATGCCCTCCCAGCACCACCATCTTCCCTTCCACAGTCTGCGTCTTCTATCCTGGATGCAGCTGTTGAGTCAGACTCAGATGAAGGGGAAGATGGCACAGGTGTCCGCAATGATGGCACCCTGCTCGCTAGCGACCCACCTAAACCACTGTAAGTGATTATATTCACTCACACTGGTGGTCCAAACATCAAATGTGAATTTTGAATGTTATGGTACACTGATGTATCATTGCTATCATGGCTCTTGGTGAAGTATTGATATTGAGTTTGATATGTAGCAGAAATGCCCATGTTGTGGTCTTCTTGGTTGTGACATCTCATAGCCTTGTTTTAGACGATCACAAAGCCTCAGGACTTGAAGTGAGTGGCGTGAGGATGTGGTCATATATATGTAGGCATTGAGTATGGTTCCTTAGAGCCAGGGGAAGGGGAAAGCAGGTAGAGCCATTTCCAAACAATAGGAGCAATGAACAGGGAATAAAAAAGGAACTGTGGTTTTAGCCCGCAAGTGAAGTATACTGACTGAGCGACTGCTGCTTGTCGGTGAAGTTAATGCCACCTTTAGCAGATAGATGGTGTTGCGTGGTCAGTGCAACAAGTCCCCATGGCCGTTAATTTCAGTTTTCTATACCAGAGCTGCTGCTTTTCCATTCAAGTAGCTCCTCAGTTATCCTCACGAGGCTGAGTGGACCCTGTTCCAGAACCATTACCTCTCAGAAAGTCTGGTAGTGCCGGGAATCGAACCCGGAACCCCTGGATCCATAGCCAGGAACTCTGACCACCAGAACACAGAGGCAGTCTAGCGTTGAACAGGGAATAATGAAAAAAAAAAATGTTCTTTTCAAGGTTATACACCTGAGCAAGACACATCGAAATCTTGATATAAATCCCTTGCATTGCATGTGGGCCTAGATTATATTTATCCAAATGTGTTCTTCCCCTCTTTGGTGCTACTCCAGCTGACATTGGCTCCAGGTTATTAGCAATTGTGTAGATCTCCCAATAATGATATAGACATTTGTAACCCCTGCCTTTCCGTAACTATGCATGCCAATCCTACCATTCAGTCTGCTTCATTCCAGCAAAGTACCATGTGATCTGTTGTACATATTGATTGAACCATGTCAGTGTCTCAAGTTCCTGTTGCTCTGCTTCTCACCAGGCACAGATCATTAGTAATTCATGCCCTTTGATACAGGAGAAATGCAAAACAATGCATTCATTCTACTTTGTTCCTTCTTTTGCTCTATGATATTCTGCAGTATGAAACATGGGTTCGGTTGTCAGATTTATGTCCAGTGATGACCTTTTGTCAGAACTTTATGCAGATTGGTTTACAGATGTATCCAATGATTGAAACTACTGAAACAGAAATCCTGGATACTGGCATAGCCACCACTAGTTCTGGTACTGTCTATTTTTAGACAGGAGTATTGCCTAAGGAGAGAGTAACTGTCTTTTCTTTGGAGAAGACTGTTCATTCAGGGTGTAGATGAATGGTCTTCACACCTTATGAAGGGTAAAATATCCTGTCTTCATATTAGGATTTTGCTCATTCTCTGTTGCCTTTTCTTATGATCCAATCTGACACCAGGGGTTATGAGAGAAAGCGCCCCTTTTTAGGCCTAGGCAGAGTGTCATCTCAGGAGGAAGTAACTGTCTTGTTTCTGGAGAGATTATTATTCTTGCTTCAGGGTGTGGGGGCAAAAGGCTTCCATGATTTTCTCTGGCACAAACTGTTCATGTTGTTCCACTTGAGCTTGATTTCTCATTGTTTCCCTTATGATTCAATCCTTGGCCAAAATGTTGATGTCCGCTGACAAGACTACACAGTGTAAGATTTGAGGCTTTCACGGTGGTGACTATGAAGAAAGAAGTCTGCTTTTACCAGTTCTCATGGTCTCTTTGCTTGTGGATTTCTTATATTTTTCCTTCTACCCTGAAGATGGAGGCGATACGTTCCTCCGAAATGTCGGTTAACACCACACATACACGGTGCCAAATCCCAGAAGACTGCTTTCTTCAAGACTACACAGGTTAACACTTACTGCTGTTATATTAGCAGTGATCGCTGTTGTATATGCCCTCAGTAACCCATTCCCCAAATGTAAGACTCATAGAGCTGCCCTTGCAGAAATGCAATGAAAGTTGTGCTTTGACACATTCCAGTTCTGTCTAAAATGGAAGCTTGCAACATGGGCATGTTATTACAGTGTACTCTGAAGGATCTTGTGGACTTCTGCAAAAATGCCAGTGTACTGTGAAATCCCTACACATGTCCGCATAACAGACAGATGTTAGGCAGTGTAAAATATTGTCACGTGTTGGGTAGGTCACGTGACAAATAACTTCACACCATATTGAATATAGCGAATTTATTTCACATTTGCTCTTACAATCACACAATTCACAATTACTATCATCGGCAGAATCACAATTAGTTGTATTGTTTCCATTCACTCCAGCAAACGCTAGACTTGCACTGTCTTCGGCGGCTGCACTCGTAAATTCAATTATTTATCGAGGCATGTTCTGACACCAAATTGTCATTTAAGCTTGCATACAAGTCTAGAACATAAACATTACACCAGCCTGCTCAGTGACATATGTCACGTGACAGCTGGTATGTTAACAGTTAAACATGCACAATAAAAATAATTACTTCAGTAAAATAAGTTGCCAAAGTTTCTTCACTTCTTAATTATTGAAACATTTGTTAATGATTTTGTGTTCTGCTTTTATATCTTACACTAATAATATATCTCACCTTTATTAATACAGACTTTTTTCCTTCCTATCTTCCACTTTCTCACCCTTCTGTCCTTTGTTCCATTTATTCCTTCTCTTTGGTTCACCTTGTTTTGTTCTCATCTTTTGTTGGTGCAGCCCCGAACTTTCTCCTTACAGACCACTGGATCCTCCTCATGCACCGCAGACAATGGTGATTCATGAAGGTGAGTTGACAAGTTTGCATTGTTTTTTGAAAGTAAAACTGTTATCTGGAAAGAAATGGAGGGACAGTGTGTGCATTAATTTTTAGGGAAATAGGAATGTTTATTGTGTGCATTAATTTTTAGGGAAATAGGAATGTTTATTGTCAAAGTGATCTTGCTTTTGTGTTCGTTGTTTAAGAAAACTGGTACTGGATCTTTCATAGCTCCTTAGCAGAAATATTCTATGTTTTTGGTCAGGTGTGAACCTAACACCAGTAAGAAAAATATTTTACAGATGGATTCTCTTTATGACCACTTCCATGATCCAAAATATGTGTCTAGAACATGGGGGGGGAAGATATTCATTACCTACCAGGTGGTATCAGAAAGCTCCTGGACTGTGATCATTGCCACTGCCTCAGTGAAGGAAGATGAGAGGGTACACCAAGGTCACACTTCTGAAAGCCTACTGCATCAGTCTGCCACACGACACAACGCTGTGAACACACACTGTTTTTACATGGGTACTTTTTTGACTTCTTGTTTTGTTTGGTCTGCAGTGGTTGACAAAATTGAACAAAGTGTCTGCATCAAATTTTGCATGAAGCTCAGTAAATCTGCTCGCATAACTCTTGAAATGCTTTGTGAGGCTTTTGGATAACCTTCTTTAAGCCGGACAGTGGTTTTTGAATGGCATTGACGTTTCAAGGCTGGTCAAGTGTCAGTTGAAGATGATGAACTTTCAGGGCAACCAAGCACAAGGAAAGCAACAGAAAATGTTGAAAAAATTAGAGAATTCATCCACGAAGACTGTCGCCGAACAATCCATGAGCTCACAGACGCAGTTAGGATCAGTTAATGGAGTTTGCATGGAGATCTTAAGAGAAAATTTGAACATGTGCTACATTGCTCCTTTATCCTGATAACACACCTGTCAACATGCCCCTAAAAATCATAGTTTGTGACTAACAACATCGTGGTTATCATTCCCCATCTTTGCTACTCACTGGACTTAGCCCCCTGTGATTTCGTTTTGTTTGCTAAATTGAAAATGAAACTAAGGGACAATTTGAAACAGTGTCCGACATGAAAAGGGAATCACAAGTGGTACTTGACAGCATTAAGGAAAAGTCCTTTTGAAGCATGAATAAAATTATGTGATCACTGTGTACATTCCCAAGCAGACTATTTCAGAGGAGATGGCAGCTAAAATTGAGTAAGTTAGGCCAATAATTCTTTTTTGACCTAGTCTGGAAACTTTCTGATACACCTCATAATTCCAAGTTTCATAAGCACCAATACTAGAAATGAAGGTTTGTCATGTATTTGTAATTTGTCTTGGGTTATATGAACTTTGTATCTGGACCAAAAATTGACTTTTGCAAGCAGGTCCATCATCAAGTGGGGCCCCCAACAGGCCTCTTCCTCCAACACCAGATGAGGAAGAGAGTGGGGACCGAACCCTTGTGATGAAGCGGGTAAGTAGCAGGAGTTTTGCCTCCTCCTGGCTTGGCTAGAGGGTGACATGTTAAGTGAAACTCTCAAGTTCTTTCTGTATTAACATCAAGTCATATGGACGGGGTTTAAATAAACTTTTGCCCATGCTCCCACCCAAAATGAGTATAAGTGGCTTAATGTAGTTGTTCTTTTGTAAAGAGCAACTAAGGACAGATCTCCCATTTGCATATGTAGAATGTGTAAACATTTTGAGCTCTTTACCTATAATGTATGGTAGGTTAAATTTAAATAACCTGAAGGCAAAGGAGATTGTTTAAATTAAAAAAAATGCATGCTTGAACTAAAATGATTGCAACTTAATCACATTTTTTAGGTGAATCCTGTCATATATGAAGAATATGAGGGTATGATTTTTAGCAATTGAGGTTGTTGTAGCAGTCATTAAGCACAGCAGAGGTCAGAGTCTATTAGAATATAATTACGACACCAGGAGCATAGAAATTTCATCCACTGTTGCTGATTTGTAGAGCTGCCGTGAAGATTGTGGTTTAAACACACCCACACTGCCATTTTATGAATTGTTCTGCCTATGGTTCCAGTCTAGAAAACCAGATTTACATCTGTTGGGATCTGTTGCTCTGACCATGTGACACCCTTTATCCGCAAAACTTGGCACTAACTTCACTGACAAGCAGTGGTCGCTCGGTCAGTATAGTTCACTTGCGGACTACAGGCCACGGAGTTTAGTTTTAGTTTCTGCATAATGGTTGGTCTCGTTTACTGTATGTCACAAAATTTATAATTGAAAATAGTTTAAGATATTCCAAAATGTCATTTGTGTCGTTTGCTGCACCCTGTGGTCCAAATTCACCAGAGAAAGTTTCATCTCCCCTATAATTTAGCATGGCTTCCCATTCAAAAGCTCTGTCAGTAACAGCATTCTCTACCTTTTATCATCATTCACTAATGTGTCAGTTAGTGCTTCATGATCTCTAGAATTTGAGTCCCATGCAGTCTAGTAAACTGGGAATCGGGAGTTTTTTGACTTTGTAATTTATCCAATATGCTGAAGAACACAATATTTTGGAAACAGGATCTGCATATGTCCTCAGGTGGAAGAGTGAGAGATACCTACTCTGTTGGTTCCATTATAAAGAGCAAATGAAAATCACAAGAGAGGTTAGCTCTATCTGATGGACCCAACAAAATAGTTGCATCCAACCCTTCCACCTGAGGATGGAAACAGATCTATTTAAAAAAATGCTGTGTTCTTTAGAATGCCAGATGATGAGCAGAGTGCAAAAATTCTGTAGTTCTGACAATGTTTTGCTCTTCAGTTCAGCTACAGAAGTCTATGAAATAGAAGCACAGGTTAGTTACGTATCATAGCATTTAGCAGCAGCAGGACCCCCCCCACACACACACACACACACACACACACACAAACTTTGTGCGTGAAAGTACGAAAGGATATTTAGTTTTCCATGTTATGATGAAACAACTGTGCTGACATGTTATGCATGGGCCACATGTATAGACACTCAGAATTACTGGGCTTGTCTCTATCGATGGGTATTCTAGAAAGTAGACCTGTTTCTGTCCTCATTTGAAGGTGGAAGACACCTATTCTGTTGGGACTCTTAGAAAGAGCTAACCTCGATCACTGGACAGCCCTTGTCAGATTCAGTAAATCTATTTAATTCTGTTGGGACCCTTAGAAAGAGCTAACCTCGATCACTGGACAGCCCTTGTCAGATTTAGTAAATCTATTTAATTCTGTTGGGACCCTTAGAAAGAGCTAACCTCGATCACTGGACAGCCCTTGTCAGATTTAGTAAATCTATTTAATTCTGTTGGGACCCTTAGAAAGAGCTAACCTCGATCACGGGACAGCCCTTGTCACATTCAGTAACTCTATTTAATTACCTGATAAGGCTAATTCAGAGGGTGATAAGAAAATATGCAATAAAAATTGTGACAGGGTGCACATGCATGGAACTAGGATAGAAAAGGAGGTACAAATTTATGCTACATACCTAGTGAACGAAACCAATGCATAGGAAAATGTAAAGATTTGTGGTGACATATAGTATCTACTGCTAGCACCTCTGTGGAGTAAAACCTGAATACTTGAGGCTAAAACCTTATGGAAACCCATGAATCTGTCATGTCATACAGATCCTCTGTGTGATTTGGGAACTTCATTGCTGATGAGTGGGATCCAGATGGGAGAAATGCCCAAACTGGGTTGTAGGATTGGACCGGTTAAGCATGCCGTGTGGGCCGATTCCTTGTGTTTTCTATACCGTGCGTTACATTTAATTTCCAAAACACTAGCATCATCCCAGCCTGTGCTGTGACCCTCTTCGTAGGCATGTTGGGCTAATTTTCATTTTTCTAGAAGACCTTTGAGATTGTGCCTGTGTTCACGGAGTAGCATGGCTCACCAATGTAACTTCTGCCACATTCACAGGGAATGCTGTAGATGCACTGTGCCATCTGTTCCAGAGTGTTGTGTTTTCTGGTTTCTGGAATACCGGACAATGGACGAAGTCCACAAACCCAGAAGTTCTGAGTTTTATACACAATCGTCAGAACCTTCTAGAATCTACTGATATATAAAGCTTGTCAGTTGACACTTAGGTGTTAGTATTATGTTTTATAAATGCTGACTGTGAAACGAGTAACAACAAATTATGTGTTACATGGTACTGTAGCAGGCAGTTTAGTTGCACATTATTGGGTGTGCATTTCAGGATGTGTTCTGCTCTCCACCATACACCAAGCAGGTGGGAGATCTGTCTACTTCTAAATTCAGTGAAAATATCTTCCCTACTAATACCGCCAGATTTGGTGCTTGAGACGTATTGTAAAATGTGTCTGATTTAGGTTTCATTGAGAATGACTTGCTCTGAATGTTGGCTTTTATATCAAGGTGATATTGGAATGTTTATATGAAGGGGGACCCAAAAATAACCGGAAACGACCTGTTGCACACACATGCTTTGTAGTTACAAGTTGTGCTGCTAAGTGGTGTTAGCTGGGGGTCTCCCGCGACTGTTAGTGAGCTGGCGTCAGTCTGAGTTGAGTGGTTTGTCTGTGGTGCTCTGTTGTGTGCGTTCCTGTTTCAACCCTTTGGCGATTAGTGAGATGGCCGACCAGAAGGAACAAAGAGTGTGCATGAAATTTTGCTTTCTGTTAGGGAAAGCTGCACTTCACTCTTCAAGTCGCGGCAAACATTCACGCGGTTTTCTCTTTGGTCATCTCCGAGCAAGTGAGGAACAAATTTTGCAGACACCCGTCTCATGTGCAAACCTTCGGTTAAAATTCGCTGGACCGTGCTCCATGAGATGTTTGTTTCCTCAGAAAGTTGGTCAATGGTCTTTCGACGATCTTCATCAATTTCACGCACACTCTTTGTTCCTTCTGGTCGGCCATCTCACTAATCACCAAAGGGTTGAAACAGGAATGCACGCAACAGAGCACCACAGACAAACCACTTAACTCAGACTGACGCCAGCTCACTAACAGTCGCAGGAGACCCCCAGCTAACACCACCTAGCAGCACAACTCGTAACTACAAAGCATGCGCGCGCAACAGGTCGTTTCCGGTTATTTTTCCGGTTATTTTTGGGTCCCCCTCGTATATTCATGTTAAACAGGTATAGTTCTCATAACACCATATTTAGTTTCCTGAAACATGGATTGTACATGTTCAATATAAGAAGAAGACTGACTTTTTATCATACGTTCCATGAATCAATTTTCATTTCTTAAAATTTCAGAAGTTTAATTCATTGCCCATGCTTCCTGTGTACCGTGTGCACGTGCACACGCGCGCGCGCGCACATACACACACACACAAGTGTGGCTGAAAGGTGTGGACATTCTGGACAAGAGTTCCACATACCAAAACAATAAAAATGTCCATATTACAATGTGTCCAGCAACATTTAATTTCTTTACTTATAGCTGAAAGAATACTGTGTAGACACCAGCAGCAATTCAGCATTGATGTATGGACAGGGGTTGATGGTGATAGTGTGGTAGGCCTTCATGTTTTGCCATATCAGCTTACAGGCAAGCACTACTGAGATTTCTCCTAATAGTCTGCCAAAGCTACCAGAAGATGTACCAGTGACAGTCAGAGGACAAATAGGGTATATGCATTATGGGGCTGTTATGCATTTTAGCCATGCTGTGTAAGGTGTTCTAAGTAGCACTGATCATGACTGATGGATAGGTAGAGGAGGATCCACTGCATGACCTCCGTGCTTGCCAGATTTGAATCTTCTGGGTTTTTACTTTTGGGAATACCTGTAGATCTTGTGTATGCAGCTCCTGTTGACAGTGGAGAGAGACTGCACCATTGCACTATGGATGCCTGTCAGACTATTGACAACTACCCCGGCATTTTTGAACAGGTGCAGCAGTACATGATGAGACATGTCGAGGCACGCATTGAATATCATGAAGGACATTTTGATCATATATAAATGTGATCTTTCAGGTATAATTATCAAATTTAATGTTTCTAGACTAAGGCTAATATGGACATTTTTTCTTGTTTGGGCATGTGGAACTTGTACCCAAAGTTTGTCCACTCCTTTATGTTACCCTGATACACCTCAGTCATATTAGTCACTCACAATGCAGTGAGATTCTTCAAACAAATTCATTTTGCACTGATACAGCTGATTGGGAACATTTTATNGTGAAAGCCTCAAATCTTACATTTTATTGGGTTAATTTTGCAAGAAAGCTTCAGATCTTATGCAATAACTAGTTCATTTTTGGGTCCAGGTTTGAAACCTGGACTACCACTATCAGTTATTAATGCATTTCTGCATTACTTTAGGACATAATAATTTAAATGTTATACTTTCTTATGTTTTTGTTTCTAGTTCTCTTTATGAGTGGTGTGGCATTTCACATGGCTTTTTTGCACATGATCAAAAAAGATATCCACTTATGGCATAGTATTCAGGACCATTCACTTCAGTTTTTTAAGTCACTGGTTGTGAAGATTTCAAAACAGGAGTAGTTTGCTTTCAGCCAAAGGGTGCAGAGCTGTTTGCTCTTGCCATGCAAAATCACTTAAACAGTTCAGCTTAAAAGTCAGCATGCTTGTTATATAGCACTTTTTATATTATTTTTCATTGATTTATTGTTCTATATGTTAGTTTATGTTGTTTAGGTATTTTATGTGGAATGCACTGTGACAAAATTGTATGCCTGTCATTTCTTGTTTTCCTTTTCGAACTTCATGAAATTGTAAAGCTGTATCTGTTTAGTAGATACTGTGTATGCCTGCTGCTTATGCATATCAAGAGAATTATGGCTATGTGCTATCAAACACAAGAGAGTATTCTGATATAGAAAGTTCACTTTAAATGTTGCATCATGATTTTCTGAAGGATGATTAGCTTTGAAATGATAAATTTGTTGTAAATGCTTGTTGATTAAGAATTCAGAATTAATGTTATGAAATCTATCATTACTCATTCTCTGAAGTGCAGAAAGCTATTCAGTCAACCAGAATGTTCTAGCAACTTGAATTCAATATTAGGATTCTTGTATAGACATTTTAGTAGTAGTGTAAATATATAATAGGAACGTGTAATTGTTGAGATTAGATAGAGCACCTGAATGCTGCAGACTTGTTTTTTTGAACAGATAACCTGCACATTATTATTTGGAACTGTACTATTTATAAATTGGAGACATTTAACTGGAAGGACTGGAGCTGATTTGAAGAATATTACCATTTTGTGTCAGAAATGTAATCAGTATGGTTACATAGTTTAAAATTGTATTCTGTGTTATGTACTTACTATTTTTAAGAATTGTGAAGAACTGAATGTACTGTGTAATTTTATCCACCATGAAGACCTTCCGTATGATTTCTGTTCCATTTATTGTTTAATTTTTTTTTGTGCAGTTTGATTATCCTCTCACAGTTGCACATGCTATTAAATATCCAATATATAGTGCATTATATCGTTGATTTACACTACCGATATCCTTGCCATGTTTATGCTGTAGGGCTGTCAAAGTGACTGGTATTTATAAAGTTTTCTTATGTTATATTGACCTGTTAAAGGGACAGCTTTACCTTACCTTCTATATTTTATTACTCTAATACCATTGAGAATTTAGCAGGAAGTCTCATACTATGTTATATAAGCTTATGTACTTTTGACTCCCCTTTTTTCTCTCATATTCCATTCCATCCTTACATGTTATTGAATGATGCATTGCCTTTGACCTATAATGCCATCTCTCACAAATAACTAGGTGCATATAGCTGTCGATGATGACACACCTTAAAACCCCACTCACACATATGAATAACATGCGCAAATGATCATTTACTGATTTTAGTCTTGGCGGTGATTAATTAATGACATTGAAGAAAGCAGTCTTCTGGGATTTGGCACCGTGTATATGTGGTGTTAACCGACGTTTCGGAGGAACGTATCGCCCCCATCTTCAGGGTAGAAGAAAAAGTATAAGAAATCTGCAAGCGACAACACTGTGAGAAACGGTAAAATGGTAAACGGTCTGCTTTACCGTTTCTCACGGTGTTGTCGCTTGCAGATTTCTTATACTTTTTCTTCTACCCTGAAGATGGGGGCGATACGTTCCTCCGAAACGTCGGTTAACACCACATATACACGGTGCCAAATCCCAGAAGACTGCTTTCTTCATAGTCACCGCCGTGAAAGTCTCAAATCTTACAATTAATGACATTAATTAAGTTCTTGGGTTGTCAGCAACATGTGGATGTGGCGATGTTGCTGATGATTCTTTAAGGTACCTACACTCTTTGGCCACGAATGTTTACATGGTGTAACAACCCAAGAACATAATTAGTAAACAATTACATGAGAATCTTCTCCTTTGTATGGTATACTGCAGTTCACACATTCACATCAGAATGTTATCAGTATGATACACTGAAATGCAAGCCTGCTTACTCATTTGTGACCCGCTACATAACTTACCTTAACACAATATGTTAGTGCTTTATAATTCATTGCTGTGTTAATCTGAAGTAGCCTAATGACAGTGGTAAATCTTGTGTGGCAGAAACTTTTATATGCATAGGATATGTACTCAAAATGCTTTTCCATATCTTACACACTTTCCATTGTTGACATTTATAGACCAATTTACAGCCTTCAGAGGCAGTTATTTGTTACATTTTAGAAATTAAGGTGTTGTTCTTAGTACAGTATTGAGTCTTTGTTGGGTGTGTGCACCTGTTTACTGAAGTTGAGGTACCTATAAACAACAAACATAATACTAATATTATGTTGGACATTGTTCAGTGTCTGAAGTATATTTGATATACATGACATTTCAGGAATATTTTGTTATATTTTATTTTAAAATTTTGGCAACAGTTGGAATCAAATGCGGGTGATTAGTGTATTATCCTAGTATTCAGGAGGTCTTGGGTTTTATATCATCACCAGTCTTAAAAGCATCAGAGCACACTGTACTTCTTTGAAATGGCAGCATTGATGAAGGGCCAAGTCTTGGATTGAGATGCACAGGAGATGAAAGGTACAAGTGTGTCTACGCCTCTACTGTAATGTAATGTAATCTTGAAAACAAAGGAAATGGTAACAGAGTAGTCAGTGTAATGTCAACCAGTCACCTGAAGATGAGGCTGGAGCCTACTTCTGGAATGCTGTGCATGTTATGTACTTATGCAATGAATAATCTCCAACATAATATGGATATAATTCAACCATTGTGTCAGACTTTTTGAGAATTATAACAACGGAGTTGTCAACACAACAATACAGAGTTCAAGGCTAAATTAGCTTTGCTACATGTTTCGGCTATTCATAGCCATCATCAGGCATATGTATTTGCTTTCACTTCTGAATGAGAAGAAATTTGAAGGAATGTCAGCTGGTGAATGAAATGATGCAGTACATTGTACGTGAACTATATTTAAAAGAAAGACAGCTCTTTAAGTTCAAGTCTAATTTAATTCATATTTGAAGTATGTAATTAATATTGTTTCTCTTTAATTACCACCTTGAAAATGTATCCCACAATGTTTGACCCGTATAGTTTAGCACGTATTGTTTTGAAATTATCTTTTTACTGCATTACTTCCATTTTGTGCTATTTTTATGCAGTTTTGAGTGGGTGCATGTGCAGTGGGTAACAAAATATGTAGGTATGGTGCTTATATGGTGAGCGGTGTATTATCCTTTCACCATTAATTTCTTCCCCTGTGGTTGCAGTTGGTTAAAAACTACATGAGACCAGATGATTTTGGTTTAATTTGGTCTTCCTAATACTGAGAGTTTGAAATTTACATTTTAATTTTCAGTGGTTCATAGTTGGTGATTGCAGTATCTCATTATGAGACCGTTTTGATTCAGAGTTGTATAGAAACTGACTTACAGGCATTTCCCATAATTTTGTCTGTGTATAGGTAGCTGGACACACCAATTCTGGGGAAGACTTCTGTTTATTATTTGATTGGCCATATCCTTCATTACATGATTCTCTGATCCCTTCCTCAGTATCATCAATATTGTGCACTAACTTGGTGTGGCATCATTAAGTAATTCAGATGGGCAGAAAATGAGCAGTCCTTCATAATGCTTTACTATTTGCAAATTATGGTCTCTGTGATTTTTAACCAAAGTTCATAACTTTAGCACCTTGTCTTGTAAATATACTTCAAGGTAAAATGTAACCATTCTTCAGGGTTTTGAAGTTATAATATTAGGTTGGTATAATATATTAGTTGGTTGTGAACTTATTTTCATGTTACTTAATTTCCAGTCTCATTAGTTTTCTTTCACTTTGACATACTTTCTGTTTTCATTGTGATTCCCATATACTGTTTTCATATGGACAAAGCAGAAAGAAGCCTCAGCACGATCACAACAGCAGAACCGGCACTCAGAACTTGATGAGCAGTCGCTACTTAAGGACTGGGATTTTGCTCGGTTCTTCCAAGGTTACAGTGACCTTTTTGACAAAACGAAGTTGGAAACCAATAATTCTGAAGCAAATGAAAATTGTGGAAGTCCAACAAAAATCCAGCAATGCAATAGTAGTAGTCAAGACGTTAGTGCCAACAAGATAAGTAGTGGAACACATGCTGAGAAAAGAAATCAGCAAAATCATGGGATTGGATCCACCAAAAGAAACTCTAATAAGGAGATATTTAGTTCAGCAGCAGCTGATCAGAAGGGTATTATACCCCATCACCGGCGAAATGAATCAGACTCAAGAATAACTGGACCTTACAGTGGTTTCAGACGAGAGAACTCAGATTTTTTCCCAGCCTCTTCTCGGCACTCAGCCGTATTACTTGACTCAAAGAATAATTCAGGATCAGGGAGTGGAAGTGGTGGTATTCTGTTCTCTGGAAATGGCCGTCGTGGTTCAGACATTGCTGGTGGGGTATCCGGATTGTCAGGTCTCAATATCCTTAGTGTTGTAAAAAAGGGAGGGGGGAGTTCAGGTGCTAGGAATGGAGAACCCATCCTTACCGATTTCAGTCTTAACAAAGCTTCTAATGAACATGCTTCCACTATTCTGGACCATCCTGTGAGACCACGTAGGGAGAAAACAGAGGGGGACATTGTTCTACTTAGGAATCGTCAGGAACTACGAGATGAACTGCAGGCAAGGCGACTGGATGTGGAGCAGAGGTTCTCTCGAGAGGCTGAACGCATGAGGAGACGTAACAGCCGCCCACTTGTGGACATAGGAAGCAGCAGTAATGTTGCCTCATTGATGTCGTCTGACTTCGGTGGCGCAGGTACAGGAGGGAGGGAAGAGTACAGCCTGCGACAGGTTAGTGAGGTCAATTTGAGACGAGAGATTGTGATGCCACATTGATTGAGACAAGTAATAGACAGATGAGGAAAAGGCATGCCAGTTTTGGTACATCTAATGTAGGTTTACGGATGTTGCTACTTCTGATTCTATTCCTCTTTTGGTATCATAAGAATGAGATTTAATTCTACACAGTTAGTTTCTATATGAGTTGCTTGAATAGTTTTATTGTAGCTTACATAGTATATCCAGTAAGACTTGGAAGAATATATTCGCTTTCAAATATCTCACTTGCACTAAGAATATTGAATGTCTGTTATCTAACTAAGCCAACCTTTTGTTCTTATATTTGTGTGTTCCTAGCCGCTTTAGGAACCTGGGTCATTGGGGAAGTTAGTTTGTAAATTATGTTTGTTCAGAATATACTTAAAATTTTGTAAAGTTTTTTACATTGAGTGTTAGAGTGTTAAAATTTTAAAAATAATTTCTTTGAAGTAACTTTATTATCCCTATATCAGATTCCAATTTTAAGAACATAACTTCTCAGAACTATTGTTCAAAGCTTGAAGAATAATAGGCCAGTGCCCTCCTTCATAGTAGAAGGACTGATGGGAAAGTAACTATGCAGTATCTCTCACTGTGTGTTCTGTTTTTCCTTACCGTGTGTAATCTGTGTGATGTGAAAAATCAGACTAACTCTTTTTACTGCCTGTAAGAAAAGCATGGACTGAGAACATCCAACTTTACAGTTTCTTCATCTTCTTGACTGTATTGTGTGATGCTGAACTTGAAATTTGTGCATATAAAAGAAATTACATTGTGTGAAAATGTGTACTAACCTAGAGTGAAAAGATGGGTAAGATATGTTTTGGGAACCATATTCTACAAGCTGCAGAGAGAACTATGTGCATACAAGTGGATTGGCTGCTTTAGTGCATCATACAGATCTTTTTCTGATCTTCCTGTGGCAGTACTAGAATGGCACATTCTGAGCACTTTTCTTGCAGAGAATGCAATAAAGACAGGCACAGTGTTTATCTTTGTGGAATGCTTCACTCTTCTTTGCGAAGAAAGAGTATATACTTTGAGCACTACTCGGTTTACAATGGAAGACTTATCCACAGCTTTCAGAACAAGATATTAGGTGCATGAAGAGATCAGATATATGCTGTTTTTAAAAGGCTTAGGTAATGAAGTAGAAGTAATGTGTAATAATTTACTCTGTCAAAAATAATGACAATTTTGCAACTTGAGCCTGACTAAAACAAGTGTTGGACACTCTGCTGCATGGAGGATGAAGTATCTGAAGATTATTGTTGAGTTAAATGGGCAGGTGAAACTGATCTGGAAACAAATACATTCCAGGAAATGTAGTTAAAGAAGAATGCAGCATGCAACATTTTCAAGAGCCCATCTAGGGACAGCTTTTAACAGTTGAGGCAAATCAGCATGCCGAGATATATCATCATTTTATACCTAGTTGAGCATGAAAGAAAAGAAAATGTGCTGTCCATGACTGGGACTTGCTCCACTTGTGATCGTATAGGGAATTGTGTGTGTTTATGTTATTGTCTTATTTTGTTTTACCACCTTGTTTTCTCTTTCTCTGAAATTGTTTTAACATTTATAATGTGATTAAATGTGGTCCTTTGAAAATGGCATTGCTTTTGTATTACTTCAGGAGCTTCACTAACATACTAATTTGATAATTGAAAGCTAAGTAGATATGGCCAGTTAGATGTCTTTCCTTTTGCCCATGCAAATAAGCTGTACTTGGGAATGCATTATTTTATGATTGTTACAGATGCTATCTGATAACCTTCAAGCCAATTGTGAAGGTAAAGTATAAATGATAGGCCTGTTCAGCCAAAACATACCACATGTCTTCTGTTCCACCATTTTTACTCCTTACCCAGTCCTCTTCACCTGAGGGCAGTAGAGGCCGGTAGCTTGAGTTGATAGAATTCAGTATTATAATAATAGACCGTGACTCAGCAGCATTGTTAACCATTGTGTAGCAGTGTTATCATCCATTATGATCATTGTGAAAATACAAGCATTCACAAATCATGACTTGTAGATTTATCAGTCACTGTGAGGCAGTGTTACCTTCAGCTATTTACTCATATTAACACAAAGATTCACGCCTTTGTCTACCCTTGCAGTGTTACCATTGATTATGACAATAATGAACACATAAAGTGAAAGTGAAAGTGAAATGATTCACAGCTTTGTCAACCATTGTTAAGCTCTATACTTTCCAGTATTATGCTGATATTAACAATGGCATTATTCTTAAGTCTGATCTATTATGTAACAAGCATAATTGGTAGGAAAGGCTGCTGCCTCTGAGGTGTACTGTGCTGACAATTTCAAATATTTATTTAAAATTGAAGTTTGCACATCAATGAAAACCTGAATTCCTATCTCTCGATTATGAAGCCATGCAGTCTTGTGGGTGGTTACAACCATTTCAGCTGATCATGCTGCCTCCATCTTCAGAGTAGAAGTGGTAATGGAGACAGTTATTCTGGCATACATTTATTATGTATGCTGAATTTTTAATTGATTTAATCACTGCCTTCAGGTGATTCTCTTTGGCATCCATTGTCACTTGGAAACGTGGTAGCGGCAGCATTGGTCAGCAGAAGAGCACAAGCCATTCCAACAAGTGTTGTGCTTCCCTGTGTTAAGCAAATGTTTTGAAATGCTTATAAGTTTGCAAAATAAGTTGCATATTCATTAGTAATATACAGGGAGAATGTTTCTTAGTCATTAGTATTATTTCCATTTTAACCTTTTGACTGCCAAGCCCTGCTAAGACACTATATGCTAGAAATGCCAAAGCTGCTTGGAGAAAGACTTTCCTCAAATGGCCTTCACAAAAGAACAAAACTATTTCATTTGGACAAGAACAAAAGTATTTTATATGGAAGCATGTTCCTTTAAACCTCAGAATGCCACACTTGATGCCATCTTTGACATAAATGATGTATTAATTGGTTAACAACAAGTGAATCTCTTTGGCTTGTAGTGATTTTGATGTAAGTACTTCCACTTTATCAGACTTACAGTCCCTGTTTAAGTTGCATACTTCACCTCTCAAACATTATAGAACAAAGAATAAACACGAGAGTTTATTTCTGGCGAGAGAAATGTTACAATTAATATAAGTGTCTATAAGGTCACCAGTTGTTTTATCACAGATGTGATCATGCTAGATGATTTGGAAAGTAGTAATTGTGTTGGGTGACATGCTTGGGGTTTACCTGAATTTGTGACAGACTGGCTTGTACTTCTTTAGCTTTCAGCAGTACATTTATAAATCTCCATGTTTTTATTTCATCACTGTCTTTTCCTTTGAACTTGAGCTTGTTATTGTTTCAGTGTGCATTTCCTTTGTTGTTTCTTTGATATAAGAGAAAGTGATGTTTTGTGTTATATACACTTTTTTTCACTTTCATTTTTTTTTTACAAGAGCATAACTTCTGATGGAAGTTAGAATTGCATAGTCATTTGCCTGTTTGACTAATATGTATTCTGAAGAGTTCATTGTTCTGGGATATAATGCCATGTTGCTGGATGAAAATCAGCCATTGTTTTGGAGGTACGTGTTGCCTTCATCTTCAGGGTTGAAGAGCAAGCCATGTAAGAAACCAGCATGAAGCTAGCAAGAAGCTGTGCTTACTCTTCAGCCATGAAGATGGAGGCAACGTGTTCCTCAAAAACATTGGTTGAGTTTCAGGGGATCACACGGCGTTATATCCCAGAAGATTGAAAACCACCACTGTGAGAATATAAAATCATAATGCTATTTTAATACTATGTATATGTGATTAAAACATTTTACATGCTGATGTTAACTTTTGTGTCAGTTATCAGTAATTAAATTTACCTTGATTTCTTTGTGTCATTTATAGACTATGTTTACAAAATTTGAAGCCACTTTCTTCAAAATAAACTCAAATGTCTGATGATACATAACAGTAATTCATTATCCTATTTCTGTGATATTAAATCACTGATCATAGACAATGTCCTCCTTTCATATACTCTCAGTTTCTTATGCTGGCATGGCATAAAGTCATTTAAAATATTTAACAAATTCTTGAATTTAGTTTATAGAAGTTTGGAGGTATCTTGAAGTAATAACATATTGAAATCCTGGTTTGCTCAAACTGAAATTGCCTTAGAGATTAGTGTAACAAAGGAGGAGTAGGGAACTGGTAGAACTTTAAGTGAATGAAGGTGTGTTCACTTTCTGAACTTAGTCTGCACTGTGGAATACTTCAGGGCATGGAGAATTATAATGTTAATAAACTTGTAGTTCTGGTATATAATGTCTGCTATAAGACTGATTTTACAGATCTTTTGTATTAATTTACTGAATTCATAGACTAAACATATGTATGCTTAAAGTTTCATGTTGTATTATCATCACTGCAAACCCTTCAACAGATTCATATTTCTCCATAGTACTTTGAACCAAATTGATCATCACTTAAACAAAAATAAATCACCATTGGGGTCCATTTTCTTCTGTCTGCTCCCAGTTTGTTTCAATGCTACATTTTCTGACATGGAAACCTCAAAGTCTCCCAATATGAAAATTGAAATTCCAGTCATCTGTTGGTATGATGGTTTACAGAAGATGTATGAACAGTAAACAATACTTTATATTGAATTTTCTGAGTGAGAAATGTATAAGATGAGTCATTATGGATCTCTCTTTAGGTTTGGAACAGCTTCTTCCTTTTCACCTATTATCATTGGTTTGACTGTCCTGTTATGGTGTCATGCTGTCATTGTGTTATGCAGAGATTAATGGGTCACTGTGTTAGTTATTTTATGTTCAGTTTGTTTCTTTCCCACCTCAAGAATTCTTCTGTTTCCCTAATTCCTCTTATGTGATGGTAAAGCACTTTTTTTGGTTGAATGTTATTAAATTATTTTATTTATAAGGATGACCTGTAAAGCTGTTGTTTTAAAATAAAATGAAAATGAGACACATATTAACTTTAAAGTTAACTTTTGCAATTTTAAGTGTCTGAAAGATAATAGATGGATCATGAGCACTTACTAATGTTGTAAGCTGAAGTCATAAAGCTGTAACTTGCTGTTGTGGCAGAATCGTGAGGACCGCCGTGGTGACTTCCATCGAATGGACTCATCACCAGGCCAACTTGGGACACCTGGATCCCGGACTAGCTCAGTTTTGCCCGATTTACTTACACAGGTAAGTTGCATAAACTGCACTACTTATTGCATGTTTTTGCTTTTCCGTACAAGTTGACATATTGATTATCCCTACTGCTGCAATGTTTGACTGAAGTCAACTCAAGCATCCATTACTATATAATGCGATGGTCGAATTTAGTCCACATCAGAAATAATCACCTCCTTTTGCTGTATTATTTGACTTCATTCACTGGGCTGTGAAAATGCATTTTTGTTCCTTTTTCACATTCTTACCTTAAAATTGCATTATGTTAGGAAAATAGTGAGAAGATAATATGCAATGAAAGGGTTAAGGGGTTCTCTTTGGCTGGCCATTTTGTTTTTTACTCTTTGGGGGGGGGGGAATGTAATTTTACAGAAAAATAAATCATTACTCCTAAACTAATCCACATGCCTTTTGATTTGAAAACTGGAATGTCCAGAAAATATTTGGTGTTACATGTACACTCTCACCAGTGTGTTGTTGCTGTTACTAAACATAACACATCCTACCATTTCTTGACACTGGCCCCGCTATATAGGTGTAAAACTGATGATATATTTCTGCAGAAATTAAATATATTGTGACATATAGACCCATTGCTATGGAATTAGTGACAGACATGTTTCCCTAGAGTTGGATACTTAGAAACCAACTTCTTATGGAACACATTTCCTGGTACACAAAAGTTAAAAATGAATCCATGGAGATAGATTCTTGGAAATTAACATTTCGCTGTAGGATCAACAGATATTTACATGGATACCAATATGCTGTATTGGAGACCATTCAGATTGGAATGAAGTCAGTTGTAGTTCAGATCAAAATGGAGAGAAACCAGAATCTAGCCAGTTGTAGTCCAGTGAGAATGGAGAAAGTCCTAGGCAGTCATTTAGTGTGATTATTGCAAGTCGCGGTAGCGTAGTTGGTTGAGGGACCATGCTACAAGCTGGAAGATCGCGGGCTCACGTCCAGATGAGGTCGTGGGATTTTTCCAATTGACCTAATCATACCAGCCACACTAGGCCCCTGGGGTTTACTCAGACTCTTAACAGAAATGAGTACCAGGAATTAATTAAATAATTTTCCTGGTGAGTAAAGCGTGGCTGGCGTGTAAGGCTGAGAGCCTTACCGCCATCTTTGAGCCGATTGTCTAGATAATGTGGGACCCTCAACATCTCACATCCCTATGGGCCTTCATGGCCTGTTACAGGGTTAGCTTTACATTCTTTATTGCAAGTCCTTGTGATTATGAGTGATTATAAAGGAGTGATCAGTAAATCTGATCCAAACCTGTTGTTATTATCCATGACAGTAAAATGTGACAATATCTCAGTTATTTGAATCTGGAGTTTCTTACTGTATTGCATGCATAGGACTTCTTTTCTGTGCCACCATCCTAACTTTCTCCAAGTTTAATTTCAGTAATTCTGCTCTTGCATGCCATTTGTATGAGATATATTGGAAATAGTAAAATGTACACAGTGTCTGTATCAATTTGTAAAAGAAAGAGTAGTGGTATCTATTGTCAGTGATTTGGACACAATTATAGACACCTGATGCAAATTTGTACAATGTGACACCGGACTCATGACTGAGATGGTAGGACAGTAATTCAGCTTTGCCCCTGACCACTTCCATCTCATTATAGAGTGTACCTATCCTGGATGAGGTTTGAGGTTTTCACATTGGTAAAATTTAAGATCATGATCATCTTTGTTATAATACAATGCATTTTTATGTTAAAGGTTGGTTTATTTAATGAAGCTTGTGGTGGCATCAAATGAAAGGGATGGTAAATGAATAATGAATTGGTAAGGATGTGGATGGAAGCATTTACAGCCTATTTTGGGGTACTGTCCCAGAATTTTGGAGGGACTTTGCCTATATAGAACTTGTCAGGATAGTTGGTGTCCTGGCTGAGATTCAATCCAGGCACCTTCCAATATCAGTGAGAAGAATCACCACCTATGCCAATGTGCTTGGTGACACCATTTAGAGTAGTAGTTAGTTACCAGTGTTTTAAAAGGACATGCTATATTCATCTACAGGGTAAATATGTATAACCACCTGCCAAACTGTGAAGCATTATAATTCACAAGACAGCAATCTTACACAATAATGTGTTAAGTATGCAATGTATTTCCAGATCTAAAGGCTTGTGACAGGGGTATGTTTTAAATCACACCTCTGCTGGACATTTTCTGTTTTCCAATTTTTGGTTATAAACATTGGTTTCATAAACTGGCTCTGCTTCTGTTAACAAGTAAAGTGTAAAACTTAATTCTGTTAGGTCCATTAGATGTTGCTAATTTCTGTCCCCCAATCTGCAATAAAATTATCTCTATATCAGTTTAAATTATTTCCAGTTTAATTATAATAAGTGATAAACCACAAGAAATTTTATTTTCAGTGTAAAAAATAATGTATTCTTCCAGTGTATTTATTTCCACTATTATGTTATTTGTTTATAGACTGCCTCAAGCCCTGGTACTCCAAATCAGAGACAGGACAAGTCAACCAGTGAAGAGGTAAGGCTTTTATCATGTGTACATTCCTTGTAATGAACTGAACAAGATTTGTGACGAAGTTGAACAGTGAAACAGTACTGACATTTCTTAAAAGAGGTAAATACGTCATGGAAAGTGGTTAATTTATTACACGACAGTTGTGTTTATACGCTGGTAATTATCTGAGATGTTGACATTCTTTGAGTTAACTGTATACCCACTTTCATGTGATTCTCATTATGATAACACACACAATTTGTCAGTGTCATGACAACCAGTCACCTGAAGATTGTGTAGAGCTGGTTTCCAAAATGTCATTATGTTAAGTACACTTCAGACAATTAAAAGTGACCAACATAATTACAATGTGAATTCATGAATTGTCACAGCCCCACAGAAGTTACTCCTTCATTGACTTTTGGAGGTGTTTGATGGTTATATTGTAACTGTATTAGAGAAGATGAATAATGATTTAAAGTCTCAATAATAATGGAGCAGATTTTACTGATCTGTAATTACAGCCCCTAATTATATATTTGCTTTGATGTGGGGAAACATGGGACAGGTTGAGCACAGGTTTCCTAAACAAAGTTTGTTTCAGTTTTATTCAAGACAGGATATTTTATCCCAAAGGAAAGTGTAATGATCCTACCCTATTCAGATTCATTTACAGTGTTTTTAAGTAAGAAAGCAAAACTTCTTGCTTTTAGTGATAAATGTTAGCATCTTTCTTGATGATGACTAATAAATTATTTAATTTATAATAATGGGAAAGCAGTATTTATGCGTAATTTTTTAATCTTAGACACAAGAAATGCTGAGTATATTCTCTTTTACTGCATTCTGGCATGAAGTACAAGAAATCTTGGCTCTTGAAGAGGTTTGAATCCTAGTCAGGGCACAGAATCATGACCCATCAATGCACTGTACAAGGCCTGTACCAAAGAGCAAAGAATTAAAACTTTAAACTGGAAGAAATAAGTACATAAATTGATTTAGTTGGTTTGTTGTGAAATTAAGATATTCAGTTGGATTCATAGATGAAAAAGGGCAGGTATTTATTTATGGAACAAATACGAGTATAGTTTTGTAATCAGTGTGTACATGCATTTTTATCACTTTTATAAACAAATTTAACAAGAAAGGAGATGACCATTCCACACAGTCCAGGCTGTTAGGTGATGGCCACTAACTTGTTGGCCCAGGTTCAGTTCTGTTACCATATGTGGTTTATGATGAACAGAGTGGTGCTGGGAAGAATACTTACGTTCTCTTTTGTCAGTCATCATAGTCATCTATCAGCACCCTAGAGTTGTGTGGTAGTCACACACACCACTGTGTCACAGCCCTAGTTTAGGCTTCATCTCTGACCTGCACTCCCAGTAAAGTAGTTTAGTTCAGTGTTTAAGAGAATAATATGTGTAAAAGGGAATATGAAGTGGACTTGAACATTTAAGTTTGTGCTGTGTACATGTATATTTAAAAGTGTTAAATTTACATGCACTTTTTGTTTGAATATTCAATTTTTTGTTTTGTTTCTTTTTGCTTGCATGATTCATTGCAAGATGTCATGCTTTATTGCATGACAGCTTCAGTGCCGGTTTTACCTGTTTGTGTTCTTCAGAAGTGCATTTTATACTCTTAAAAGTATTGCTTGGACAAATCTCCACAGCACTGATTTTGAAATGCTCTTGCAGCACTTTTCAAGATGTGGCAATGTTATTGGCACTGAAATGTGCAGTTTTTATTTCTTGAGCATTTTAATGTATGCAAGTAGCCTGTGACAGGCCTGCACAATTTTTGGGTGTCAGGTCACCATGGCAACTAAATTTCTTGCCTTTTACATTACTCTTAGTGCATAATCTATTTAAAGTAACAAGGAAAATAATTTTCCCCCTATTTTATGCATTTTACGTCTTTACCTTCTTCCCTTCTTTTTCTCTTATTGCTTTCCCATCCCCCCCTCTTTTTTATT
Source organism: Cryptotermes secundus (assembly GCF_002891405.2). Taxonomy (NCBI): domain Eukaryota; kingdom Metazoa; phylum Arthropoda; class Insecta; order Blattodea; family Kalotermitidae; genus Cryptotermes; species Cryptotermes secundus. The sequence goes on along the minus strand of NW_019731268.1, from coordinate 504,118 downwards.
CATCCTATAGTCATTCTTTTCCCCATTTTTCCATTTGTCTGTCCCCTTCATAACTTTATCTCATTTCTTCTGTATTTCTTTCCCATCCCTTTTATTTGTTTGCCCTGTCATCATTTCCTTCACCTTCCTTCCTCCCTCTCCAGCATGTTAAAACATTTACCTCAACTTCATTCTTGTGTTCTTTTTTGCCTTTCCTGCCTTTATCTCATTCCTCTTAATTATATAATAATAATTAACACTGTCCAGTATGATTCAATTTGTAGATATTTATTGCCTTTACATGTTTCAGTCAGCTGACGATCTTCAGAAGGCGTGAGATTAACATGTTCAAAAGCTGCTATTACAAATTTCATAATACAGTGGAACCTCGCTTAAGGAGCATAATTCGTTCCAGAATCTTACTCGTAATGCGAAACACTCGTTAACCGAAACAGTTTTTCCCGTATAAAGTAATGTAAAATATGATATTGCGTTCCATGCTGAAAAAAATACTCAAAAAAATTTATGTATAACGTTTATTCAAAGAAAATTATATATACATTGTTAAGGAGGGTGAATCATCTTCATCTTTTCTTCTATGTGGAATGAACCAACCTGGAATGCTAATTCGATTTGCAGAAAAAAAATCGAAATAATTAGTTTATTATTTATGATACATATCTAATTCTTTTTTACTAGAAAGCTGTCTAGAGACATTTGATTTTGTCGACGCTTCAAAATTTGGTGAAAATGCGCACAGCATTATCATTAAATAAATTTGTAGCACGCATTGTCACTACCTTATTAGGGTGATGCTTCTCAATGTACAATGCAACAGTTTCCCATGCTTTCAGCATTTCTCTTATTGCGCCAGAAGATTGTTGCTTTGCTGTTACCTCCTCCTCTGACAAACTCTCCTCCACAACTTCTTGCTGTGAAACACAATGCAACTCCAAATTGTGCAGATCATTGATGTAGACCGATTGTATGTGCATGCTAGATCAGCCATGCTCACACCTCGTTCTCACTTTTCAATGATTTTACGTTTCTTTTCTACTGATATTTTTATTCTCTTACGGCTGTCTTTTTGCGGCTTTTTCTTCAGGGACATTTTTGCAAGGGTTATTGAATTTTGCACAAAAAAAGAATCACAAATAATATGTCTGAGCACAGGTTTGGAAAAATGTGTGATCACAAGCGACACTAAGAGCTAGCGGAACGAGTGCTAAACACAGACTGATGTAGCAAGCGCACAATCCGGGACTTCCCCTCTCGTCACTCGTTGTGAAACGAATGTGAAACATCGCTGTTAAGCAAGTCATTTTTTTGCAATTTGTTTTGCTCGTTACGCGAATTACTCGTTATGAGAGGTGCTCGTTAAGTGAGGTTCCACTGTAGTAGTTTCTGAACATGTTGATCTTATATCTTCTGAAGATGGTCAGCTGACCTTTCATGTAAAGGCAATAGATATCTATACATATAATCACACTGAATGGTGTTAACAGTTATTCTATAATTTATAGTCTCCAGTGTCAACTAGTGATGAGAGATTGAAATATGTCCACGGAAACACAATACAAACTTTGTCGATAAATAATATATCAACATTTGTTCATGGAAGCACAGCCACCATGTCAATAATATATCGACATTTGACTGGAAAGGGTTAAGGCCCCTTCTTTTCCCATCTTTTTAACTTTGCTTCATATTGTCACTTCTCTGCCCATGTCCTAGCAGTGACAGAAGTTCCTGTATCCTAACAGATGTGTTGGGGTTCCTTTTTAGTGTGAATGGACCTGGCAGCTATTCATAGGCTTAGATGTCTCAGTTCAAGTTTGCCCTTTCTTAATTAAAGTAATCAGATTTTTTACCTGAAGTTTGTTTTTTATTCTGGCTGCTAGATTTGTATAAATTTGTGCAGGCCTGGCCCATATCACAAGTAAATTCAAGAATGCTAAAGTTGTACATTATGATTTATTGCATTTCTCTTTCAGTACTTCAGTGTGTTTGCTCCCTTTTTAGCATGCTATTTCATTGCATAATTTTATTTGAATAATGCTGATTTGAAAAATTGTTCAGAAAATCTCCTCAACACATTAATGATTATGCTAAAATACGGTAGATCCGTAATTATTATCTTACTGAATATGAAAGTCTTTGCCATATAGGGTACCTTCTCAAATGAGCATGAAATTATTGTTTCCCCTTCATTAGTACCATTCATTGCATTTGTGTCACATACAAATATCCAAATAAACACTTAAATTGTTACTTTTAGAAATGGCTAGAGTTGATGTCATTGACTACAAACATTTTATGCAGAGTGCTGTCTTCTGGGATATAATGCCATGTAGTCCATTGAAAGTTAGCTGAAATTACAGAGGAACATATCGCTTCCGCCTTCAGGGTCCAATAATCTGAACAAGATACCAACATGAAAGCAGGTGGCTTTGGCTTGCCACTTGCTTTCATGCTGGTATCTTGCTCACCATATTCAGTCCTGAAGCTGGAGGTGGTATGTCCTTCAAAATGTTGGTTGACTTTCAACAGACTACATAGCACTGTATTCCAGAAGTTAGTACTCGTCATAACCCTTTCTGTGAGAACCTCAAATCCTACATTTGATGGAAAGCCAATCCCAAGCCATAGTCACTGTACACGCAGTTATATCTTCCAATGACAAACAGTATGCTTCTACACCTGACTCCAAAATTTGTATGAAGATGCTGTTGGGCAGGCCAAGGCTTGGTTTTACATAGCATGATAACTGTGAGGATTCATTTTTATGAGTATATTTGTTTTATTATACAGACATTGCATTGATCAGATTTTGATAGATGGGTGGTGACATTCTTGATGTCTGATCTTTAAGAGCTGACTATAATACCAATCACTATGTGGTAACTTTCCAAATTTAAGGGAAGAATGTCAGTAAGGAAGCAAACAATGCAGACGTCTGATATGGAGATAATTCAATTTTGAGAAATTAAGTGGGGTGGAAGATAAAGAACAGTGAAAATCTCAAACAGGTTTGCAGCTTTGGAAAACTAAATTCAAAACTGTTGAAACATGAACACAAAATAGTACACTTGGCAGAACTGGATAGGAATAGAAAACTGTTGATACTTGTGCTTGGAAAGGGATTACTGTAATTCATAAATAAAAAAGGTCAGGTGCATGTATTTATCATGTTACATTAAGATTTTTCACTCTTTTCTTCTTGAAAAGGCCCAGAAACAACATGATTTGAAACTTTTGCTTTCAGTATTATCAGAGACTAGTATCTTTTAAATTAATGATTTCCCACTGGTCTTTGTTGGATTACATTGTGCACTTTGTAAAAAATGTTTTGGATTCAGCTGTATAGGTTGTAATACTTTAGTTGTTGCATGTTAATAATTACACAGCAAAGAAAGACACTTTGTGGGCTTTACAGATTCACCTATAATTAAATTGTTCATGTAAATGAAATGTGTTGAGCAGAATTTCTGAGAATGAGGAATTGGCAATCCATTCATATTCTTCATATATACAGGGTGTCCCAGGAGGAATGGACCAAACTTCGGGAGGGTGTTCCTTATGTTAAAGTATGCCGATATAACCCAAAACACCTATGTCCAAAGTTGAACGGTTACGGAGATAATGGCCAGAGAAGTGTCAAACTTTGACCGGCGTTGCACACTTGTTGGTTACAAATTACATATTAAAACTGGCAGGAATATGTGGATTCTGTAATGTTAATAATGTACGTAACATCAAACTAACTTGTGAGTGACGTGAAGCCATAAAATTGAAGTAGAAAATACTCACTCGCCATGTCATAATTGTCCTTAGGGTTTCCAAGCACTATACATGACACATGACTGGCAAGTGCTGACGTAACGTGGCTGACTGCGCTATAAGCAGACCACATAACTGTATTAAATGTACATTCACGGATAATCTCTTTTGGAATTTCGTTTCCATTATCTCATGTGGATTATTATGGGACCATGTATGCACATTTCATAAATTATTTACACCGTCCAGTTTAAAAGACGCCTCATCACTGAATAAAACGACGCTTAACAGTTCGGGATGAGCTGTTATCCAGTGGCACAGATCCATATGCTGTGCATGGTCGCCTGGTTCCAGATGTTGTACCCTTTGGTCATGGTAAGGATACAACTCTTCATCATGTAAAGTTCGCCACACCTGCATACATGATACGCCGATGCGAGAGGCCATTCTACAAGTGGACAGACGCGGACTTCTCTGAACCATCTCAAGAATGTTCTCTCGTGTGTTTATCATTCGTACATCCTCCCTTTCAGAGTGCACAGAAACACTCAGAAGAGAACCAGTATCCTGCAATGTCTGGCGAATTTGCATAAATACACTTAGAGATGAAATCCTTCAATTGGGAGAACGCCTTTGGTATGCTTCAACAGCAGTACGTGCATTGCCACCACAAAATCCACACACAAAATGCACATCACAATATTTCACGTGTGAAAACACAAGAGGCATTTCAGCAACTTATCACAACTAATCACGACCCCACCGAAACGTACTCTGTAGGTAGCACATGAGCTTACGGCTAGTGTGAATCACGACACTCAAGGACAAACAGATAAGACATGCCAGCTGACAGGTATAGTGCGTGGACCCGCCAGAGGACCACACTTTTCTCGGGCCATTATCTCCGTAACTGTTCAACTTTGGACATAGGTGTTTTGGGTTATATCGGCATACTTTAACATAAGGAACACCCTTCTGAAGTTTGGTCCATTCCTCCTGGGACACCCTATATGTGGACAATCTAGTGTCTCTTTGGTTTTATGACAAATACAATTTAGGTAATATATATTTATGTGTGAATGGAATGCTGGTTTAAGTTTGGGCAGGCATGTTCAAATTTACCAGTTCTTATGGCCTTGGAAGCTTATATATTAGCTTGAGGCTGTTGTACTTAAATCATTACATCATACGAAGTCAACATTATAGAGGTTATGATTCATCTTGGTAGTAATGGAAAATCTGCAGAAAAATTGCTTCATGACATTGTAATTAATATTTCATCAACAAATTAATAACTTTCTTTTTCAAAATGTACTAAGTCGTTAGTGAACTGCATCATATTATATGGAAGTTGGGCCGTTATGCTTCACAGTTGTTTTTAGGAAGTTAATTACTAGATTGCTCAGGTTTATTTCCCTGTAAATGTCTACTGCACCAAAGATGAACTGAAGTTTAAGATTCATATGTTGAATTTAAGTGCAGTATACTCTCGATGATCCATACACAGATTTCCTGGTTTTCAGCTTATCTGTGTTCTGTTTTGGGGTGCATTTGCAACCCTGTGGAGCATTTCTTAAGTTCACACAGTCCATCCGTCCACCTGTCTGTATTCATGAGGCAACTCAGCCACTGAAAGAATTCTTTGAAGTATAGTAGTGGAGAGTTTTATGAAAAATTGTAGAGTGAGTTGAGTTATAATTTAGAATAAACAGTTTTAAAAACCACTTTACATGAAGATTTATTTGTTTTTCTGCGTGTATCTCAATCAAAGCTTGCTAAACATATATCAGAGCAAAAACTGTTTTAAACAAAAGTTATTGAGAAAACTTAGGCATATTTTATACTTTCATCACAAGTCTTTTGGTTTTCAAGATAGTTGAACAAATCTAACAGAATGCTTAAATTTCCAAATGTCTATATTCAGCAGGCCCCGTGGTCTCCCAGTCATATCCAGAGCTTGGATTATCCATGTTTTTCAGTTATATGTTTCTTACCATTCATTAGGATAGACAGTTGGGTGTATCCTGTACATTGACAGTTCTTTATACTTCAGAGGTGGGTTTCATATTTCCCATCACCTGCTAGCATTGTAATAAAATGGATATTCAGAAAGTAACCTCCAGTGAGCTGTTAACAAAACAAGCAATGAGGAAAAAAAAATTGTTGTATACAAAAAGAATGTACATACTTAAGCTACTTCTCAACATAGTCATCACTAAAATGTAGGCACTTGTTGTATCAGGGAACAAGTGTCTGTATGCCAGTGTTATAGAAGTCTGCCACCTGTGAGCTCAGCTATATTTTGAAACCTTTCATCGACTCCTCATTATTGTTGAAGTGTTGTGATCTTAACTGGTTCTTCAAGTAGATAGACAGGTGGTAGTTGCTTGGAGCAAGATCAGGGTTGTAAGGATGATGGTCAAAGAACTCCCAGCTGAAATACTCCAGAAGTGCTCAAGTGTGGGCAGCTGTATGCAGATGTGCATTTTCATGGAGGAACAGTACACCAGATGTCAGCATTCCACGCCTTTTGTTCTAAATGGCCCTATGCTTTTTTTTTCAGAACAAACATGTTTGAGCTCACAGGTGGCAGACTTCTTTGACACAGGCAAACAAAAAATTATTCCCCAGTGCCGCAAGTGCCTCAGTTCTTTCGGTGACTATGTTAAGAAGTAGCTTAAGTATGTGTATATTTTTTGCATAAAATAATTTTTTTCTTCTTGCTTGTTTTGTTAACAGGACACCTTAGTTTACTTTCTGAATAACTCCTTTTTATTATTAGTATGCTGCCTGCATACCACATGTGGTTAAAATTAGAGAAAGGATTAGTATAACCAAGAGAACATTATTAAAAGCTTACTTTCATATTATATTTCAGAAGTATTAAAGATTTACAACTCAAATTTCTTATATGTGTCTGTAAGTTGTCATTTTGAATGTGGTGTAATGAAGTATGTGACTGTGCTAACTGGTAATGTTACAGTGATTTTGGTGTGTATTTCATAGTTTCATACTGTATCAGATCACTGTTTCGCTATTCCAGTTATAGATTATATGATAATGCAATTATTATAACATTATTCCATTACTCACATAAGTAATTTTTCATATCTCTATAATTGGACTTCAAATGATGTATGCAGTTTATCATATGTTTGTTGTATGTTAAAAAATATTATTGCAGCATTTGTTTCCCATGTTCCCCACCTGAGAATTATATAGTATAATTTATAAATGACTTAACTGCACTATATTTTGTTTGCAAACACTAATAAAGTTTAATTGTCTCTTCTTTGGTGCAAAAACCCACTAACGGGCGGGGGGAAATGGAACCAAGAGCATACTAATTAATATGTAAGTATGCACATCTTACCTCTTAACTAATTCATAATCGTAAAGTTATTTAATGTAACATTCTTCACCACAGTAATCTGTTTTTCATGAATTTCATAACGAAATGTGTGCTTTAACTTCAAGCTCTAACCACTATGCTATAAGAGGTCTTGATATATGTGTATATATGCTTTACTAATTCTCTTACCACAATTACATGTGTCTTGCCATGCTGATGTGCAGATATTTTGGATGGGATGTGATGGGTGGTATTCGTTAAAGAGTTTTTATCTGTTAATATATTGACAATGTGAAAGCAGTTTCCTGCATTTGTGGCTCCTGTACCAGTCTGCAGGATTTTGGGGCTCTGCCAAATTTAATTTATTTCTTGGTAGATGTCAGTGTCTAATGGAGGTATTGATATCAGGAATTTAACAGGAACAGGACGTTTTAAAAGAGATAGCAGTCCCTTGTCTTACATGAGCATCATTGTGCCTGAAGGAGTAGGTTTCCACAGATATGAGTGTTCCACAAGATGACGCTCTCTCGGACACTTCTAAACTTTCTACAAGATGATGATTGAAAATTTGAACAGATCGACAAATTGTCTGACTGAATTAAAATTGAAGATGGTCAGCAATTTTTTCTTAAAATTCCCTATGACAAATTCTTCATCAAAATCTATTCACGCTAAATGGAGGTTGTGAGAAATTGCATGAAGAAGCTGTCCATCATCTTACTGTAAATATTATAAAAAATAATTTTTTCACTGCATAATGAAATACACTGTTTTAATACCAATAAATGCAATCAAATAACCAGTAAGGTCAAACGTGACATCGTACTATGAACATGCATTGTTTTTACACTTTTTTTTTTTTTTTTGTGTTTCATTTTATCAGCAGTGGATGGCAAAGTCGAGCAGTGTGCCTGCATCAAGTTTTGCGCAAAGCTCGGTAAATCCGCTATCCAAACACTTGAAATGCTTTGTTAGGCTTTTGGAGAAATTCTTTAACCCAGACAGTGGTTTTTGAATGGCATTCACTAATCAAGGCCGATTGTGTGTCAGTTGAAGATGACAAACGTTCAGGCTGAACAAACACCAGCAAAACGGCAGAAAGTGTTGAAAAATTCAAGAACTCATCAATGAAGACTGTTGCCAAACAATCCTTGAGCTCACAGACACAGTTGGGATCAGTTATGGAGTTTGCAAGGCGATCATAATAGAAAATTTGAACATGCGCCGCTTTGCTCCTTCATCACAACAACCCACCCACCTATATGTCCCTGAAAACCACAGAGTTTGTGACTAACAACAACATGGTTATCATTCCCCATCCTCCCTACTTGCCAGACTTAGCCCCCTGTGATTTTGCTTTGTTTCCCAAACTGAAAATGAAACTGAGGGCACAACATTTTGAAACATTGTCTGACATCCAAACGGAATCGTAAGCAGTACTTGACATCATTAAGGAAAATGACTTCCACGGTGCTTTTGAAGTGTGAGAAAAAGATATCTCGATATACATTCCCAAGGAGACTATTTTGAAGGAGATGGTAGTCAAAAGTGAGTAAGTTAAGCCAGCATTACACTGGTCCATTTGCCTCCATATATTATACCTGTTGGATTGTTCTGTGGGAACTGCCCACATTCGAGCAAGTGTGACAACGCAAGCGTCATTGCTTAGCAACTGTTTTTTACTCGTTGTTGCTAAGCAATGACGCTTGCGTTGTTTAAGAAAATGACACTTTACCTCCTTTCATAAAGTTATCTGTTTTTGTTGAGGAGAATATTTGGACTGAAGAGAGATGAGCGACATGAGGTTGGAGTAAACGGTATAATGAGGAGCTTCATAACTTGTACTCTTCTCCAAGTATAATTATAAAGCTCAAATCAAGGAGGATGAGGTGGGCAGAAGATGTAGCATGAATGGGGGAGAAGAGGAATGCCTGTAGGATATTGGTATGAAAGCCAGATGGAAAGAAACCACTGGGAAAGACCAAGGCATAGGTGGATAGACAATATTAGAATGGATCTTAGAGAGATAGGATGGGATGGTATGGATTGGATTGATCTGGCTCAGGACAGGGACCAGTGGAGGGCTCTTGTGGGCACAGTAATAAACTTTCGGGTTCCATAAAATGCTGGGGAGCTCTTAAATGGCTGCACAATTTGCGGCTTCTCAAGCAGTGCTCACCTCCATGAGTGAGTGAGTGAGTGAGTGAGTATAAGATGTACTCTTACTATTTTTTTGAAGGAAAAATCTTTACCAGTAGAGGCACATAGTATAGTGTCATAAGATGTAATGAGAAGACATGTAACTTTGAAAGTTATTTGATATGCCGTGGCCATTAGCACAATGAGGTTAGGCAAGGTGCACTGTTCTTCTATCTTGAATACTCAAGGTCAGTGTTCCACAACCTTTTTCACGCACAGGACACCCTAATTTGTCATCACAGAAATTCTCCTTAAGAAAGAAGGGTATGAAACTAACTATACATGTCAATAAATATACATGTATATCTTACATATACAGGAATTTGAAAACAAGATGCCCTGAATAAAACTTTCTGTGATATGTCTGTGTGCATGCACATGTGTGTATTAAAAATTCTAATATGCAGATATATGACTGAATACAGTTTTAGTAAAATATAAATGCACTGCACCAAACAACAAAATCTGATATTGCCTGGTAATGTATTTCAACTGTAAATTAAAAGAAGTGTATTTTATATTTAGCCTGCATTCACATTATTTTGGTATTAAGCCAGATATTCAGTACTTGTTTCTTTGCCTACCCCCTTCACTTTCTCAACTAACATCACCATTTGCTTCTGCCCCTTCTGTTGGCTCCCTCTGTCCACTTGGTGTTGGAAAATATGACTTCGGCAAGCTCAGGAAATGGGCTGTCTCTTATATAGAACAATATTTTGGAATTATGATTTTCTCATGGTGATAATGAAAACATTATGACTTCCCATCATACATCTCTTAATGTTATTGCATTATAGTACATTTATGACAAACCCATTCTGTTTGAAGTGCCTGTGGTCGCCAACAAGGACCCAGCATTGTTTACTGACAGTAGGAGGCCTCACATGAGGATCTACAAGTCTTTACAACAAAAGTGACATGTGTTCTGTTGTCAGATTAGTCAGTGAAACTTTCCATAGCCATGTGCTGCTAGTTTGCTGTCGAGTAAGTGTATGTCCTTGCAAACAGAACTTGAAGGGTAGCAAAATATCACTCTGCTAGCAGACTATTTCATTGCCTTATGAATCTGACTTCACATTCACCTGTACAATTCAGTTTTATTATTTTTACAGTCCCATATGTGGCACCTCCCCATTTTCACTCTTACTAATGTAAATTATTAATGTGGTTAGGCTATGAATCTGTGGTAGGTCTTGTCTGTCTGAAGTGTTGTTCAAGCCAGTCACTCACTCATGGAGCTGAGCCTTTCTTGAGAAGCTGCCTATTGTGTAGCTATTCAAGAACTTCCCAGAATTTTATGGAACCTAAAGGTTCATTACTGTCCCCACTAAAGCCCTCCACTGGTCCCTATCCTGAGCCAGACTGATCCAGTCCACACCATCCCATCCTGTCTCTCTAAGATCCATTTTTTATATTGTCCACCAACCTATGTCTTGGTCTTCCTGGTTGTCTCTTTCCTTCTGGCTCTCCCACCAGTATCATGCGTATGTGTATTAGTAACAGTAGAAGGCTAGACATGTAGAATTACTACAGAAGAGTAGAAGGCACAGTTGGATCAGAAGGACAACTATGATTTAATGTATTGCCTTCTTTATAAGTATAATATGTAATTATACTATTTCTTATAAAAACAGTAGCACATGGTACCAAGTAGTGGCCAGCAGTTTAAGGCATGAACTGTCTTTGCTTGCTTGAATGCTGGGATTATGGGTTCAAATCACACTTGTGGCATGGATATCTGTGTGTGTGTGTGTGTCCTGTGTTTGTGTTGTCCCGTGTTTAGGTAGTGGCCTTGCAATGGGCTGATCACTCATCCAAGGAGTCCCACTGTCTGTGTAAAAGAGATTACAAAATTGAAGAAGAGGCCAGGGCCCAACAAAGGGCTGTAGATCCATTGATGAATGAATGGATGAAATGAATAATACCTTATAGTGACACACTCATTGTAGAACACTGCTGCAGTGTGATCGGTAAAAATAGTCGTAAACAGCTTAAACACGAGTTTGTAATCACATTTTCTGTTCCTCCTCCAGCAAAATCCTGAAATTGGGTAGGTGAAAAGATAAAGACTTTTTTTTTGGATATGAAGTTAATTATGTGACATGTAACTGTGGTAAGGAACTAGCAATAATAATAATAAAAATGGAATCAGCATTAATCATATCAGAAAGTAGTTATTTTAATTCAAAATTGACCGTAGTTCTTATACAGAACATTTGTGTGTGAGTTTAATGAAATTGTTAAAGTACATTATTTGTAAGTTTTGTTAATGTTTTTCACAAAAGTAAAGCGAGTTTCATTAATATATTGATAAGTAAATGTGCATATCATTCTTTTGCACATTTGTTATGCCTTTTGTTTTTAAATGGCATTGGTTTCAGCTTTTTATTGTCACTTTGTAATGATGACAGCGTTAATATTTTAGTATTAAATCATTGCACTAAATCTGGTTAACAGCATCAGAGTATATTAAGTAACTAGAAGTAGCTAACAAAATATTCTCTGACATGGTGGTTCTTTTATGAAGGGCAGTCAAATGAAAACGGGTCAGAAGCCAAAACATATTAAAAAACATTTCTTACCTAAAAAGTAATCTCCAAAACTGTTAATACATTTATCCCACTGGGAGGTAAGATGGTCAGTCCCATCCTTGAAAAAGCTTGTGGGCTGTCTACGGAACCATGTCTTTACCCAGCGACACACATCTTCGTCTGATGCAAACTGATGTCCATTAATGTCTCTCTTCAGGTCTCCAAAAATGTGAAAATCACATGGGCAGAGATCTTGGCTGTAGGGGGGATGTTGAAGCACTTCCTAACCAAATCTCTGTGGCGTATTCCTCACAGAGTTGGCAGTGTGGGGGTGCGCATTATCTTGAAGAAGGATAATGCTGTTTGAAAGCATTCCAGGGCATTTTGACTTTATCACACATCTCAGTTTCGGCAAAGTGTCTTCATAGCGCCGTGCACTGATTGTGGCCCCATGCTTGAGAAATTTGACAAGCAGAACGCCCTTGCAGTTGAAGAAGAACATCGTCATCACTTTACTGGAACTTGTGTATATGGCTTTGGATTTCTTCAGTGGGGGAGAATTCACGTCTTTCCACTGTTGGCTCTGCCGTTTACTCTCGGGTTCAAAACAGTGGCACCAAGTTTCATCCCCAGTGGCAGTACGGGACAGAAAAGCATACTCTTCCTCATGGTATCGTTGCATGTGACCCAGTGATGCAGCCACTCTCTGAGTCTTCTGTTCCTCCGTGAGTTGATGTGGAACCCACTGCTCGCAGAGTTTGCAGTACATCAGGTATTTTATCACAGTGGCGTGTACAGAACCGCGACTTATTCCCATCAAAAGACTAATTTCTTCCATGGTGATCTGGCGGTTTGCCCAGATATGACCATCCAACGCAGCAATAACATCAGGAGTGATGACACGATGAGCCTGTCCTGGGCGAGCATCATCTTGCAAACATGACATGCTGTGTTCACTGTAAACAACAGACATGTGACGACGAATTTCTCATCCTCCTACTCCTTCAGCAGTCAAAAAGCGCACTACACTTCGCTGATCTTCATTACCACCTCCATTACTGATGTTGGATGACCACACATAGCGCTAACGTTACTTCCAGCACAATGAACAGACAACTAGTGTGCAAGGGCATGTTGTGACTGTGCTATCTCAAGTCCCCACCAGATGTTCGTACCGTAATCAAATTTCAGTGTTACCAACTTGTGCACCATGTGAGTTATGCATGGTGACCTGTTTTCATTTGACTGCCCCTTATAGATGCTGGATTGTTCATTCCATACCACCAATAAAATCTTAAGTTTTAACATGTGTTTGAGGTTTGAGCAAAGTTTAAACCTTGGCTCAAGATGGATATGGCTGCAGTGTTGAAAGTTCTGTCAGTAAAGTCAGCCATGAAGTGTTTGGTGCCTGAGTGATCTGTTTGATGTTGAGTAGTATGTAAGTTGAACTTTGGTTGTTGAATATGGGTAGCAGCCATTGATGTGATGTTTGCCTGTGCCATGGTGAAGCAGTCTGCCATATCCCAGTCATGCTAATGATGCTAATGATTAGTGCTTACATAACCACACTTTTGATATATAAATATATTATTTAGATCTTGCCAGAGGTGGTTCCTGAAATGTCAGTAATTTTGAAGTAACTTTTACAGCTGATAGCCCTAGAATATTTTATTAACTTTGTAATATTTAGTTTATGTTAAATAACATTATGAATTTAATTTAATATAAATATTGAGTAGAAAACAATTTGAGGAGCTAGCAGTTAAGACTTATTAGCAAAATTTCTAAACTGCAGGTAGTATGAAGAGTTCTGTCTTCTCCGATATAACGCTGTGCAGTCCATTGAAAGTCAGCCATTGTTTCAGAGGAACATCGGTTGACTTTCAGTGGACTACTCCATGTTAATTCCAGAAGATAGAACTCTCATAATCTCTGCTGTGAGAACCTCAGATCCTGTACAGGTAGTATGCTTGCAAGATCAGTTTCCAGCTAAGGTGACATCTTTCACTCAAACCAGAAATGAAGCACTGCATGCACAGAATAAGTTAAAATTTCAGACTGTCCTCTCATGTTTGAAAGAGACCTAACAGAATAAAACTGATTATGAATTCCTATAGCCTCAGCAGGTGGTAACTAACCTCATGTTTTTATTTCCATATAACTATTGCTTTGGTGTGGGTGTGTAACATGCTTCTATGGGAAGTGAAAGATTAGGTTCATTTCTTAACTGAAGCAACAGAGTTGTTCATTCAAAACCCAAGAATGTTATAATTACCAGCATTTGTCTTACATGAATGGAAGGTGATTAATACCCTTAAAATTTGGATTGCATTGTTTCAGATTTCTGAAGACAAATGATTGCATAATTGGGAATGTTTCTTATTATTTTCAATAGTTAAAAGATAATGGATTTTTCTTTATATGTAAATGCTGTTTTTGTCTCTTTCTCTTCCCCCATTAATGCATATTGATGAATAACTGTTTGGGTTGCAGTATCGTCAAGCTGTATCTAAGTCACCTCCTCATCCCCTTCAACAGAAGCAACGTTCATTTCTTACATTTGGATTTGGCGCTGGTGGTTCGGGCCCTACACGCCGAGAGTCACATGTTAATGTAAATGTGACACCAACCTCACATGATGTGGGCTCTGATACACCTGAAATTCGCAAGTACAAGAAGAGGTTCAATTCTGAGATCCTCTGTGCTGCCCTTTGGGGTGAGTAAATGTAATATTAATTTTGGGGTCTCAGGCTGTGAAATATGTTACTGTAAAGTCTGAAGTTTGGAAAGTGTATCTTAATACATTCACATCCATAAATGCATGTATGTGGTAATCTGGAACAGGCCTGTTTCACAAAAGAAAGACTAAGAAAACAGATTTAGTAAACAGCAGCATAACAAATACTAGTAACACTTGAAGTATATGCCAGCAATATGTGTAATGTGAAGAGAAAGCAGTTCTTGGTCAGAATGTTGCAGAATTACAGGCAAATGTTCATCACACATGTTTTCAGAGAACAGTGTCCTGCTAAGGGTAGCCATAATATTACTCTGATTGCTCCCTTAGCAGACTTCACAATATGCATACATACACACATACAGCCTGACCCAGCTATCACCCAAGTGGTAAAGAAACTTAACAAGAACGTTGCAGCCTGAGCTCATAAACAGTTAGGCATGGTAAACAGGTAAAATTGTTCATGAATAACATAACCTTTGAAGCAAAGCACACACATGCAAAAGAATGACTCAGAGACCTGATCACAGCAGCACATTGCCTTTCTCATGCACATGCAAGGGCACTCCAGTTAGTCTCAAATGAAATTCGATTTTCAAACTACACATTGTAGTACAGTAACGCAGGCATTCCAAATCAGAATTTATGTCTGCTCCTGTTCAAAAAAGATGAGAAGCTCTTGACAAGATATTAGCCTGTCTGAGGCAGAAAGAAGTGAGCAGGATTGGTTGAAAAGAAACATGTGAGACATGGCATGTTATGGGTCAGGAGAAGGGGTAGATGACATTGGGAGGTCATGGGATGTCGGATGGATGGTCTGACCAAATGTAGGCATGAGTTCCTTGTACATGTCATGATGCTGCACATCTCAGTTACTGTGAAAAAGAAAACACAGCATGTGAATATTATAGTAACTTTGCATGGGGCTGTGATAATGATGTGACTCTATCAGTGTCATCAGTATCACTGCGCTTGAATATGAATACATTAATTTTTTATTCTGTATGTTTGTCTAACATTTTCCTTGCACATATGAAAATTTTGCAGTGTACACACAAAAATTGGCAAAAGTATGAAATTTAAAAGGAATTAGTTGCAAAATGTTATGTTTCATTATTGTTCTGTGCTCTGCTGTATCCTTCTGTGATGCTTGCACATATTATAGTAATGTATTTTCATGAAATTTCTAACCAGTATCAATGTGTACCATAGTTAAAGAGTTTCACTTCAGTTTAGTAAAAATCTGTTTTTGGATCAGGAGTTTGAATGTCTGGTTATTTTTTTCTTAAGTTGGTATAGGCATTGCTGAAGAAAATGTTTCATGCTGCAAATGGGTTCAGAAGGGTAAGATAAACTTAGTGCTGGAACATGCTGAGTGTTGTAACAGAATGGATCATATCCAAGGTTGCTAATAAAGTCACTTAATCAGTGTTCTGCTGATTATTAGCTCATTAAAAGGGGCAAGAACCTGAACTGTTGAATAACCAGAGATTTACTGAAAATGCAGAATATGCCTGAATTTAGGATTATGTTTTATGTAACTGCTTCTGGAAATAATGCTCAAGACTCTGGTTAGGGAGGTGTGTCTCGAATAGGATGAAGGCCTTCCCTCTAGGTAGATACTAGGATGTCCCCTCAGTTGGACCACTACTTACTCTTCCCAAACCCCTTCCAGGTGTCTCGCACTATGTTAGTCTTGGTACTGAAATCATCATTAAACACACATACTGTATTTGTAACATTAAGAGTGAATGGCTGTGAAAACTAAAAAAAAAAGTGTTGTGGAATCCTGGGCAAATATTGTTTGGTTGATGCTATCAGAGAGGAGGAAGCATTATTGAGCATGTTTGTGTTGATTTGGTAATGGAGAAGAATTGGGGAATCGTGGTTGTGGATGTGTATTTCAGGTTTCAATTAAGACCTGATGATTTCAATAGTTTTCACTAGTTTTGATTGATCAGTTGGTTGGTTGGTTGGTTGGTTGCATGGTTTGAGGACAAGAGAATGGGTATATATGATTTTGTATTTGTGCATCTAAGGGGAAGGCATATGCTGATGTCTTTTATTCTATGACATGACAGAAAAGCGTAACAAATGACATAATCTGTTGCTAGGCATTGGCACAGTAACCATGTTATTACATCATCAAAGAAGTGAGGCATTGCTAGAAAATGAATAAACATGCAACACTAGAAGAACTTCATGAAGAATTAAACAGTTCCATCCAGTGTGACTGGTGAAGGTTTTTCTTATTTCAATTATTTAGGCCCTTACATGTTTCGGTCTTCAGAGACCATCATCAGAGGGACACCTTTACATCGATACAATTGGAGGCTACTATTACAATATATGTTCTGAAAGTTAAAGTGTATACATATAGAATAATATACAATTGAGTATAAAATCTAAAGTCTTTACAACTACAGCGGCTGTTCCAATATTTTAAAATATTTATAATTGGTTTGTTAAGACTCTATTTAAATTTGTAAACCAAGGAGGTTCATGTCGTCCCTTTTATTATTTCTATTGATTGGGGGTGAACGTGTGGTGCGTTATCATTATCAAGAAGAGGGTTGTTTGATGTTGTCCTGTATGTGTTTGTGGTGCGCTGTGTTGTAAAAACACAGAGACAGGCCAGAATGAAACAAATCAAATTCACTAGAAGAACTGTTCAAGATGGTGTTTTCTGCGTGGTCCATGCCAAAGCTACACAGCAAGCACAAACAAGACAAGTTAGTTGAGAGTGATTGGGTCTACAAGTTTTGATTTGTGAGGCAGTTGCCATCCGATAATGACATGAACATAGAGACAGAGTATCTCCATTGTTGGCAGCTATTACTGGGCAGCAGATAGTGAAGACTTATCGTGTACTGTAGTGAGAGAAGCGGAGTTCATGAGTCAGTGAAAGCATTATAATTACACGTTGTTACATGTTATAAGAGTTCAGTAAATCCAGTTACCAATCCAAACTCCATGTTTAGTTACTTACGCTCGAGAATCCTGTGTCTGAAACATCTTTGACGGTGTGTCATTATAAAATAATGATTTGGTTATGTCAGTATTAGATTGTTACTAGATTCGATTTTCACCATATAATAGGATCAAAAGTGATTACCAGATGGCAGATCTTACTGAATGCGCATGCCCTTTCTTCTCTGAGGTTGCCTACTTAAGGTAGTATGTGACCTAAGAGATGTTCTAGAAGAAGTTACATGTATGTTACATGTCAAAGATGTGAAATTTATATTGTGACATGTGGGCCATGTGTAGGAAACAAATTGGCAAATACGTTGCTACAGAGAGGTTACGGAACACAGGTTCCATGAATACAAAAACTGAAAGTTGTAAACACTTAGAAACCAGACAGTTGCTTCAGAATTTACGACAGAGTTTGTATTACACATATAGAAATGAGTTCAGTATGTGAGCTGTTATAATTGACTGTAACTGTAAAGAAGTGCCAATAAATCTAATCATCAAATCCAGAACTCATTATTATTAGTCATGCCAATCCCTTATAAGTGACAGTACGAATATCCATGTACTTATAATTGTGCCGGTATTCAAATGTGTCAATTTTCAGGATTTTCTTTTTCTGGCAGCCTTTGTGTGTCTTTTGAATTTCAGTTATTACATATAGAAGTGCCTTGAAAAGTGTGACAGACTTATGAATTATTTTTATATTTCTTTTAGAAATACGAGGCATACATGTTTCTTATTTTAAAAACGTATCATGGTGCTCCTTAATGTCATGTCATTCACATTAGAAATTTGTTTATTGCATCAGAAGTCATTAATAATATATTTGCAGATGCATATAATTGCTACCTAACGTTTCTTACATTCTGTACTAATGGAATTGTGTGGCACAGGGGTGAACCTGCTGATTGGAACAGAGAATGGACTGATGTTGCTGGACCGCAGTGGTCAGGGCAAGGTTTATCAGCTCATCTCAAGGCGACGATTCCAGCAGATGGAGGTTCTGGAGGGACAGAACATATTGGTGACTATCTCGGGAAAGAAGAACCGTGTGCGTGTCTACTACCTCTCATGGCTCAAATCGAAAATTCTCCGCACGGATGGGGTGAGTGATGTAGGTGACCATAACACTTTTATTATGTCTGTTCTTCAGTATTGCATGACCTACAGTTACAAATGAGTCTTTCCCAAAAAGCCAGATCTTGCTGCTGAGAAGAACATATGGACAATAATTGAATGTGTTTTTAATGTTAAACAAGTCAGAATGTAGGCTGTCAGCTAGAATTACTATACAGTACCTCTGTTAGTATTTGTCTTATTGCTCCGACTGCAGCTGCAAATGATCACTGTAATGTGTATAAGTTCCCTTTGTGTTTCTTTTGTTGTAAGATTATATAAAGCTTATAAAAAGGTTTTGCTGTAAGTATCCTGGTATTTGGGTTCCACCTTTATCGACACTTTTCAGATTGGTTAAGAAAGCTTGTTCAAATCTTTCTTTGTCAAGAAGTACACTAGACAGAATACTGTGCCAACTGAAGAAAAACTTGATGAAATTGTAGACAACTTAGAACATCTGCCTTGTAAATGTGTGACACAGCATAACAGGCACCTGTTTCAAGCACAGTAGCGTTGAGAGCAACCAAAAAGCTACATATAGCGCCATTTGAAAGTAGACAGCTTCAAGCTGGGCCCTTCTTGAGAAGCTGCCAGTTGTTTAACTACTCGAGAACTTCCCAGTATTTATGGAACCCGAAGGTTCATTGCCATGTTCATAAGGGCCCTGCACTGGTCCCTATCCTGAGCTAGATCAATCCAATCCATACCATCCCATCCTGTCTCTCTATGATCCATTTTAATATTGTCCACCCACCTGCGTCTCCGTCTTCTTAGTGGTGTCTTTCCTTCTGGCTGTCCCACCAATATCCTGTATGCACTGCTGTCCCCCATTCGTGCTACATTCCCTGCCCATCTCATCCTCTTTGACTTGATCATTATAAAGAGTGCAAATTATGAAGCATCTCATTACGCAGTTTTCTCACTGAGTTCAGATTAGCTCTTTCTAAGGGGCCCAACTGAGTAGGTGTCTTCCCCCCCTTACCTGAGGATGGAAAGAGATACATTTTCTGAAACATTGTGTTTTCTATTTTCTGGAATGCCGGATGATGGAAAAAGTCCAAAAACCCAGTAATTCTGTGAACCTAGACTCTCTTTGGCTGAACTTTTGATATTCTCTCTTAAGTTTTCCAAGCCCTATTAATATCCATCTCAGTGTCTAATAAGTTTTCCAAAACTGCAAACTTATTTGAGATTTCAGTCTGATAGTGCTCTTTACCCTCTACTTTGTTTAATTTCTAGAGATTGAACCTCTCCATATGAACTTTGTGCATTGTTTGTTTACTCACTGCCAGTCTCTCCCTGCCTTCTGCCACCACAACAGTATAGCTATTTGCTCCCCTGAATGCTCAGACATCAAGTATATTTGAATGTTGTCTCCTGTCCATCAAAATATGATCAGTTTGATTGTGCTTCTTTCCATCAGGAGCTGTCCAAGTAAATTTATGAATGTTACAGTGTGGGAACATTGTACTTTTGGCAATAAGATTTTTGGAAGTAGCAAAATTTACTACTCTAACTCCATTATCATTACTAATTTTGTGTAAACTCACATTCCCAGTTGTTGATTTGAAAATGTCTTCCCAACCTACTTTGGCACTGGTGGGCTATGACCATTTGGAATGATGATGTCACACCAGCAACCTCTTAGCATTATGTATGACTTCCTATCGCTGGCAAACTCTACCCTCTTAACAGCTGATATGATTCTCTTATGTATGAAAAAACCTGTGCCTGATTCATGATTCTCAGTCTCCTTTCCTTAGAAAAATGTATATTTGCTTGCTGATTCAGTGCCACCTCCATCCCATCTGACCTTCTGTACTTCCACTAAATCTTACATATGTTTTAAGATTTCTTCAGCCATTGCCCTGAGTGAACCTGCCCTATACGTACTTCTGGCATTCCAAGCACCAAATTTCATTTCCATAGTCTTTTGTTTAGGTCATTTATCCAAAGAATTGGTCCAGGTCCAAGGCTTCTTGTGATCTTTTGTAAGAAGCTTATTTTTTACAGTGAATTGTTAGCCCCACATCCAACTCCCAAGCTCTAGGGCCACCCCTTGTCAGCTGTTTATGACTGCTTATTCATTATATACTCAACAGCCCTCCATATCTGATGGCCATCTCCTCCATCCGTAACCTGAGAATGTGCCATGCCGTGGTGACTCTTTATCACATGATACATTATTTTATGTGAAATGTCTTATTTTGAAGACCCATTAAATGAAGTTTCACTTGTATAATTAAAGTGAAATTGTCAAGTGAGAAAGTAAATTTGTATCGCTACTTGTGCTCATGTTCCATTTTTCTTTTTAATGAATCTTCACCCTGTAAACTCTGGAATCAGGAACACAGAAATTATATGAGACCCCAGTAAGGAGGTTGGCCTAGAGTAAATTAAGTAATATTTATGGCTTATTTCAAGAGTTCTGCAGAGTTGTAACATGAAGATGTTTAAATCTCATACCATTTTAGAGGATCATCGAAAAAGAATGCCGGGATTATGAAAACCTATCACTCAAAAACTGTTATCAAGTTTTAAAATGCGGCAAAACAATGTAAGTTTTGGGTATGCTGAGTTGATGGTGGGTAGCAAATGGTGTTGAGATGCTTTTGTTGGTTGACCAATTGATACAACTTGTGCAGAAGGCCGCCTGTGAGATGTGGACCGTGCAACAGAAGGCTGAGTTTGTCTTATGGTATGTAGAATTGAAATCTGTTGTAACAGTGCAACATAAATGATGAAGGCTACATCTAGGAGAAACACCATCAGATAATAAGGCTCTGAAACGTTGGTTAAAACAGTTCACAGAAACAGAAAGTGTTGCAAAACAGAAATCCTCAGGTTGGCAAGGAACATCAGAAGATAATGTGGAGCGCATTAGACAGTCCTGTGTAAGGAGCCCTAAGAAGTCAATCGCTCATTGGAGTTTAGAATTAGGGATTCAAGAAACTATGATTCAAAACATTACTCACAAGCATTTACACCTTTATGCCTACAAGCTTCAGCTGAAGCATGAACCAATTTCACTTCTGCATACCATACAATAAACTCAGCCTTCTGTTGCATGGTCCACATCTTGTCTGGCACTGATTCGCACTGGGAGGTAAAACTAGCAGGGCTCAGAAAATCTGATGGCCAGCCTTACACACAAGTTATGTCAATTGTCCAGTTGACAAAGGCATCTCAGTGTCACTCGCTACCCTCCATGAACTGATCATATCCAAAACTTGCATTCTTTCACCACATTTTAAAACTTGAATCATATCAATATGTTTAGCAGTTTTGAGTGATATTTTTTTCTAATGCTGGTATTCTTTTTTGGTGACAGTAGTTTTGTAGAGAGATGCCCATCTTTTTGAGGAACTTATCTACAAAACTACATGGTGTTACAAGCCAGAAGATTGTATGTAATCTTCCTACTCTCTCAGGTACTACATCCATCAAAATGTTTACACAGTTCAGGCATGTGGGACACACACATTATAATATTATAAGCCCCTTCCCCTCTTCATTGCCTATCCATACAGAAGGAGGAAAGCAATAAATAAACAGAGATAACATACTGTTGTGTTACAACTGCTATGTTACTTGTGTTGTTTACATCATACGTCTGATTGGTCTGTTGGTTTTATGCCCATTTCCAGCAAGTAGAACGTCGAAATGGATGGATTAATGTTGGAGATCTTCAAGGTGCTGTTCACTTCAAGATTGTCAAGTATGAACGTATAAAGTTTCTTGTTATTGCTCTCAAAGACAGCATTGAGATCTATGCCTGGGCACCAAAACCTTATCACAAGTTCATGGCTTTCAAGGTAAGAAAATTTGAAACCCAAGTGTTCACACACTTTATAATTCTACTGTCCATCAAAATTAACTCATGGCAATAATATAACTCTATTGTATAGAATGTCAAATCCAAACAATAAAGTAAAACTTCACTATGACATGCCTCAGTATATTAATATTGTGGGTGTAGTCATGTCTCCCAGAAGGATTCCATTTATTTTCTTTGTAAACAGCTTTGTTTCAAATTTTACTGCAATGTTTTTCTCTCTAAACAATTTTGTTCAAATGACTGTGTCTGGTCAGTCACTCTGAGAGGGTAATATGACCTTGCACATGATCATTGATTTACTAAGGAGACTCTGATCCTTTTCTGCTAGAGCTAAAGAAAAGCCCTTCAGTGTTGGAATTGGTTTAGCAGGTTGAAAATACTGCATCCAGGCTAAGGTAATGAAACACATTTCTAAAGGCTTTTTCAGGAATGTGTTACTGCTGTCTTTCACTTGCCTCCTTAATACAGTTACATTATTATTTTTTATTATATGTCCACCAGAAGGAAAATGTATACAAAGAGTTTTGTGAGATTTTACGTAAGATGATCAATGAAGAGCAATTGTACAATTCTGCTGGAACTGTACTCAACTATAGAATGCTTCCAACCTACTTTCTGGATGTTAATGAATCAGCAAATAAATAACTAATTAAGTAATTTTATGTAGCTGAGCTCTTCTTGAGAAGCTCTACAGTCAGTTTTATCACCCTTCTTGCAAACTGTACAATAATAGACTTCTTCCACTGATCAGGAAATTTTTCCTTATTCCAAACAGAATTAATTAGCTTAATATTTCACCTCCTGCTTGACTCATTTCTGCCAGAATTTGATTACTGCCTGGCCATTTATATATTTTCAACTTTGCACTAGCAACTTCACCCTGAAAAGAGCTAAGCTCATGTACTAACAGCTCAGCTGTATGTATTTCTATCTGCCTGACATTATTCATTGTATGTACATTCAGTAACTGAGAGAGGTAGTTCTCCCACCTATCAAAAATGTTGTGGGAATCTGCAAGCAGATGACCATTGTCATTCATCAGTAAGTTACTTCTAGGTTAGTAACCCCTCTTAAAGTCATTTATTCGTCTGTACAGGTCTCTATAATGATCTTGTTCTAATTGTTCATTGCAAATTCTTCAATTTTGTCTTTCAGATATTCCCTCTGTTTATTCCTGAAATGCCTGCTGGTTTCACATCTTATATTGTTCAGATTATCCCCATTTATTTTGCTTTGATCCTGTAACCTCTGCAGTTTGGCTTGTTTCCTTTGATCTAAGAATTTTGAACATCCTTTGTCAAGCCATGGCTTATGCATCTTCAATTCATAATAACCTATACTGTCTTTGGCTGAAATTTTCATATTCCCTCTGATAGTTTCCAAAGCTCTAGAAATATCCCCCTCAGAATCTAAGTTTTCCAAAGCTGCAAACCTATTTGGGAATTTAACACGATACTTCTTTTTTACCTCATTTAATTTCTTGATATTCACATAATCCCCAATTTGATCACCCTCGTAATTTTTAATAGTGCAAATTGTGAAGCTCTTTATCATGCAATTTTCTTCAGCCATATGTTACTTTCCTGTGGATGTGTTATGTGAAAAATTTGTTGCAGTCATTTGGTGACCTGATACATCGGCCCCTATTGGTAGACCTCACAGTGGAGGAGGGTACAAGACTAAAGGTGATCTATGGTTCTGCGGATGGTTTTCATGCTGTAGACCTTGATTCTGCATCTGTCTATGACATTTATATACCAAAACATGTAAGTGTTCTCATGCCACTGAATTTTTATTTAACTAGTGCTGTGGGCTTCTGATAATTGTCCATTTTAAATATACAGGGAAATATGGCAAAGAAGAAGAAAGACAGTATGATGTAAATAGAAGCATTGCTCAAAAGCTGTCTTATTTTAATCCTGCTTCCCAGTAAGATTGTTAGAGCAAGGTCCAATTATATGTGCAGAATTCAGCTACAGACATTAAGCCTGTGAGAGATAAAGCTTAAACACTTTGTTATTACAGATGTAGCCTTCGATAAAAAGTAAAAGTGATAATATTGACTGTTATTGGAGAAGCCTCCAATAACAGTCCCTTATTGGTTGAATAGTATTACGCTGATAGCGGCTACCTGCGAACGCTTCCGACTAATCTCTTCGCGGCCACTTTGATGGTACGCGGATGAGGCAAGTTACGAGGAGAGGGATCGGGGAAGTCCTGTCCTGGGTATTGCATCAGAAACATGAATCATGATGAAATGTTGAGTCAAATAGGCAACATATTCTAATATGGAAAAGAAAAATTGTATACACACGACCATGATTGAAAATTTGAACATAAAATTAAAAAATAGGTGATAAACATTTAGAAGGTAAATATGCAGTATAAATAGAGATCTTCGAAAATATGATGCTTATTCATAAAACAGGCAAAATGTGCATTTATATGCACCATCAAACCATGTCCAAAATTTAAGAAATGAAATAATTCATGCATATTTCCAAATGAGCATACTTTCTGGTTGCAAGAAAGAAATATGCATTTGCATTAAAATCCTGTCCCTGTTCATCACACAGTTCCAGGTGCACTTTTTTTTTGGAGGGAAACTGAAAGTCATAGCAGTCCAATTTATCTCATTCCATAGGAAATGCCCACTTATTGCTTTGAGTGCTTCTGGCTATCCTGCCAGTTGCTAAAGCACCTCTAGTGGTCCAGTTTCTGGATTTCTCTTCAGTTTGGGGAACATAAAAAAGACCTCTTAGTGCCAGATCTACTGAATATTGTGGATGGAAAACCATTGTAATATTTGACAGCCCAAGATTTGCATGTTCAAGAGTTATGATTATTGTGACATTCTTGTGGCCTGAGGGAAGAATTTTCTGAGATTCTTCCCATAGCTCTGGTTAAAATCATTTCACATTTGCCAATTCCAGCTGCAACTTTCCAGC
Organism: Cryptotermes secundus; assembly: GCF_002891405.2. Lineage (NCBI taxonomy): Eukaryota > Metazoa > Arthropoda > Insecta > Blattodea > Kalotermitidae > Cryptotermes > Cryptotermes secundus. The sequence goes on along the minus strand of NW_019731268.1, from coordinate 478,659 downwards.
TCGCTCTTGTCTGTCCTCTTTACTTTGGTGATATAAGCAAGCTATTGAGTCTTCAGGATAGAATCACCATTTTCTTTCACAGCATTTCAGATGTCTTTGAGAGGAGCACATTTATCACATTTTTCCAAAGCATGAAAACTTCATCCTCATGTTGGTATTCAGTTTTTACCATTTCATGTTTTTCTTGGCTGTCTTCCCACCTCCATGTAGAGTTTGAAGAATAAACATTGGTTCTGCACAATCTTTCTAGCTGCATCATTCAGGCCTACCTAATACTTTTTTGTGGTGATATTCAGAACCAACCCACCTCCCTTTCCCTCCCCCCCCACAGATTATGGAAGATTCAACGCCAAAAACAAATTAGATGAATTTTTGGACACCAGTCTCATATTGGTCCAATGTCATAACTTTCATATAACATTGAGTAACTGGTACAGTGAAACCAGTCAGTGAACTTTTTAATGAGGCCTTGTATCACTTTTTTGCTCACTAAAGAAAAAAAAGAAGGTGGAAAAATGATACAGAGACCAGAGGTTCTTGAATTCTGGAGATAAGAAACATAAGCAGGAAGTCATTGTACAGAAACCCCCCCCCCCTCCAAAAGATGGTCCTTTGGCAGTATCTACCTTCCTGGAAATGGTGAAGGTACACATGTCTGGGAAATGAGCATATAGTAAGCAAGATTCTGTTTCTTACCAGTGGTAGGATAAAAATTATGGATGACAAAATAGACAGCTTAACATGGATTCCAAACCATGGTGAGGGTATGGTGTGGAGAATCCACATATATTGGCTAAGAAATCCAGCATCTCAAGTTTGACTACCAGGCATCCTCACTTTGTACGAGAATTGTACAAGTGGGAACACTGTAAGAGCACATCACTATATCTGTTTTTCCTGTTCTTTACAGACACAAGGACCAATCTCACCTCATTGCATTGTGCCACTCCCGAACTCAAATGGGATGCAACTTCTGCTCTGTTATGATAATGAAGGTGTCTATGTTAATACATATGGCAAGGTCAGTACAGACTCACTGCAGATTATTTCAGGAATTGATTTGGCCTGAAAATGAATATGTTTCCTGTTCAACACATTCACTGACAGGAATTGTAATGGCTATTTTAACTGATGGTCAATGATTTTTGTTGTGTCTAAAGGTTGATTACTCGATTTTATAAGAACTGAGTGTCTGGTTGAGTGATTGTTAAACCTGGGGTTTCTTATTTTAGAAGCCCCAGGTTTGTTTCTAGGTCTGGAGCCCAGTGATTGTGACTTTTTAATCCTCATCTTCAGAAGCAAATACTGGGATAAACTCATTCCTGTTCACCAGTTCCAGTAAATCTCCAGTTGGATTCTGTATAACTAAACACTTCAGAAAGTTTCATTGGCTAAACTAATAAAACATTTTCATGACATTGACCTTTTATCTCATGAGGATAAAAAAATGTAAAGCTATCTCTATAACAGGCTGTGGAGACCCAAAGGGTTATGAGATGTTGAGGCTCCCACCTTTTCTAGACAGTCAGCTCATGTATGGCAGTGAAGCTGTCAGCCTTACATGCTGGCAGCCCTTTACCCCCAGGAAAATTCCTGGAACCCATTTGTTTTAGAGGCTGAGTCGACTCCAGTGCTGTAATGCTGCTGGAAGGATGAGGTCAATTGAAAAAATCCCATGGCCTCATCGGGAATTGAACCCATGACCATCCAGCTTGTAGCATAGTGCCTCAACCAACTATGCTANTTTCGCCCCCCCCCCCGATCTTATGAGGATAGGGGGTAGGAGTTTCAGATTCCAGGGGCTGGTTATCTGTCATTAATTTGGGGTGAAGGGTGAACTATTAAAGGCATGGATGTTTGGTGTGTGAATGTGTTTATTCTGTGTTTTGTGTTGTCCTGTGTTTAGGTAGAGGCCTTGCGACGAGCTGATATTTCGTCCAAATAGCCCTACTGTCTGCGAAAAATGATTTTGGCACTGAATAAGAGCCCTGGGCCCTGAATGGGCTGGAAGAGACATTGAAAAAAAAATAGTGAGCTGAGGTTTGGAGTGATTCTATGCAGATATTTAATAACAGACTACATGAAGGAGTCAGTGCTAGTATTGTTTTCACTCTGATTTCAGGTATCAAAGAACATTGTCCTGCAGTGGGGAGAGATGCCAACATCAGTTGCATACATTGGAACGGGTCAAATCATGGGTTGGGGTAACAAGGCCATTGAAATCCGCAGTGTTGAGACAGGTCACCTGGATGGAGTATTCATGCATAAAAAAGCCCAAAGGCTAAAATTCCTCTGTGAAAGAAATGATAAGGTAATTTTATTGCATTTGTGTGCTTTCCCACATTAAATGTCTTGAGCATCTGTATATAGATTATGTCCTTCAAAAACATAAGAGAGATAACTTCATAATTGTGGAACAGACGGAGGAACATTTTTTCCCTTAGATGAAGGTGACATTAGTCTCCAGCAAGTGGCAGAATGAATATGTGATTTTGTTTACCTAACTGCAAAATATATGATATAAACTCCGTCCTAAGTGCAACAATTTATTGTAGGTCTTTCGTCTTGCTTTTTTTTACACTACATGTTTTGGCCGTAAACGGCCAACATCAGGTGTATACACTCACGTAGCTGTTACACCGCACTTAGTTTAAAATTTAAAACACAGGTCTTCCCAGTTGTTCCCTTTGTCATTGTTAATAGAATCTGCTTTGCTGATGTTTGTCTGATTCGTACATTATCTTTGTTACCTACACACGTCAATTTTGACTTTCATGAACTGGCACTTTTAAATCTTCAGTTCCAATTTTAAAAATTCCTTTAAAATTTTTTTCTTCTAAATTTTAAAATTTAAAATTCTCAGGGTTACTCGCCCTATGTCTATAATGCTGCAGCGGCTACTTCTTGTTTTCAGCACTGTACAGGTGTTATTCTGTGTAGGCTCCCTCTGTCTGCTGCTAAAGGCAGTCATCTACAGTAAGTCCTTGAAAGGACCATGCCATAGCTCAAGCGGTTAGTCACTGGCTTCCCACCGTGGCGGCCTGGGTTCCAGCCTGGGTCATGTCATGTAGGATTTGTGGTGGACAAAGTGGCACTGGGGCAGGTTTTCTCCAAGTACTTTGGTTTCCCCCTGCAAATCTTCATTCCACCAATTGCTCCATCATTACCATCATCTATCATCTGGGGCTGGTACAATAGGCCAGTAGTGGCTGCAGTACCACGTGTACTCAGTCTCACCCTACAGTTTTGCGGATGAGAACACAAAAAGATCCGCTGTTTCTAGAAATACATAGATAGCAAATGCAAGGAATGTTTTATTTTAGAGCAGACATACTAGTAAGAATAGCAAGTAAGAGAGATAAATTTACTTTAAGGTCAGAAGCTACAAGCTGCTGTGAGGTTAGCTGAAGTACCACCAGATTTACAAAACAGAAGCAGCAGTTCACAGATTTACAATATCATGTGATTTTATGGTAACGCATGTGTGACTGAGTGTAAAAGGTGTAGAACTTGTCAAGGAAAGAAGCATTAGTGTTAAAGAGAGTAACGTGTCAAAAAGTATCGGGTGCTGCAGTTAAGGTTCATACTTTGGAACTAAGTTGATTAAAGATTCAGGACAAACAAATGACTATGAAGAAAGCAGTCTTCTGGGATTTGGCACCGTGTATATGTGGTGTTAACCGACGTTTCGGAAGAACGTATCGCCCCCATCTTCAGGGTTTCTTCAACCCTGAAGATGGGGGCGATACGTTCCTCCGAAACGTCGATTAACACCACATATACACGGTGCCAAATCCCAGAAGACTGCTTTCTTCATAGTCACCGCCGTGAAAGCCTCAAATCTTACAAATGACTATGAAGCAGTGAGAAAATAGTGCATCTCCTGAAGCAAACATCTGACAGTGGGAACAACAGAAACCAGAATTTGCAAGTTCTACATGGAAATTGTCATTTGTGTGGATTCGAAGGCAGAATGGTATGTTAGTTCTGTGCAACTTTGTTATCCAGCGAGAGGCTTCAGATTGAGTCCAGCCCAAGGTAGTGTGTACAACTGAAGCATGGGAAACAGGGTTTCTCTATGGCAGAGGTCTTCACTTTGAAAAAAAAGTTGCCGTCACACTTTGAGACATTGTTGATAAATTGCCAGTGTATTTTGGTAGGGGACTATGTTCTGAACTCCAGGAACAGAGGGAAAGTCCATTTATGTAAAACCACTGTGCCAGTGGATCAAGATCATGGCAACAGATCTTGCCAGAAGTGATGTATGTCTGCTGAAGTGGTGTGAGCAGTGAATGTGGGACTGGAGATGGTAATTATGAAGACGCTGAAGCTGAGACATATGATAGGAATGGTGAACAGAGTGGAACTGGTGAAGGAAAATGAAGGCTAGTGATTTCAAGAAGGAAACTTAACACAATAAAGTTCATGTATAACATGTAAAAGGTAAAGTTGTCTGTGTTCTTAAATAATTAAACACTACACCATGAAGGTGTATGTGGTATTGGGTGCATAGATCCAATTTTTTTTACCTTGGTACTAGTTTGAGGTGAGTGGTCAGCTTCACGCCCCTGCCGCTTTACCCCCCGGGGAAAGAGCTGTTTTGATGCAGATATGTAGTCTGTTAGACTGTTAGAGGACGGTCTTATTCTCATCTCAATTGTTGAAATTTTCACACATTTCCATCTCGAACTGAAAACATAATTCTTGCTTGATCCTACTGATAATTGAATGACTATGGGCTGTTAATGAAGTGGATATAAAAGTTATGTCTGTGGTAGAGAATTGTGTCTAAAATTCTTTGGGCACAAGTAATAACATTATTTTTCATAAATATTCCTCATAAGTCCAAATATATTCGTGAGCAGTTTATTTTGAATTTTTGTTCCTCCCTAAAGCCAGACCCCATTATGCACATGTATGGGAAAGCATAAACAGATTATGTTGATCAATGTTTTGTCATTTAGATATTTAGGTTTGGGTCTCATGATATTTCATGCTGCTTACAGGTGTTTTTCTCCTCTGCAAAAGGTGGTTCATCTTGTCAGATTTACTTCATGACATTAAACAAGCCGGGAATGGCCAACTGGTGATTGCCTCAACTTGAACATACCACATCACCATGGGGACTGTTGGAAGCCGAACTGAGCCAAGTAAAACTTTAGAATCGGTTAGCCAGTCAAGTTATAGCAAGAGTACTCTGCTATTGGTGCCATGAAATATGAAATGCTGTTGAGGACTGGAAGCTAAATTATGGTGATTGTTCCTTCATGGTAGTGCAGCCATAGTTGCTGAGTCCCTGTTGTACATTTCCTAACATAAATTTCATTCCATCTTAATGCATTGCCTCAAGGGAGCTAAGTCATTTAGCAGTCACAGAAAGCCAGAACAGCTTTCCTTGCATAATAGTGAGATTGTGCAAGCTTATGTAACAACACTGTGTTCTTCAGGGAAACATCTTTAAACCTATGGTGGCCATATGTAGGCACCTCAGAGATACTGTTAGAAGAACTGATTTATGTACTACACATTATTTGGAGTATTGTTCTGTTTCATTTAAGAAAATTTAGCACTCTGAGGATATTTGTATTTTTGTTAAAAGAAAGCTTTAAACAGACTTTTTCAGTGTTATATTTAAGAAAGTATCTGTTTTGGGTTTGTTACCTTCATGTTATGTATTGGGACTACAGTTGTCCCTTGCTTAATAAGGGGGTTATGCTCTTCTCTTATACTATGGCTGTCAAGAAGCTGTTCTCCAGGGGCTTATTCTTGAGGAAGAAACAGATTAAGGGGAATCAGATTAGCCTCTGAAACGTACATATACAAAAGCTCAAGTTTCAGAATAAACAAGTGTAGTATATATACTAAATAAATCACTTTTATTTATACCTATTGTACATATACAAAACGTAGGAATTAGTGTAATACGGTATGAATAAAGTACCTATTTTACCACAAAGAAAGTGCTTTCTTAACTTTCTGCATTATGGATCATGTCTTTTATAAGTAAATTTTATAATCTTCAGCATTAGTCCTAATAGCTGCTTGACTTCATTTAATAGTTTTGATGGAAGGTTCATTGATACAGAAATTCCTTGAAACAGATTATGTAATTTCACCATATTCTATTGATTTTTTGTTATAGTCATTATTTTTATAACCTTTCTTTCAGTAGCATCACTACAGTTATGATGTAAAGCCATATTTTTAGAACAATGCAGTCCATCATAAAAGAAGGAAAGTTATTCCAAGTTTGTGAAGGGCATGTTACACTATCTGACACAGATGCTCTTACTGCAATAACCACAGCATCATTGAGAGACATGATTGTAGATGTGAGTACGTTGTGATCTTGGCTGTGCATACATCTGCAGATCAACACGTACTAACCTGATGATAATCTAAACATAACTCTATTGTATAAAAAGAGTGTATAAAATTGTGTATAATGAAATCCATGTTAACCAGACCCATCCTGAATGAGGAATTACTGTGTTATACATCATAATATTAAACTTGCATGAGAATTCCAAATTCTGGAAGTTGAAAATCGAACATGTAGGATACTTATGTTTATATTTACTCAGAATATTTGTCACGTTATGTACTAAATTTCAGGAGTGTTTAGACAAATAAAGAAAGCATGTAGGTGGAAGGACATTAAAATCACCATACTTGATGCTTCCAGTGGCTACGTAAGTGGTGATTGTATGTTATGAATACCATATATCAATGCTTTAGTGAATGTATTCATATATTACATGACAAAAGCAAGTGACAGATTTTCATACTGGCATTAATGTGTTAGAAACATTAATCTGACATATGACATTTCCTAGAAGTAAAAGAAGTGATTGGTGAACAACTTTCAAAGACTTTTTAAGTGGCCCGTGTCTGCGTATTACATCAGAGTAGACAGTTCTTTCTGCAGGAACTGGTGAAGAATGGTTAGTTTTTTCTACATCCATGTTGTTACCGCTTTCATTGGTAACAGTGAGCTGAAGTCTCTTTTGTAACTCCCACCCCCTAATCTTTAATGACTGAAATATTCAGAAATGGTGTCCTTAAATTCATAAATTTGTATTTTATAATATGTGATTTTCATAGGCCAGTTAGCATGATAAAGAAATATGTATAGAACTGAAAGTAAAATGGTTGTAAAGAAAAAATGAACTTATTCCTGTAGTATGAGAATTGTTTTCAGTTTGTTTTGTTAAAGTGACATGGTGTGTTTAATTTCTATTCAGAAAGAACCAGGCATTTTCCAGTTTTTGCTTTGGGCCATGTTATAGTCACAAAACTGATAGATTATAGACCCAGTCAGAATTTTTGAATCCTTATGAGAGATCTGATATTAGGGTCGTTTCATGTCTTTCAATTTCATGTGTAATTTTATATAATAATGCAATTTACATCTGTGATTCTGTTTTCATGTCAGTCTCTAAGTTGCCAACTCTACCAGGCACAGTTTTGTGTGTATATGTATGAGTGAGGAGAGGAATACTTGACTGAGCAAGCATTAGTTGTTTCTTCAACATCTTTTGTGAAGAGATGATGGCATATATACTCTGAAGATACATTTTGGTACTTATGAATATTGGAATTGGGTAATTCTATAGAAATTATTCAGAAAAACTCAGTACTCCTTAATTTAAATTTCTGAGGGTTGTCCCTATTTTCTGTTTTAAAATGTTCCACACATTTCTGTTGCAATATTTGTAAGTGTCTGTATTAAGTTCCACAGTTAGATTTTTCAAGTGGTGGTTATGATGAGGATGTGTGTGATTTTATTCTGTTTGGTAACAGATTTCCATGAATAAAGTTGGAAGAGTTGGCAGCAGTGATGGCTTCCAAAGTGAGGACTTTAAGAACTATAGTAATTCAGCTCAAAAGTGCAGCAATTTAAAGAAAACTATATATGATATATATTTCTTTTTGTTGTAACTTATATTACAGTAACTGTATAGTAACATCAATAACTAACCTATAAATAACCATAAGCGTTACTCCCCCTTTTATTGAAGAAATGCACATGACATATTCAGATCTGCACAAGCTATTACCAGTGAATCAACTGGAACATTTTGTGTGAGCTCAGAATCCAGTTTAACCTTCATGATTACATATTACCGTTGCTGAGGAGTAGATATGGTGAAATGTTTTTTGATTCCTTGGCCCTCAAGATGGATCATATTTAGTAAAAAGTTAATAAATTTTGAAGATGTAGTGTTAAAAGGAAAGAAATTCAAGAAAATATGCACTTGATAGCTGTGGTTTTGACCAGTTTTTTTTTTAAGATTACACGTAATATTTATGCCTGGTGTATGGTGTGTTGATTGCTTTAATAATGTCAACTCTTAAATTTGAGCAGGAGGGTTTATTAATGTAAAGAGGGCACAATATGAGGACTGAAACTATTTAAAATTATCACAAAGTATCTAAAGTTGAACTCACATGGTTACAAAGAGAAAAATATACAGAGGAAATGAAGCAGAGCAGTAGAAATTAGGACTGAACCGAAAGAGGAGTCTGTGTAAGTGTGTGCATGGGTGAATGTTTAACTTTTTTTTTTTAATATTGGTGCAATTCAGAAAGACTGTATACAAGCTTATGAAGAATTAATTCTGGTAACAAAGAACATTTATATACTTTTATTATTACCATGTATTTTGTATATTTGGGATGTTGTTGGATTTCAAAGCTGATTGTGTCAATAGTGTGATGTACAAACATGACTGAAAGAATGACTGAAATCCTACAATATTATTTTCATACAATGAAGTTTTGTTAGCAACTTTTGTACTTTGCAATGACCGTAAAACATGCATTTTTTTAACATGTCATACGGAGTTTACACTAAACATTTGTTAATTTGAAGGTTGATGGTGATATTTAAATTTAATAGTAAAAGAAAATTTGTATCATGTAATTTGGTCTTGGTTTAGAGTGCATCTTCCTGGATTGAGTTAATATATTTTAAAATCAGAAATAAAGGATAGTTTCAGAGTTTTGTTTCCTTGGGTGTGATTTTCCAAGTAGTGGTGCCCACATATTTTCATTGCATGGTCATTAAATAAAATTAATGTATGTATAGACTCCAGTGTATAATTCTTAAATACATATAACAATGATGATGGCATTCGCATATTTATGCATGAAAGCATATAAAATTTAAATTGTGTTTAACAGGCAACATTGAAATAGGATCTAACAGTGTCCTGTTTTAATGTAATGGAAGATTTTGGAACACCAAGTTGTGTATGGAGTAAAATAAGGAAATGTTTCATAATCCAGTTTGACCAGAATCCGTCACAGCACAGATTTTCTGTCATGTCACTTCGCTTCCTACATGTAGATTAGCTTTGCAGACTAGGAGATCTGTAATTCTATCCTTCGTTATTTTGCCACCATATAAACAGGCTTTCTCACAGATAGTGTTTTGCTGGGTGTTTATAAAAGAGCTCTCTTTCATCTGTGTTCATCTAATGGTTCATATTCACATAATTCTTCCAGTAGCTGCCCATTTTCTACTTTTTACTGTTTCCAGGTTTACACTCTTGCTGTCTTCACACAGTGTCTTATGTCATCTTTTGATCCAATCTCTGCATTTGTAAAGCGATAAAATTCCAACATATCTGCTAGTTATAGCACCTCTGTTTCAGGTGAAGACTAGTCACTTCATCATTACACATGTGAGTCTGGTTAATGCTTCAGGCCCAGAGCCACTTTACCCTGTTCCACTTGTTTTAAAGGTTTCAAAAACAAATTAGTAACTCTGTTCCTAGTTAGTTTCTATTATAGAAATGTGAAGGTTTCCCACTTATTTGTGCACACCTTTGTGCAAACAAATATTGGTACTTACATTTATTTGCGAGAGAATAATACTGTGGAAATATATTCGGATATTAGAAGGCGATGGAATTCCTCCAAGTGCCTGAGCATTAGATACTGCTACTAAATTTATTCATGACAGTTTTGTTGCTGCAGATTTGTACAAGTTTTCACAATTCTTAGTGGTAAGCACCAATTATTTACCTGTTCAACAATTGAATGAAAGTTTTAGAATTTTATATACCAAGTGTTGTAACAAGTTTTGCTATGAAGTGTTATTTCCAGTAATTCACTTTAGTGTAATAAATCTCACAACATTCCCTGGGACAGAGACCTCCATTGTAATTTCAGCAGTAGATGGTGAACTACTTCTGGGTACACTTACCTGTGTGGCATTTCTGTCTCTCTGCACAGACCTTACATCTACACTGGCATTTTCCTTTTTCTTTTATTTCCATTATAGGACCTCTATATGCAGAATATGGTGGTTCTGTCAGTGCTGCATCCATCCCTTATGCCATTTTTCCATTAACTTGCAGAATCTGACCCTTTTTGTGCATATTTTGCACTACAAAATATGAGCATTCACAAGTGCAAAATTAAAGAGGTGGAAGAACAATTTTTCCACTACTTCATGGATTTTTATTTAGCAATAAGGTAGCATTTGGTTAGATTTATCAACCAGTTATATATTTAGTGTAAACCATGGCTATATTTGGTTTTGGCCTTTTGTGGGCTCCTCTCAGTTTTGATGTTTCAGCTTTTCTGTCATCATGGCCTGTGCTTAGTAAGTAAGCATCTTGCACATCACATAAGATCTAAAAGTTTGTGATAGTGTTATATTAATACAATTATAAAGTTTTTGGACATTATCCATCATCCCTACTGAGTAATCTTTACCTGAAGCTGGAGACAGAGTCCAGTCTCAGAGACGTTTTTAAATAAAAAATGGGTAATGGATAATTTCCAAAATCTCAATAATTGAATTTGAAATAGGTTCCACTTCGTGCAAAGGGACATTGTCTGACTTCTCAGAATATAGGTCACATTATTTGTATTTAACATTGTAAGGATTGCCAGGAATTGATCTCGAGACTTCCCACCTTTTGTTGAATAGTTTATGCATGAAATTGGTCCTGTAGTCATGCAGAGATGGTTTCCTTGCCAAACTCGTTTGAATAACTATTGCAAGAAATATTTTTATTTTATGCATGCTTGCTTGTGGCCTCTGAGGATATGTGGACTTCGGTTTTGAAAGGTTTTGCTGTTTTGTTATGGTTATTTGATTTTTACAATGTCTCTTGTTTTCTGATGTAATTTCTCAAAATATCCCATTGTCAGAAAAATAGATTAAAAATTCTGTATGGTAACTTTTTGACATTATGTATAAATTTGGGTTTAATTCCTGGTATGGAATCTGATCATGAACTGTTACTTGGTCTGGTTTTATCCATTTTGTTTGGACTGCACTAGGAAGTCAATTGAATACCAAAACTTCTCTGCATCAGACATGCACGCTATGCCTGTGTTTAGTTTAGAGCCACAGTGGTTTGATCTCTGACATGTATGAAAGAGAGTCATATAAACATCATGTACAGTATGATAAACTAGCAGCAGATTGAAACATAATTTCTGAGCTATCTGAGAGAGAGTGCAGCATTGGAATTCTATTTGGTAGAAGCCTCTAAGGAAAGGAATTATAACTAGAAGCTCTGAACTGACACAGTGGAAGATTCATGTCTCTAGCATAATTAATTTTTATGTAGTGATTTATTTAAATCATAGATCATAGTAATGTAACATTCAGCTTCATGGCAAATTAAGCCAAGTGTCATTGCTACCATCAGCAGACTCAAAGTGGTAGCCCATATGGGCAGTGGTGGTATCTGTAGCTCTGCTAAGGGAGACAGATAAATTTCTTGTTCTCCGAAAAAGGAATATCTTGAACACATGCCTTCTGTTTCACTATAGATTGTCACCATTATGTTCAGTGTAAGTCCTGGTAGCAGTGCTCATTCATTATGAATTCCCATATGTGTATCAACCTATGCCAGAGTATATATTGTGGTATGTCTGCTGAAAGCCAGAATTGGGGACCAGTAGAGGTGGTGGTTGTTAGGGAATGGCCTTGCAAATGTCATGTGACAGCTCGTTTCCACGGTGACAAAGGCAGTGCAACAGTAAAGGAATTGTGGGAAGAGATGTTTTATGTGTGGTCTGTATCACAGCTACATAATGAGGAGCAGCTGCCATTTTGAGTCAGTTTGAGAAAGAAGGCCCTTGGCCTGGACTAGGAAGCGGTGGGCAGAACAGACAGGTGACCACTAGTGGAGGCTATAACAAGATTAGGAAATTTGTGTGGGTTTTAATGGTTTGTGCAGCGTTATAGTTACTTCTGATTCCAAATTGTAAAGTGTGCAATAAATCCAGCCCTGTCTGTAGTCACTTAACACATGATAATATTTGTTACAGACACTGAATGCCTTTCGTTTTCTTGAATTGGTCTTTGTATAGGCTCATATCCACTTACAGTCATTTGAAGGAATATACGAGGACACCATAAATCATCTTTTTTAACTTAATTAATTATTAATAATAAGCATGTTGCTAATATTCACAATGTAATATCAATTGTGATATTGAAGGAGATTCTGTTCTTGTTTATGAAAGAAGATGGGACTAATGAAGGAACCTCCATCTGCCAGGATTATTAGCTGTTACAAAACTTCTAGTAAATCCATTGTCTGTGTGTGTAACCAATCCTTCCAGCCACACTATGGCCCTGGGATCAACTCAGTCACTAACAGGACTGAGTACTAGGAATATTCTTGGGAGTAAAGGGCGGCCGGTGCGTAGGGCTGACAACCTTGCCGCCATCTATGAGCTGATTGTCTAGAAAATGTGGTAACCTCAACATCTCGCAACCCTGTGGGCATCCACAGCCCTTTACTGTACTTCTACTTTTACTTTATGTGTGTAACCAGTAGCTACTAGAGCTGTACGGGTAAACCATTCACAGTGATGCCTCATTTCTACAAGAGTACACATTTCACATTAGAGACACTATATTAGAAAGATGAATGTAAGTTATGCATTTTTTTCAACTTTATACATTATGTATATAAAAATGAAAAATTGTAAGGTACATGAAATATAAGCCCATTAAAATACTGTATATTATTGTTACGGACTATTAGTCACGGCCAAAGAGTTGGTGTGTAAAACAGAGGAGAGGTTGAATCTCAGAATGCAAAATTAGTGTTACACTCTGTTTAGTAAGAGGTAATTTTGTCATTCAGCATGCCTCTTCAGTGGGGACCCCGCCCCCCCCCTTCCATTTAATGTTCCTTGATTTAAGACTTCTTCATTTAACATTAAATTTGGGTGGTCTCAAGTCAATAATCTCACTCTTAAATTTCCACCAAAGGAGTTTCCTCAATTTACTGTACAGGTCCACTGCCCCCCCAGTGAAAACCATAAATGGGGGTTTCAATATAATGCAGGACTATATACACACACACACACGCACGAGTAACTTGAAGATGCTGTCTGAAATACAGTGTGTTTTTTAACTGGTATGAAATAAATAATGGCTTAAATGGAGGTTAAGGGGAATTGAGAAAAAGTATAAATTCCACATAGAATTTTGAATTGTTTCATTTTGGTCCGTTACACTATCAATCACAAAGTTAATAGAAAGTCCGTCGAGTGTAACAATTTGTAGGTGACTTCTTTGTCACTTCTGCCTTACATGTTTCGGTTTGACACAACCATCATCAGAGGCACTTACTACAATTATGAAAATACTGTCGTTTATGATGTTCACAGTTATGTTTGTTGTGTGGACGCTGCTACAATATGTTGACGTGTAAAAGCACAACACTTGCTAGGATAGTTGAGTACACTATCAAATTCACACTTTCCAGCGAAAACTGTTTTTAAGTTAAAACGCTAATGTTAAAATATTTTAAAACATTTGATGTAAAATGCTAGGCTCCTCCTTGTTAATTCATCCCGAAGATGGGAGATGTCAGCTTGAGGTTGTATGGCTTATGGTTAGATGTTTCCTATGCGCTGTGTGTTGTGTACACAACACACAGCGTAACTATCCTAGCAAGTGTTGTGCTTTTACACGTCAACATATTGTAGCAGCATCCACACAACAAACATAACTGTGAACATCATAAACAACGACAGTATTTTCATAATTGTAGTAAGTGCCTCTGATGATGGTTGTGTCAAACCGAAACATGTAAGGCAGAAGTGACAAAGAAGTGACCTACAAATTGTTACACTCGACAGACTTTCTGTTAACTTTCCACATAGAATCTATTCCATAATGACTAGTTCATGTTGCAAGTTACATCAGCTAACTCTTCTGAGACTTGCTGGGCTTTGTGATCTTCTGTGGTGGTACTGTATATCACCCCAACAGGCAGTCCCCTACTTGATGTTGCCCCCAGCCACAGCATTGGTACTGGGTCACTTTACAATGTGAAATGTATGTACATTATTAGGGAAGGAATTGGAGTTTAGAATATTAATAGAGTTAAAAGAGAAATGATTACAGTGGTTTGGCTTGATAAAAAGAATTTATAAAGCAAAGATACTGAGAGGGTCATTTTGAATTAAAATTCCAAAGAAAGACATGATGACCCTAAACAATATGGTTTTTCCAAGTGCTGTAGGACATTGTGAAAAGAGGAAAGCTGGAAAAAATTTCAAAAGAAAGGATTCTGGGAAGAAAGAAGAGACTGGAGACTTTATAAAACTGAAACTATGGTGGGAGAAGAAAAAGTTCATTTATATTTGAACTGTCAAAAATATCCTTGCAGCGTTTGTGGCCTTGACATGCACATTTACTAATTTTGTACTATATAATTCTTCTAAAATCGTGATTTTATATCGTATGAGTATTCTTGTAACATTCATTACAATTAGCATGTATAATTACTTTGAAGGAGAAGAATGGAACCAGTTTATAAGTTTTACTTAACAAACCACACTGTTCTTTTTGTTCTGTATTGTAAGTGAAGGAGGATGGGGTGGGCAGGGCATGTAGCACGAATGTGGGAGGAAAATAATGCATGTAGGATATTGGTGGGATAGCCAGAAGGAAGGAGACCACTGGGAAGACCAAGGCATACATGGGTGAACAATAATAAAATGGATCTTAAAGAGATGGGATGGTATGGATTGGATTGATCTGGCTCAGGGTAGGGACCAGTGGAGGGCTCTTGTGAACATGGTAATGAACCTTCAGGTTCCATAAAATGCTGGGAAATTCTTGACTAGCTGCAGATTTGGCTTCTCAAGAAGGGCTCAGCTGCATAAGTAAGTAATTGTAATTGTAATTTTCATGTTTCATTTGTTAGATTGATTGATTCAAGGAGGATGAAATTGATAGGACATGTAGCACACATGGAGAAATGAGAAATACAAAGTTTCAGTCAGAAAATCTGTTTGGAAAGTACAGCAAGGAAACCTAGGCATAGATGTGAGGATAATATTAGAAAGAAATAGGGTGTGAACTGGATTCATCTAACTTGGGTAGCTTTAGTAAACATGGGGATAAACCTTCTGGAAAAAGAAAAGATTTTCAGACAATTACTGACTTTTAGGACATTATGCACCTCCTCCTTTCTTATTTAAAAAATAAAAAAAGACCGGGTAATGTCCTAAAAGTCTGCAATCATATTAATATACTATAATCAGAAACTTTTAAATCTTATAGAATTTTGTAATGTACTGAGTGATGGTTAAATTTCATGAAAGGTCCTATGCAGTGGAGGCACTTGTGTGAAGACACGTACCTGTGCAGGTAGAATGTTAGTGACTTGGTTAATCCATTATCTTCCATCCTGTGTATTTGAAATCCAAACTAGAAGGAGCATATACTGGATATTTCATATTTGAAGAGTGTACTCTTTGTATTATTACTGAACTGATACATGTTTCACTTATTGCTAAAGTATTTCAGTACTTAAATTTATTATGGCTCTTATATATTGCAAGTTTTGCCTTACTTCAAGTCCGTAATGATTATAAATATTCTCAACAGTAATGTGGTTTTGTGTAATTTATTTATTTTTAAGTCAGTCTGACAGGTAGTTTTTGATCTTGTACCACTGTCATAGTGCTGAAGATTACACGGTACAGAGTTTAATAAATTTAATTTTGAAAGTATCAAGTGTAATTTATATTTCTATCTTACCTGCTCAAGTATGGAGTTTATGATAGGATGGATGCATTTGCATAGCACTTCATTTTGTGTTTTCTATCACCACCTGCCTTGCATCAGAACAGGAATCTTATGAAAAAGCACAAGTTCATTCCTTACATGCTGTTCATGCATAAAGTGACCAGTACTAGCTATTCACACTGAATGTGCTAACCAGGTTTCATTGTATGATACACTATTTCCCATCTTTTCCCTTTATTCTGGTATTTGTAGCTTAATATAAAAAGAAATTTACTCATTAAGGTAAAGAGAGTACAGTGGATAGAACTGTAGCCCAGAAGAGCAACAAATAAGAACATATAATTCCAGTACTTTTCCCTCATTTATGATTGCAGAAAGCCAGTGTTCTATTAAATGTTCTGACTTCTGTTGTTTTACTATGTCTTTTATTCTATCTGTTTTCCAAAGAGAGTGATTTTTATATAATTATTATATCACATATATTATTGAGATTCCATTTATATCATATATTGTAGGGCCACAATATAGATGCAGTTTAGAATTAAAAGATTATGCTAGATTTTTTATAATACACAAACTCTTGTAATGTGTGTGTGTGTGTGTGTGTGCGTGTGCGCGGGTGCAGGTGCGGGCAAGTGTGCGTGCCCTATTATGTATGTATGAGCATCTGACAGAGTGTTTGTGTGCATGTGAAGTGAAAGATATGTGATCATACTTGTGCTGAATGCCTCAGAATGGGATGAGGCTTTTAATATTGGAGCACTTTTCACAGAATTGTTAATTAGTGCATGTAAGCATTAATTACTCTCATCAGCACCTATAAACAATAATTGTGACATTGAGAAATGAACAAAGAATGAATTGTCTAGTATTGTTCACAGTACATGGTCAGAATTTGTAAGCGTTACTTTATTTGTGATCATAACATGAACTTTTTTAATGGGAATTTACTGCTGGTGTCTTGCAGCTTGAGGTAAAATTTATATGCTCTTTGAAGTCGAAGAATTGAAATGACTGGACATTTGCCATTATTATGTGTGCCCATGTGTACAGTTAATTTTATTTTTTTTTTGTAACAAAACTTGGAAGAAAGAAC
The DNA here is from genome assembly GCF_002891405.2 of Cryptotermes secundus. NCBI lineage: Eukaryota > Metazoa > Arthropoda > Insecta > Blattodea > Kalotermitidae > Cryptotermes > Cryptotermes secundus. The sequence goes on along the minus strand of NW_019731268.1, from coordinate 461,533 downwards.
AAAAATTATAAACATCTAAATGGAAGCCTTGGCTCTTTCAGATTTGTAATCAAGAATCTGAGTTATAGGTTTTGATGCTTTGTACAACACCTCTATTGTATAACAAAAGGTATGAAATAAGTAGAAGTTGATGGAAATCAAATTGAACATAATAAAGAAGCAATGAATGCACATTGAGAGATACGCGTTGAATTGGTATATCATGCAGTCAAAATTACTATAATGCAGTTTGTATTAAATCTTGTAAGTGTGTGTATCTCTACTAAAGAAAGAGTGGAAGTTATATCAAAGGTGTATGTTTTTATATATATATTTTTTAAGTTTCTATCTATCCCAACTTGAAGAAAGTAATAAGAAAGACACATTATAATGGTTGCTTTGTTACATGTATGCTACAACATGCAAATTTGGGATGGTTTAGGATCTGTATTCTGTTGCTTTTACTTGTACTGTTTTTTTTATGACCAGCTGATATTCTGTTGTCATAAAACATTTGAACAGATGTTAGGAAAGCAAGCAAGCAAGCAAGCATATAATATTTGAGTGATAAATGTAGTCATCATGTTGCTTTTTATACCTCTGAAGATAAAAAAATAAAGAATTTTTGCCTGTTACTGTGATTCAAATATATTTTAGGTGTAACTGTTTAACTGATTAATGCTGCACTTAATATTCATGGTAACAAATGAAAAATTTAAATATGCAGCATGTAGATAGCTAGACAGATTTTAATTTTCCAGTACCATATATCTGTACCTTTCTGTTTAAAGTGGTAATTTTGAAGATTGAAGTTGTAATATTATTGTAGGAGTGTTAACATGACCATACCATTTTCTGTATGCACCAAAGAAGAGCAGTGTGTAGTGATATGATTTTTGTGGGTTGAAAGTTTACCAGGGGCAGAAATCCATCTCAGACTTTCAGCACAATGTGGAAACAGTGCTTTACTGCAATGAAGTGTGTATGAATGGATGACCATGTTCAAAAATCGTCACACAGGTGTCACCAGTGAACGATCAGGATATCTCCCCACATCCACTACACAGGAAAACTTTGGAAAAGTCTGCCATGATTCTGGGCAATTGACAGATGAATATTGATAACATGACACTTCATCTAATAAACAATCAGGACATCTACCCATATCAACTACAGAAGAAAACTTTGAATAATCTGCCATGATTCTGGGTAATTGACTGGTGATTTTTGATAACATGGCACATCATCTATATGTCAGTTGTGGCTCTACTCATGGAATCACATAAGACCAGCTTGGGTTTCATAAAGTTTGTGTGATATGGATTTGGAAACAACTCAGGAGAACACAAGTGCAACTGTGTGATAGGCCTCCAAATTACTGTCATAATGTAGTTAACACTCATGAGAAGCACATCACTGGGGACAAGACATGGATCTACCATTATGCTCCAGAAAGCAAAAGGCAGAGTATGGAGTGGAAACATTTTACATCGCCAGTCAATAGGAAGTTCAGAACTCAGCCATCAGCTGGAAGAGTGATGTTAAAACTTTTAGAATGCACAAGGTCCAATTTTGGAACACTACCAAGAAGAGTGCAACAGTAAACATTATCTGTTACAGTGAAATACTTTAAAACCAGCAACTCAAGCCAAACACCAAGGACTCTTGTCAAAAGGTGGCTCCACATTGCAAGATAATGGCCATCTGCACACTGCCACCCACATCGTTGAAAGCCTTCGCCAACTGTACACTGAGGTGTTGAAGCATCCTCTGTATAGTCCTGATCTTGCCCCTTCTAACTGTGACTTATTCGGTCCACTCAAAGACACTTCGAGAGGCTGCAATTTCAACATTAACCAAGAAGTGAAAGGGGTGGTACTTGTGTGGCTTGTCACTTAATCCAAAATATTTTCTTCTGAGGGCTTACAGAAGCTTTTGGACCATTGGACTAAGTGTGCTGAACAGGATGGGCACTTATTTAATAAAAAATGATTGCAGATAAGTTCTGACTCACCCCTCTCCACAGTTCACTGTTAGAATTTCAGTTGACCATTCCACACAGAGAAAATGTGTCAAAATAAAGGCCATTAACCTTCGTAAGAAATTTTCAGTGGTGGAGTTTAGCCTGAAATATAGCTAAACTCAGAGATTAACATCACAGTCTTCAGAAGAGGATGATGCAGCATGAATCAGACATCCTGCATCTCATTTTTTAAACACATGGGTGAGCTAGTCCCCACTTTATTTGCGAATTTTAAAGTTCAGGATAAGCTGACTAAGGGAAAGAAGAACTTTAATTCCTTTCAGTTTGCTATTATGTATATAACTCATGTCAGCAAAACCCCTGTTTTTGAAATTCACAACGATTTTCATGCTTTATCTCCATCAACTACCTAATGACTTAGTGCAGGGTACAGTGTATTTTGGTATGAAGATACATTTTCCTCTTCATTTTCTAACAAACAATTCTTGCATGACCAATCATCACGGCTGAGTGGGAGGCTTGGAGTCTGGCCATCCTGACTGAGGTTTTTCATGGTTCTTCTCAGTCCCTCCAGGATAATGCCAGATAGTGCCTCCAATTAGGTGCATGATCCTTTGCACATTCTTTTCACTTTCTTCCTCTAATGTTTCTATTATTTTATGCTGTTTAATGAAAATAATTATTTATCTGTGTATTTGATTACACTGTCAGTAATTCAGCATTAATTGATAGTGAATAATGAATTGGGAAGGATGTGGAAGGAAGTGACTGCAGCCTGATTTAAACTACTATCCTAGCATTGCTTTCAAAAGACTAAGAAAACCCATAAGAAACTCCTCCTGCATACAAGTCTGGAGCATTGCCACCTGAGCCAACTTGCTTGGTAAACTAAGCTATTAAAAGCCTTACAAATTAAACCATGAATAAATTAAAAAATAAACAGCTCCATTCACCTTTTTCAGTTTCAGTGTTTGGCCCAGAGTTTGTTGGCAGTTCTTTTCTGTTGTGACATACAGCCCTGTACCACTGTTAATTTTTTGTTATGCAGGTCTAAAATGGGTGGAGGTAATGAAAAGTAGTTTGTCTATCACCACCATCTTGAGGTGTGTGAGCTGTGCCCAAACAGTCTGCCTTGACACTGTTGGTAGCAGCATTGGTTTCCTTTCACAGAGGAAAGGGATAACAAATATCAGGGAAGGTTGAATGTCAGCATCATTTCAGATTTCATGCTAAAGCTTTGTTTTGACCACAGATAATTTCTTTAAACTGAGATAAGTGTTTACTTGCTCATGATATTCTTTCAGTAATATCATCTTGTTTATTTTAGCATTAGTAGATTTGTTCATGTGGACATGACAGATAAATGTATGCAGGTAATACAAAATATGTTCTGTCATTTTTATAATCATTTTAGTGTAGTTACAGAAAGTGACAGATTGAAAAGAATGTCATATTTAACTTTTCAAATAAGTGTGAATAAAAAAAATTGTTTTAGGGTAACTTTTGGTGAATTGAGTTATTCTAAAATAATTTAAGAAAACTACAGAAGGTGGAAGCAGAAACTCAAAGAATGGCCTTGGGAACTTTTTTGAGTACTTAAAATTATGCATGAAATATGCGTTTTATGTTTTTACATTTTGCTTAATATATGCACATGCACTGCAAATAATTATTTAAGTGGATGGCTGCTTCAAGGCAATTGTGATTCCTTGGCCATCTATCTGTACCTGTTTTAGAAGTATGAAAATCCTCGCAGTTTAATTCTACTAAAAGTTTTATTTATATTAACAGAAGGGGACACAAGAAGATTACAAATACGTAATCTAAATGCTATTTTGATTTAAAATTATTTTTAATTGAAGGTACATTACATAACATTTCACAGATCCACATCAGACATTCCTGCTTCTGGTAAGTAAAATCAGTCATGAATACCTGAAATGCCAAATGTACTAAAGCAAAACAAAGAAAATCCATTGTATGTCCATATCCCAGATATGTGAATCAAACAAGTTGAACTAGCTATTAATACTTCAGATTCTGTAAATGAAGTGAAAGCCACGTCTGTGCTCAAAATTGGAATGGAACATCATTCTGGCTTTGGTTTTCATATGATTATCAGTTATGTCATTGAAGTTTGTCAGCTTCGAAATTTTGTTTTGATTTTAAAGCAAAATGATACACTCTCATACCCCAATTTTGTGTTGTAGTTTTGAAAGAGAATTTTATTCAGCCATGTACATGCAGAATACCAAACAGATGCAGAGTATCATGTCAGCATTTGCATACATATAGATGCAGTGTTTTTTCTACTCAAAAACTTTCAGTCTCTGGGTTTCTTAGCTCTTCGTGACACTATCAGTGTAAATGGGGCAAATGCTGGAAATCAACAATTGCTTTTGGAAAAATCGTTTTCTTAGTATGCAAAGTGTTGTAAAGAAATTCAACTTTTAAGAGTGCAATGTATCCAGATATCTAAATTTATTGTGAAGCAGAAAATTCTGTTGTGTGAATCATAGTTTTGTTAAGGGATACAAACTTGAATACTTTTGCTTCCTTCTAGGACAACACCAGGACTAATAGATTCCTCATCTTGAAACATTTTGAATGGGAAATCTTTGACTGTGCCCATCTGCTTTCATGCTTGTTTCTTGCTTGGCTTATTCTTTGACCTTGAGGATGGAGGCGATATGCTCCTCTGAAACATCGGTTAACTTTCAGTGGACTACAAAGCGTGCCCTCATGTCAGTTAATGATATGAGAGCAGGCCCTTCCAGTCTTAAAGCAAGCTTAAGTAGATTTAGACTCGTGTTCACGGCTGAATGGGAATGTGGTGACAAGCTGCGAATGGATTAACATGTCATCTGGGATTGTAGACTATGAGGACCAAATGGCAACAATGATTGATTTTTTTTCCTGAGAAAAGCAAGTAAGAATTTTCCAAAGTCACGGCTCTTAAGGCTAGAGGAAGAAAGATTTGTGCAAGGCGTGTTATTTCATAAAGAAAATTCTTACATTTATGTACAAAATATTACTAGCGCACACTTTTAAAAAATAACGATGTGGCCCCTATGATAAAATAAAATGTTTATAGGACTATGCCTGTGAGGGCCGAATGGGCATCGCAAGACTTTTTTTTATTACTCATTACATTTACTTTTGAACATAAAAAAATGTCCGTGCGTTGTATGCAATTAAGACTGAGATGTCGCTATATAGATATCATAGACATTAATCCGTGGCGTGCGTACTTCGCGGTTAATGTCTTGTCGGTCTTGTCTTACTTATCTCTGATTCTTGCCTTAGTAATCGTAACGATCGTAACATCGTAACGGTCGTAACAGCTGCTGACGTGAGTGGTAAGTAATGAGAACTGCTTAATATTAATGACATCTGTTGTATTTATGTTGTTATATGTGAATTATTTAATACGTTTTTAATACCCGTAGCATATTTTAAGTGTAATATGTAGACTAGAGGTTTATTTGTTCCTTGGAACGATATATTGTTGCGTACATTTGAAGCCACGTGTTTTGCTTAATTTGCTTTCAGCCTTTTATTATGAATTTTTCTACTGAGTATTGTTCATGAGTATATTGGTCAGATATTCGTAAACACGAGATGAGCATGTAATTCGTTTTGTATAATTTCTTTTTAATATGCGTATGCGTATTTGGGTTAGTACAAAGTCCCTTGTACTGCGGCCAGTTCTGACCTATTTTACCAGCCCCAGATGAGAGGTGAGGGTGATTGGCAAGGGAAACCGAAGTACTCAGAGAGAACCTGCCCCAGCGCCACTTTGTCCACCACAAATCCCACTTGAGGCCAGACCCGGGATTACATATGCCCTTAGTAAAATAGATAGTGCAGTATGTGTTAGGTCGACTATTATTTGTATGTAGTAATTGTATGTTGGAGAGTTACGAAATTTGAAACTAATGTTACCCTTATTGTTTTAGGCTGGTTTTTATTTAATATATATATATATTTTTTGGTTGAAGGTGTGTTTTAAACTGTAAATGTTGTAATAATTGCATTCGTTTCAGTCCTTAAATATCTCGTCTGAGAAGTCCCTACATTCACAAGATGGGTAGGGAGGACAAAGCAGCTTGGAAATCTAACTATTTTACAAAGTTGGTTGTAAGTATCATATTTGATGATTTCCATGTCACGGTTGGTTAAGACAGTGGGATGTTTTAACTCCATAGCTTTTTAGTTCTGGTCTGGAATATGCTCGAGGGAATCAGGAAGAGATTGAATTGAAATGCCCAAATCTGACTTTGAATGGAAGTGAAGTTTATAGTTGAATTAGAGTAAGTGCTGTAAATATTCAGTAGTAGTCATAACTTTGAGACTCATTTGAGAATAAAGTGATCAGAGTAGTGTAAGATACTACATAACAAGGAACTTTATAAGGTTTAGGATACTTAACATTGTTAGAAGAGTGAATAACAGCACACCTTTTTGCAAAGATAGAGGTTTCTGTCATTTATTGATTACTGGCTACCAACACGAAAATATTGGCTCGGTGCTTGCAGGTGCACAAGCCAAGAATGATTTGGCCAAGGTCTGGCAGTAAATGTTTGAGAGTCTATTCATGCTTACACGAGTAGGTGTTTTCCATTGGTTTTGACTTAGTGAATAATGCTACATTACAGATGAGAAGTTAGTTGAATATTGTGAGTGGATATAAGATAGAATTATAGTTTAGGCATGTGCTGTGGAGTGTCTGCTCCTTTTGTCATGCAGTTTTCCCTTTCCAATGAGCTGTTGTGGGATGAGGTCACAGGTTACAGCTATGGAGGATCACATTTAGGAAGTTGCCAACATTTGAAATGTAATTTTAAGAAGGAAATAAAAGTCAAGTGCATAGTACTCATGATGGCAAGGGATTGGCCTACAGTTTTGTGGATGTTTGGGTGATAAATACTATATTACTAATAGGTTACAGTGGGTTAGATGGTTGGATTACCATTTGTTAGGCTATCTAATAAAACATTTCATGTATAACGTGTTTACATTGTATAATAAAGAGGTATAAAGTGACTAATTTTTCTCACAGTTTAATTCTTATGTTAGATTAATTGAGAGTTCTCATTTAATAGATATAACAGATGTACTTCGGAGGTGTTAACTGATTGCTGTCAGTCCATATTTGATGTATTGTGAGAAGACATCTGAAAGCCTGAATAGTGGGATGAATAGATGAGGCCATTGCTAGGCAGCGGTGCTGTAAACATGTGTCTGATAATGAATAAATGCAACAAAAGATGAACTGTTGGAATCAACATTTTTATGTGTGGTTTGTGCCAGAGGCTGTAGTGTGGACCAAGAGGAGAAGTTAGTTGGAGTTGGCGGTTAGCAGTCTTGAGTTGCATTGTTAGCGACATCTTACAAATGATAAAACAATTCCATTCAGAATGACTCTTGAAGCTTTTACTACTTCAGTTCTTAGTACCCTAACATGTTTCATTGAAGCTTTTACTGCTTCACTTCTTAGTACCCTAACATGTTTCGAAACATGTTAGGGTACTAAGAACTGAAGTAGTAAAAGCTTCAACAGTCACACTGGATGGAATTGTTCTATCATTTGTAATATTTTTAGAGTGACGGACCAGAATGAAACAAATCAAATTTAGCAACATTCCCTCAACAACCACTGTATTTTGGTTCGTGATGTTTGCTGGGATGATGTCACATTCAACAGCTATGTATGCATCTTGTTTGGACATTGCCAACCTTTGAAGGAACCGACTGTCCTCTATAGTTCTTTTCTCTGTTAATATTCATGTGTTTTGTCTCTAATGTGAGGGATTGCTCTGCATATTGATGGGCATGTCTGTGACGACTGTTACCTTGTCTTATATGAGGTTTGGTTATCGTTGGTTATATAGTCTGAGGATAGTATAGAATATTGTGTCTCATTTGCTCAAAACAAGGACTGTGGAGCCAGAGAAACAGCTGTTGCTAGCAAATGGCTCTGAAACATTTCATTTATAGGCAGTGACTGTGAGACAACTGGACATTGCCTGTTGCTAGGCAGCAGATTCTTAATAATGCAACAGTTGGACTACACCAGTAGAAGTGCTGTTTTTTTCCTCTGTGGTCCATGTGAAGGGGTTATAAGTGAGATGACATTCAGTGCTCGATAGAAAGTCAGACAGTGAAGAGAAGACTCTGTATGTTTTGGTTACAATGATATTTGTTGGAGTGTAATTCAGTGAAACTGTTATAATTATTGTGTTAAAATCCATTGCGAGGAAGTGACTAGTGAGAGCAGATTGAAAAGATTGTGTGCGTGCTAGAGTGATTGGTAAAATGTGGAAATCAGTAATAGTGTTACAGTTACTTGAAGCTATAATCTGTAAGTTGTCAATAAATCCAATATCCAATTCAAAACCCCATTAAGAGTCACTCAAACATGTGAAAATATTAATATGCCTGCTGCTCTCCGTTCCAGTTGTTGGGACTAAGTCCTTTGTGACAAGGCCCAATAGTAAGTCATGGCACACTCCAGGAAAATATCACATATCACAGTGACTAAGACGCAGGTTTGGATTAGTAATTGGGTTTATTAACCTAGAGGTCGTAACTACAATTAATTATTACTGCATATTAATCTCATCAGTTTATCTGCATTATACTTCACGGATTTATTACACGGGAACTATAGCAGGCTGACTGAATTATACACTCCTATCATTACACATAAATGAAATCTAATCACATTCCATGCCTATCATTGCAAACGGTGCCACACGAATTTATTTTCCTGTCTAAAAGATCATCAAATAATGCAGGAGAACTGAAATAATTGTCCATGTAAATTTTGTGTCCTAAGCCTTCTACTCTTCGAATTAGCTGGAGAACAATGCCATGTGTTGATGTAATTTCTTCTGTCGCAAGTTGCCTTTGTTTCCCTAAATAAACTGTCATGTCATAAGTATAGCCAGGAAAATCGCAAAGCCTGTAATTTTTTATACCAAATCTTTTGCTTTTCTTTGGAATATACTGACGAAAAATCACTCTTCCTTTGAACAACACTATGACTTCAACAACAGCAAGACGTTCTGATGGATTGTAAAGTTCTCAAAATTTGTTGTTCAGATTGTCATAATCTTTCTAACTTTCCAGAGCCTTTCATACTCTGGGTCATCTCAATTTGGAGGCGCTTCATTATTTTGAAAATGCAGGAATCTCAAAATATGGAAGAAACGGTCTCGTACCATAGTGTTACGGTAGAATGGAGTGTAGTGTTGCTCATCTCTTGACCAATAATCTTTGAGGGTGTCCTGTTGATGTGGCCCATTTGAATTATTATTGCCAAAAAATTATACATTTCTTCAATTGTAACGTCAGGCGGTTGAACAATGGGCCTGGAGCATTTTGGCATGCCATAAATTGGTGGAAATATCTCTTGATTTCTTGTTACAAGATTTGGAATATTTGCCAGAAAAAGGAGAGGACTGTGCTCTTATATTGGGAGCAGCTGATCTGTTGATTCCTCTCAGAGGACCAGTGAAGTCTAGTACCTTTGGCGAATCCTTGGGTCTTCTATCGTGCCTTCTCTGCCTCATTACATGATGACATATTTTCACAAGATTCACTGAACTCATTTAGTTCTTCTAACTCTTCATCAGCTTCCTCTTCCATCAGTATTTCCTCCAGTTCTTCTGCATCGAGAAGTTTTGAATATAGGGCATGTTTTTGAGGTTCCATCTTGGGGGAGGGGGTTTCCAGCTAAATCGAATAAATTATGTTGATTGACAAAGCGAGACTCTTGCCTGTTAGTAATACTTGCAAATAGTGATGCAAAGTAATTGTAATAGTAGTTGAAAAGAGTGTCAGTCCAACACTGATACCGAAAGTCACAGTGACGAAGATGCCTTTTACTCACAAAGTGATACTGGCTCAGTAGGTTTATACCTCTTCCGAGATATAAAATAAAAATGGTATACGAAGAAATATATGACAGTCTGACACCGACTTCCTAACTAATGAGAGAATGCAGATGTGCATGCAGGAACATCAATTAAAGTGCCTTTTATAATGTAGGTGTCCAGCCTAAGAAAGGCCGTTACTGGCAGGAAGGTGGGAAGTGATAAGTGTGCAGTGTATTTCAAAATACTATAGAACTTGGTGGGGAAACTGCTGGGAAATGTCCACTTGTAAAGGGTGGTACCATGATTTATGTGATTGGTCTTAAGGAGGTGCCCTGTGAGGATCATACTTGGATGGAGCTGGACCAGGATTGCACCATATGCTGGGCTTCAGTGTTAATGTTGAACCTTTAGGTTGAGCTACTTTTATATTAGATTATTTTCATTATGGAAGGAATGACAGCAGTTTATTTGAAACCAAGATCAGGCTTCAAATTATGCATCGTGATTTTAGTTTTTTTTCTCCCCCCCCCCAGTTATATGACATTTAATAATTCATTTCAAACCACAGTGAATAATTGGAAGATCAGTGAGACTTTGTTCTGCATCTAAAACATATTTGATCATATGTTATGAAGACGCTAATGTAGGCCATTATCATTAGAACATTATTACATTCTGTGTTCAGTATACAATGGGAACCGGTATAACCCACTCTGAAGATTTTGTTGAATACACAAAATTTTTGTTGTTATAAAGTTGCCTAGTAAAAGTATGAATTACCCTCAGGTGTTTTAGACAAATTTCTAAGAATATTCATGGTTATGGCAACTGGTTTGACATGGAACAACCCACAAGAACAAAAGGCCTTCAAAGTTATTAGCATTAGTGACTGATAAAAGGATGTATATTGTGCAGCAACTTTTGGATGACTACCCAAAATGTTTCATCGTGGGTGCAGACAATGTTGGCTCTAAGCAGATGCAGCAGATTCGAATGAGCCTTAGAGGTGCAGCTGTAGTACTCATGGGAAAGAATACTATGATGCGGAAAGCCATTCGAGGTCATCTGGAACGTAATCCTGCTCTGGAGAAGTGAGTAAGAAGTGGATTTTTGTGACATTTTAAAGTATTTTCATTGGGAACTTGCTGTTATAGCATTAAAAACTAAAATATTTAAATGGCCGTGTCTTTTAATGTCGCTCCTTAATGCCAGGTATCCAGAATATTTTTCTCTCCAGGAACCATGGCCTAGTCCCAGACCGAATTCCAGCTGTGTCTTCTGATATACAAGATGGGGAATGTGTGTGTAGTATAACAGTTCTGGTGTGTTTCCTTTGCTACAGATTTTTGAGAAATTTATGTGATGACCCAGCATAAAAATGCTTTTTTTATTATGTGCCAGATGGATAAAATGTAAAATGTGTGCTTTTTTGTCTTCTGCAGCTTTGACTGAAAACTTATTTTTGCTTCAATAAATTCTTGGCAAATTGTGCTTGAGATGCATGTAGATCCTCGTGTAAAGTATCTGTTATTGTTCTGTGATTTGAACAAAAATTGGATTGTTCTGAAAGAATTTTGCAATATCTAATTTGATAAAAAGAAGAATGTTTTACTTAATATATGTTTTAACAGACAGGCAGATGCTTCCTGAGGCACGGCAATTCAGTATTTGTTTGTCGAAAGACATTTCATCCACTTTTATTTTATGCCTAGATAATTTTTTGGAGAGATTTTTTTTGTGAAAATTTTAATATCCATCACGCTTATGTCACACAAACCCCATTTTAATTTAAATATGCAATGCTGATAAGGGAGGAATGAACAGTTGTGGACAACTGCAGTAATATTTGTAATTTTGTTAATGTAGAACTATTATTTATCTGAATTGTGGAGCAGATCCTGAACAGATCAAAATTGTCTGGCCACACTATTTGTGCAACTGGTAAGTGGTAGACATGGGACTAGCAGCAGGCCAGGATACCAGGAAGGAACAAATGAGGAGGTGCTGTGTCTGCACCAGTTACCTGGTAAAGGCTTCCACTGCTGTAGATCCTTCTGCTTTATTGGTCATGTTCGTACTGGTCGGTAACTGCCTCACAACCAACTCAGTGTTGCTACACGACCTACAACAATGGGGGCTTCCACACCTTACAGAATGGTTTGCCTGCAGGATTTCTCAAGACTGGTTCACTTTGGTCAGAGTTAATTTATGACTGCAGTTTACTGCTAATCAGTTCAGCTTGTTGCAAAGCCCCTTGAGGATTCCTTTGTAAAGTGTATGCATCATACATATAGCATATTACTGAAAAAAAAAATTGTGCACACTTCCCAGCATTTTATGGAACCCAGAGGTTCATTACCGTGTTCACAAGAGCCCTCCTCTGGTCCCTATCCTGAGCCAGATCCATCCAATCCAATCCTTACCATCCCATCCTGTCTAAGACCCATTTTAAGCACAATAGACCACTGTAGGTTCCCATTGGTCTCCTCCTGGCTTTCCCACCAATATCCTATATGCATTCCTCTTTCCCGTTTGTACTACATGCCCTGCCCATCTCAACCTGCTTGGCTTGATCATTATAATTATACTTGGAGAAGGGTACAAGTTATGAAGCTCCTCATTATGCAGTTTTCTCCAGCCTCTTGTCACTTCACCTCTCTTCAGTCCAAATATTCTCAACACCCTTTTCTTGAACACCTTCAGTCTTTGTTCCTTCCTCAATGATAGAGACCACATTTCACACCCACACAGAACCAGAGGCAAAAATTGTGGTTTTGTACATTCTAATTTTTATGATTCTAGACAGCAGACGAGAGGACTGCCCCTATGGTCTAGTGGTCAGAGTTCCTGACTACAGATCTTGAGGTCGTTAGATTCCCAACACTACACTGAAATTAATGGGCGTGGGGATTCGTTGCGCTGGCCACATGATATCCTCTCTCCGCTAAAGTTGGCACTAACTTCGCCAACAAGTGGTGGTTGCTTGCAGATTACATACCATGTACTTTTTTTTTTAGACAGCAGACAAGAAGACAACAGGTTCTGGACCAAATGGAGCAAGCATTACAAGGAATAATTATATAATAATTGTAAATGTTACCTCTTTTCATCCACTTCCTTGAGCTTAATATATTGCTTTGGAGGTCAGTATAAAAGAGGAAATCAATTACTTTGGTAGACTGAAGTCCCTGGCTATTGATGGGACTTACAGATCTCCTCAGAATACACAACTTTTCTAAAAAAAATTACAGTGTTCAACTTTGATTCTAAATCTGATTCTGATTCATTTTTGAAATTTGTCTGTTATTGCACAGACTGTCCAGGTCACACATTGTTTTCTCTACAGTGTGTTTTATAATGCTATCTCCTTCATTGTGTGTTTGACTTCCTGGTGCTGCTTAAGGTTGAACTGTATGATTATTAATCCGTTCATATGACTGGATGCGTTTTTTTTATGCAGAATTGTCTTTCCTGCAGAGATGGGGATTCAATTCAGTCTGAGATAAGATTGGAACAAGAATTTGGACAAATTTTGCGAATTAAGATGAGAAGGAGAATTTGCTCTAGTAGTCCAATTTTGTAATTGAACAATCATACCCCAAGTTACAGCACTTTGTACTTAACGCACAATTTGAATTTGTCATATCCCCCAAAGTTGTGCTTGCTTTTGACTTAATGGCTCTTCGCCAGCATGACATCACAGCCTGATCGGCTTCCAACTGCTGGTGTTGCTATCAGTTTACAAACACAGTTCACATTACATCTCTTTGTGTTGTGTTACCCTCTGTGATTAAGTGAATAATAAAATGTTAACAACTTTAATTTTACCATTTTGATGTGATTAAAACATTGAATAACTTAATAATAGATAGAAGTTAAAAGGAAGAGATGTAAGAGTGTTGTGTGTTATGCTGTGTGATTAGCCTAGGCCTAAGTGAATATTAAACTGTTTATAGCTGTTATTTTACTGTTTTTGTTATTAAAATATAAAGTAACTTAATATAATGACAGATAAAAGAGAAAGGTTGTAAGGCGTATTACATTACATCCAAAATTAAATGGATTAAACTTAACAAAGAAGCTGTATCTCAAATTGGGATACACCAGAGGTTAGGATTCCTTCACAGTACTGTTAACACTGTGATTAAAAAAAAAGTCTTGCTGAAGTTAAAAGTTCTACTCCAGTGAACACTACTATAGTCAGGAAAGGGAAATAGTCTCTTAATGGTCTAGTTGCCATATTCCCTCAAACCAGGCCATTATTCAAAATGAAGCCCAAAACCTTTTCAGTGACATGAAGGCTAAGAAAGGTGAGGCAGTGAAGGATGCTGAATTTTGAGCAAGCGATGGATGAATTGATGGGTTCAGGAAGAGGTCAAGCCAACATTATATCAGAGTGCAAGGAGACGAGCATGAGCCACAGTTCTTATGGCAGGAACTGACCGCAGAACTACCGGCTGCTCCCCGCCTGCCTCCCGAGTCGACTCTGAAAGTATTCAAACTCGCATGGGAGGTCAGCCGAAGAGCGACACTGATGACGACAGGTTGGGATCTCCATGACATACAGTTCTGCATCTGCTGGTGTCATGGGAGACACTGCCTCCGAACACGCAAGATTACACAGCACACAGGCTGCAACTTCTGTATATCATGGTTACAAAGGGATGGCAAGCAGCTTTATATTACGACCAGCAATGGGCTGACGAATTCTTAGACGTAGGCCCAGAATTTTGGACACAGTTTCAACCACCACCCTGCCCCAGAGCGGCCCAGCAGAGAGCATCCCGAGCCAGGGGACAGCCCTCCACATTCCGGGTGCGGGGACAACAGGCAACCTAAGTCCGGACACTGCTGAACAAGATACAGTCCTGGTACCCGAGCTCGTCTGGGCAAGGTTTCAGACATCAGAAGATGATCATCAAGTGTGTATGGATTATTTGAATACACTTTCCTTTTTAGGTTTCCTTACAGATAGATCACACTGACTTAAGTCAGGGGACCTTATCACTCTCAACAAGAAAACGCATATTACAGGCAGTCAGAGCTTTTTGCATTAACTAAATAGTCCCAGGCAACCTAGACACAAAACTGCCCCATTTCCTAGGCACACAACAGGACTGAAATGGGGATCAACAAAGCTAAACAAAACAACCCAAGATCAATTGTATGGTGACCTTTGTTTGCAAATGAAAGCTCTCCACTTTATTGTATCAAAATACATTATAGAATGTAGTCTGTATTTATGACCTCATCAGGGTCAGTAATATGATATCAAGCATGTGGTACAACCAAAGTGGTGATGTTTCCCCCTCCCCCCATTTTCGAGGACGTTCTGCTGCACAAGCTTAGAGCAGCATTTCTCTTTATGACTGTTTAGCAGTCTCCATGTTTGGTGTGCTGGAAATGGCCACAGAAGTGGGTATCAGGTGAGTGCCACATTTGCAGTGACAGCGCAACTGGATACACAACCAGCTTTTATAGCAGTTTGTAGGTAAACACAGTAGTCTACAAGTTTGACTTCCTCTCTTGTTAGACACAGATGCCTGGAGCCTTGAACTGTTCTGTAAACTTAAAAGATGTGAAAAGAATTGAGCGTGGGAAATGAATGGCTTTTCGTGATTCTAAAATAAATGAGTGAGGTGCTTGCAAAACTTACAGGAACAGTGGAATGAGTCATATGTCCATGCTGAAAGAAGGGAGTTAACCTCTCATCCCTGTTAAGGACACTGTCACATTATCTTTATGTTACTGACAAGCTCTCATATCTTCGTTACAGGATACTTCCTCATGTGCGTGGAAATGTTGGATTTGTGTTTACACGTGGAGATCTTGTGGAAGTCCGTGACAAACTATTAGAGAACAAAGTGCGAGCCCCTGCTCGTAATGGTGCCATTGCTCCATGCCCTGTCATCATTCCAGCTCAGAACACAGGTCTGGGTCCTGAGAAGACATCATTCTTTCAGGCTCTGTCCATTCCCACGAAAATCTCAAAAGGAACGATTGAAATTATTGTAAGTAAATAGCTGTTGCATTTTTGTGACTTAGTTTTTGGTGTGAAAAGGTAGATGGCAGAAATGTTGCTGCGAAGACTGTTGGTAGAGGTTTACCCATAGAGAGATTCATTGAAATATGGTTCATAATGATAACACTGAATTTAGTATAATACTCTGTGTATTCATATTCAGTTCTTACAAGAATTTACTGTGTTTGAAGGACATCAGTAAAGTGTTTTGTTTTAATTCATTTGATAGTATATAAAGGGCCACAATAATGTTAAATGGCATAATTTTTTAATTAAAAATGAAGTGTAAATCAGAGCACACTCAACTCTCGATTATCCGGGATAATGGTGGGGATGGAAATCACGATTAATTGAAAACCCAGTTAAGACAGATTTTATTAAAAGTAGTACTTTAATACTGTACCTTCATAATACTATAGGCCTACCTGTATTTAAATTTATTCAACCTCATTTTTATGTCATCTCATGGCTTATTTAATACTTTTTTACATTATACTGAAGTATGAATTAGTTATTTCAATCACAGTGTTCAACACCATCCAACACTTTTTACGAATATTCACACTTAACACTTAAAAAAAATTAATATTGTTGTTTGCTTTTTCGTGGCATTTTCCTTTTTACGAATATCCANTCAATTGACATTTCACCATTTTTGAAATGGGAAAACCACTGAAACACTTGAGTTTTCCCCATAGCATCATCCTTGTACGCTGTTTTTAACATTTCAAGAGTTTCTGTTCCAATTTTCCCGAGCAAAAAGCAGAATTTCATTGCTGCACGAAAATCAGCCATTGCAAAAACGACGTTCACACAAAACAGTTGTCACTATAAACTCTGCCGAAACTAGTCCTTACCTTCTGAAGCAACGGTAGTCGGCTTATCGACTCAGGAATGTTAGCTCTATGCATTCATAGCGGCAAAACGCGGTACTACAAAAGCTCTGCCCACAAAAAAAATAGTTCGGTTTCTTTTGGGTACCCCATCGTACATTTGTTTCTCATAACTGCCATCTCCAGTTGAACGTGTGTAATTTTATATGGCACTACTCAGCAATTTGGTTGTTCTCTGTGCTGTTGTAGTCAACACCTGTGCCTGGCCAGGGATATGCGAGGTGAATGTTCCAATCTGGCTGCAATTCTGTCACTCTTTTCCTTGCTTAGCATGTTATTTTGCCTAGTTTAAGTTATTGTCAGCTTCATAATATAAACCATTAATAAAAAGAATGCGAATTCTGGATTACAACCTTGTTAGCAGCTCTCCCCTCTATATCCAACTGCTACTAAGAAAGAAAGGGGAACACTGCATTAGTCTCTGATTCTTGTTTTGTGTTCACAATACTCCCCTGATGAATTAGTGTGTCCAAGCTTAGCATGTATGTAATAAGAAAATCACAAACAAATATATAATAATAACACCAAACGAGAAATAACCGAATAAACATATAGTATTTGCATTAACACATGCACCCACATTAATGTGCTCCCTTAATAAGTCAGGATCACTCTTAAAAAGAAAACTCATATTACAGGCAATCAGAGCTTTTTGCATTAACTAAATAGTCCCAGGCAACCTAGACACAAAACTGCCCCATTTCCTAGGCACACAACAGGACTGAAATGGGGATCAACAAAGCTAAACAAAACAACCCAAGATCAATTGTATGGTGACCTTTGTTTGCAAATGAAAGCTCTCCACTTTATTGTATCAAAATACATTATAGAATGTAGTCTGTATTTATGACCTCATCAGGGTCAGTAATATGATATCAAGCATGTGGTACAACCAAAGTGGTGATGTTTCCCCCTCCCCCCATTTTCGAGGACGTTCTGCTGCACAAGCTTAGAGCAGCATTTCTCATTATGACTGTTTAGCAGTCTCCATGTTTGGTGTGCCGGAAATGACCACAGAAGTGGGTATCAGGTGAGTGCCACATTTACAGTGACAGCACAACTGGATACACAACCAGCTTTTATAGCAGTTTGTAGGTAAACACAGTAGTCTACAAGTTTGACTTCCTCTCTTGTTAGACACAGATGCCTGGAGCCTTGAACTGTTCTGTAAACTTAAAAGATGTGAAAAGAATTGAGCGTGGGAAATGAATGGCTTTTCGTGATTCTAAAATAAATGAGTGAGGTGCTTGCAAAACTTACAGGAACAGTGGAATGAGTCATATGTCCATGCTGAAAGAAGGGAGTTAACCTCTCATCCCTGTTAAGGACACTGTCACATTATCTTTATGTTACTGACAAGCTCTCATATCTTCGTTACAGGATACTTCCTCATGTGCGTGGAAATGTTGGATTTGTGTTTACACGTGGAGATCTTGTGGAAGTCCGTGACAAACTATTAGAGAACAAAGTGCGAGCCCCTGCTCGTAATGGTGCCATTGCTCCATGCCCTGTCATCATTCCAGCTCAGAACACAGGTCTGGGTCCTGAGAAGACATCATTCTTTCAGGCTCTGTCCATTCCCACGAAAATCTCAAAAGGAACGATTGAAATTATTGTAAGTAAATAGCTGTTGCATTTTTGTGACTTAGTTTTTGGTGTGAAAAGGTAGATGGCAGAAATGTTGCTGCGAAGACTGTTGGTAGAGGTTTACCCATAGAGAGATTCATTGAAATATGGTTCATAATGATAACACTGAATTTAGTATAATACTCTGTGTATTCATATTCAGTTCTTACAAGAATTTACTGTGTTTGAAGGACATCAGTAAAGTGTTTTGTTTTAATTCATTTGATAGTATATAAAGGGCCACAATAATGTTAAATGGCATAATTTTTTAATTAAAAATGAAGTGTAAATCAGAGTACACTCAACTCTCGATTATCCGGGATAATGGTGGGGATGGAAATCACGATTAATTGAAAACCCAGTTAAGACAAATTTTATTAAAAGTAGTACTGTAATACTGTACCTTCATAATACTATAGGCCTACCTGTATTTAAATTTATTCAACCTCATTTTTATGTCATCTCATGGCTTATTTAATACTTTTTTACATTATACTGAAGTATGAATTAGTTATTTCAATCACAGTGTTCAACACCATCCAACACTTTTTACGAATATTCACACTTAACACTTAAAAAAAATTAATATTGTTGTTTGCTTTTTCGTGGCATTTTCCTTTTTACGAATATCCATATGAAGCCTACGTAATATTAGCTTATCACTAAATAAACTGTTCTTTTCACTCTCAAGATAGTCTAGTAAGGATTGAATAGTAGCATGCAATATTTTCTTACTAGCAGCACTGTCCACTTACTACTTGTGGATGCAGTGCTGTAACTCTAATAATATGAGAATTTATATTGAAATAATCCTGTGAATGAGTAAACAATATTAAAATGGTAGGACAAAGGAGACGGTGTTTGCATGTATAGAAAATTCTGTGGTAGCACAAAGCAAAACCTGTTAGCATATTGTTTGACAACCTCCAACTCAGTTTTATGCAAGAGCAAAGTATGATGAGGATAGCTCACAGTCCTCATGACAGCAGTCATGTAAGTGAACTGTTGATAAAATGGAAGACTTCATCAGCAAAACATGGCAGGACATTCAACATGCCATGAGACAATCTGTGGTGATGGAGATCAGATTTCTGTTTTTCAGTGCATACCAAACAAAAATACTAATATAAAAAATTCCCAAAGTTGTAGCATTTACTGGATGTTAGCATTGTGTACAGTTCTGCTCTTTGAACATTTTGAATGTGGAGGGCTTAATAGTGTGTGTGAGAATTTTGGAGGGGATACAGAAGGCTCGTTTGAATAAAGATGATTAAAATTGGGAATGAGAAAGTCATGATTGTGGTGTAAATAATGGCATTTGAGGTAGTAATTAAGAACTGAATATGTATTTGTAGGTTTCTGAGAATGTGTTTGTATGATTTGTGCTATTTCTTTGTGGTAGAGTGCAAAACATGGTTACATAATTTACAGGCTTCTGATTCTGTGTTTATAATTAATAATGTGCTCAAAAATAGCACAGAATTATTTTCATATTGCATGTACTTTTCTTGTTGAATGTGTGAAGCATATTCACACATTCATTCAGTATTATCTTGGAGTTTAAAATTTGTGATGAGCTGTTCGAGATGTGTGATTGTCACTTTGCATTTTTATACAATCATTGTTAAGCATAGTGTGGAATATGTGTTTCAGATGTTAGTATGAAGTCACTGTGTTGTCTGTTTTATTACAGAATGATGTACATATCCTTAAGGAAGGTGACAAAGTTGGTGCCAGTGATGCCACCCTTCTCAACATGCTGAACATTTCACCTTTCTCATATGGCCTGCTGGTTCAGATGGTGTATGACTCAGGCACCATCTTTGAGCCTGCCATTTTGGATATCAAGCCAGAGGACCTGAGGGTCAAGTTCACAGAGGTACTGAGTTTTTTCCTCTTTTCTAACTGCAGTGAAAGTGTGTTATGAGAATTCACAACATACAAAAAATTGACACTTCAGAGATACTCATTACAGGCCGTTCAAGACCCAGGGAACATAGAAATCCCTTGTAATTTAATTGAAATTGATCAAACATTGAGTTTATAAGGGAATTAACAGTTATTTAGTAAGAAAGAAACTGCTGTCAGCGTTTCTAGACCTGGCTGTTCTCAACAGAATATGCAGTGGATTTTGGTTGAGTCCACTGAGGTAGAGCTTGTAGAGCATGCGTAGGTTGGTTGAACAAAAGCTGTTACAGTGTCTAGCTTTCCACCTGGTACATTGCTAATACAGATAACATTGGTGATGATGGTTCATGGTTCGCTTGCTCCTTCCTCACAGAATTTTCCCCTACCATGATACCATTCAGAACAGAACAATCTTGAATTACATTGATGTGATCCTTTTAAGAATGATAACTGACCTGAATTAATTCATGCATTGTGCTTGGTGCATACAGTTTTCTGTTGTGATGATGAACTCTTACCTGAAGCTGCTGAGTAACCCACTGGAGCCAGAAATGGCAGAACCCACCAGTGTGGTAGTGGCTGTGTTGACATGTGCACACTTGTGCAGTCTGAACAGAAATTTTATGTACTTGTAAGGAAGTTATCAAGGTGGTTAGTGGTTATATGTACAGAGATATTTTATATTTCTCATTGGGATGGCAGAAGAAATTTGTACACAATTGTGAATTATGAGAAGTTAACAGGCTTGTGTTTTTTATGGTTTTAAGGTATGGAAGGTTAGATCACATTTTATTGCTCTGTTAATTCTGTTTTTGGACCTGTTGAAATACCAGTTTGTGATGCAGCAGCCTTTTTGTAATGAATTAAAGAAACTACTGTTTTGTAATATTGTATTACTTTGAATATAAGAGGCCCTTGAATTAAGATACACCCAGTTTTTAAATAAGGGTTCTAGAAAAAACAATTAGAAAGATGTATTTATTTCCATGAGTTTATTTAGAAGACGACACTTAAAATAACAAAGTCTTTAGAATACATCAAAAGTGCAGAGCAGTGGAAAATATACCAGAATGAAATGGAAATTTAAAATTGTCACTACTTGCACATTCCTTTCTATCTATTTTATTTAAACAGAATGTTGTCCAGTGATCTTCCATTTGCACTTTCATTTTGTGAAGATGATTAATTTTCTGTCACATAAACAATTTCATAGGTAATGTTGAAATTTGATGTGGGAGATTTCTGCTGAAAGTTGTGGGACAGTTATGGTTCATATTGATTCATAATAAAGCCTTGTTCACGTAAGGCCATAAATATAATTTCCCATGTATCCAATAAACTGCTTGACAGACTTGGTTGAAATTTGATATGGGAAATTCACTATTAAAAAGCATCAGACATTGCTGTTGATAATTCTGTTATGGAGTACACCCTTTCTAACCTTGTTACAACTTGGTTTCAGGGTGTGGCACGTCTAGCAGCAGTTTGCTTGTCGATCAGTTATCCAACCTTGGCTTCTGCCCCACACAGTGTAATCAATGGCTTTAAGAACTTATTGGCCATTGCTGCAGCTACAGATGTTTCATTTAAGGAGGCACAGACTATTAAGGAATTCCTCAAGGTGTGTATTTCTTTAAATGTCATTTTGATCCAAAGTAGGTAAGTACTTCATATATGCATTTTTTTATCATAGAAATATCATTTCCATTTGGTACCACTTACTGTAGTGAGTATGCATGACTTCTGAGCAACAAAACAAATTGTTTTCGTTTGGGAAGATGTGTTTAAAATGAGTGAGCTAAGTTGACATGGGAAGAGTACCATCCATTTGGTGTCCTGTTATTGAACATGCACAGGTCCAAATGGCCTAGCATAGCTTTTTTACATCATAAATACCGTTATGCTCGGGTTTAAGTTTGCCAGCACCATCGTAGTAAGAGATCTAAACGCCCTTTTCCAGACAAAAAGGTTAATAGAAATTGTTTTTGTTCATCCATATGAGCATATAAATGTGTTGGGAGGTACCCTGAGAACCATAAAGAAAAATACTGAAGCTCTAATTGATGCTGATAAGGAGGTTGGTTTAGAAGTAAACGCAGTAAAAAAACTACGTATGTATTGATGTCTCATCACCAGAATGCAGAAAAAACATAATATGAAGATGACAGACCCTTTGAAAATGTGCCATTCAAGTATTTGGGAATGACAATAAATCAAATTCGATTCATGAGGAAATCAAGAGCAGGGTGAGTTCAGGTAATGGCTTGCTACCGTTCTGTCCAGAACATTTTGCCATATTGTCTGCTGTCTAAAAATGTGTAAATTAGAATATTCAAAACTATAATTTGCCTATGATTTTATGGGTGTGAACATAGACTGAGGGTGTTTGAGAACAGTGCCAAGGAGAACATTCGGACTGAAGAGCAGTGAAGTTGCAAGAGGTTGGGGAAAACTGCATAATGAGGAGTTATTAAGTTAGCTGTGTAGTGCAGTATGAATCATGATGAATGGCTCTTACGTTTGTGTTTGAAACCTAGGACAAGACTGGTCAGAAGAATATTAAATATATTATACCGACATGTTAAATATGTGAAACTTCCTTGTGAAGGTATATAAGGTAAAGTTTGTGCAGCATATTTTGTAATGGTTTTTGTGATGGTATTTTCTTTGCTCTGTTGTGATGATGACTTTTCATATGAAGCTGCTGTGTAACCCACTGGAGCCAGAAATGGCAGAACCCACCAGTGTGGTAGTGGCTGTGTTGAAATGTGCACACTTGTGCAGTCTGAACAGAGTAATCATATACCATACATTTGAAACACTTTAAATCTTGTTTTTTTTTTTTTTGTACTTTCTTCTGTTGTACAGAAAAAAAAAATGCATATGAAGTGGTACTGTCTACCTGCTCAGGTTTCTTCCGTATCAGTAGTATGCACTAAAACATCTCAAGTTCAGTTTTGTTCCTTGTCAGTTAAGTATGCCCAACCTGTAAAATTTCCCACAGAAGAAGCATTGCACGAAAAATAGTTGGTGTATTGACAAACTGTAAGAAGGCAGCATTTATATTAAATGTGGATATTTAATAGAATTTCAGGAAGTGTGAAATAATGCCTTAGTATGATTAACATTGCAACAGTAGATTTTATTGTGCAATAAATGAACTTATAGACCAATCATATAATACATGATGAAGTATATATTTGTAAGAACTGGGATAATGCACTCAGTAGAACGACTGGCTACAGGCCAGATGGGTGAGGAAATATAATCCCCTGTGTGTTGAGAATGAAGAATGTATTAGTGATTTGTTAAGTGAAGAACTCAATATAGACTGATGATGGGATGAATTTGGAAAATGAAGGACAAGTTATGAGTCAAGAATCGAGCAATGTGTCGTTGGAAAGTTAGTATCAAAGTGAAACCATTGTTGTGTGTATTGATGAGTGGGAAGATGTGAAAGAAACCCAGGGCATGCAGGGCCAAAATTTAACCTTCCAGGTGCAGAGCCCATGGATTATTTTAGATTATTTTTCAGTGATTAGGCTTTGAATAACATTGCTGTAGAGGCAAACAGGTACAAAAGACGCGGAATATTGGAACTTCAGCCTGAGGGCCGCTTAGGGTATGTGACCTGATGTCAGTTCCTGAAGTGAAGGCATTTTTAGGTCTTAATTATAAATGTCAGCCTAATCCCATTGTCTAGTGAGAGGAAAAGAAAATTTTTTGGTGACGTGATGTCCAGAGCTGCTTTTTACAGATATTTTGGATGGCGCATGTGCGGAAATGATAAAGCACTTGGGCCATCAAAAGAAGAAGAAAGTACATAGAACATATATAGAAACAGTTTCAGAAAAGTTTTGTGCCAGGTAGAAACATTGCAATAGATGACGCAGCAGTTTGGTTCAAGTGTAAAGTAGGGTTATTCGCCTGCTGTAATGTGGTACTTCAGTATGTTCATTTACAGTGAGAACACTTATTCATAATAATACATACATCATTTTTTGCAGGGTGACCATTAGGGTGAAATGATGTAAATGTGAAGTAACAAAAAGGAAAAAAAGTTAACGGTATCTCTGTAACAGGCCGCAAAGGCTCATGGGGTTGTGAGATGTCAGTGCTCCCACATTTTCTCTAAATGGCTGACAGATGGCGGTAAGGTTGTTAGAGGCTGAGTTGACCCCAGGGCCATAGTGCGCCCAGAAGGAGTAGGTAAATTGAAAAAACCCACCTTATCATGGCTCGAACTGGTGACTTTCCCCGCTTGTAGCATAGTGCCTCAACTAACTACGCTACCACATGCCCCAGTGTGAAGTATCAACAAGGAAATTTTGCTGTGTGGGCTTTATTTCTTCAGTTTGCTTTTGTTTTGATTTACCTTTAAATTAATTATGCCAATTGCAGATCTGCTCTTAGAATTTCAGTAGTTATCCAGCTAGTTCATGTAAATTATGTGTATTACAGTGTATGTTGTTTCTCTTCAGGATCCATCAAAATTTGTGGCTGCTGCAGCTGCAGTGGCACCAGTGGCTGCTGTTGCTGCTGCTCCAGCAGAGTCCAAAAAGGAAGAGAAGAAAGAAGAGAGTGATAGTGAAGATGATGATATGGGATTTGGTCTCTTCGACTAAATAGCAGTGTAACTTCTCTTTAACTGTGTAGCTCAAAATTGGCATGTATTCTAGCATGTAATGTAGTATTCGATCTGATAATTTTGAGTGCGTTGGAGGCACGGCAATGTTTGAACATTGTAATAAGAAGCTTTACTTTCGCATGATGATAGTATTGAAAATATTGTAACGTGTTTTGCTACTCAAGACGTCGTTCAGATTGTTAATTGGTTTATTTAACAACCTACAAGTCTCGGCTACAATTAATTACAACACTTACGGGTTCACACAATTTACAGCCCTATACAATAGTCTGTCCACTCTATCCTCGACAATGGGAAACGCCTCGCTTCCTTGTTGCCTAGTCGCCGTGTTTACAGGTGTTACTGGCAACGCTGTTAGGAGTTGTTTATGGCTCCATAGCAACCGCGGCATCCCTTGGTCACATCACCGCTGGCAGGGTAGGGGAAGGAGTGTTGACGTGCCTGTTACCCTAGTAATGACAGCCGCTGCCAGGGGGAGGGGTTGTCCTCCATAGTGCAACACGTCACAATATTATGGATATACATGCTGCTAACAGAATGGGATTACTTTCAGACTGAAGCTCCTGAAGCCCGAATAATACTGGTTCCATCACCACATGACCAGTATTAGTGTGGGCAGTCTCATGGCTCATATGGAAACTACACATTGAATGTCTTACTTTCTTCAAAGGCAGTTAATGTTTCCTAAATGAAATACAATATATTTACCTCAACTCATTAAACAGTGATTACATCTTATATTCACAGGTGTTTGTCTCTATTGATTTCTCTCATGAGTGACATTTTGGAATTTACTTAAAATATTCAATAAACATCTGTGTTCTTCAGGTCTTCCAAGTACAGTTATGATTAAAACCCTGCTTTTGTACGGAAGTGTCTGGAATAAATAGTCATTCAGAAATGATCTTTGAAGGCTTGTTTAATTTTGAGCTACACGATGATGAGAGCAGTTACTGTGCTCATTCGTATTTGTATGTACTGTTTGAGCCAGATTGTCATTAAAGACATTTAAAGTATGATGTTTCTTTCCTTGTTCCTAAATTCCATTCCAGTCCTATGCTCATTTTGTGTTATGGCAAAGGTAACAATTTTGTAATAGGAATGGGAAGGGATTATTAGACTTTGTCTTGCACAGCATTTGTAATATATGCTTTACGAATCAGAGCCAACACAGTTCTGTTCTTAGATGCTGTCTTGTTGGAATGCAAACAACCATTTCAGGCACTTTATAATGCCTGTTGCTTTACATTGCAGTACATTGTCTGCGGCCGTGAATGATATTAAGACTCGAGGCTGCTTTAAAATGTGAGAATATCATGTCTGTGGTACAGGGTATTAGCATTACCATAGCAATTGATTAGTGGTGAGCATGCTATGGGGGAGCAGATCGTTATAATGTGGGCTTTAATTGACCTAATCCATCTGCAGTATGACCCTGGGGTTGACTCAGCCTCTAACAGAAATGAGTACCAGGAATATTCCTGGGGATAAAGGACAGCCAGCACGTAAGGCTGACACCCTCACAGCCATCCATGAGCTGATTGTCTAGAAAATGTGGGACCATCAACATCTCAACCCTATAGGCCTCCACAGCCTGTTACAGGGATACCTTTACTTTTTTACCCACACAGTTTTCGGTATCTGCTACCTGTATCTGGTTCTGATGTGTACGTATGTCGAACAAGACTTGTTTATTAATTTTTTTACCCAGCTTTCCCTATTTTTGAAGGGTAGGATTGTGAGATCACCTTTGTCTATGTGTGTCTTATGTGTGGCCCCTTACCATTGGTAGGCATTGGCCTAGCAGACATTCCCATGATAATGAATGCACACAGCAATAGAAGAATTGTTGGTTGCATCTTATTGTCTGTGGCCAGTAGCATATCAAAGGACAGTCTGTGTGCATATGTATCCAGCCATCATTGCTGGACAGTGGCTTTGTAAACATGTTCCTCTGAAACCAAAAACACAGAAGTGGGAGAATTGTTGGATGTTGCTTGTGTTATAGGAAAGTAGACAATTCTTCCCACAACTTCCTGTACATATAAATTAAATTAATTTAGTCAAGACTAAGAAATGTTGTTTGTTATTGACTTTTTGATATACCTTCATTGCACTATGCTGAGAAAGGTCTGCGCCATAGCTCAAGCTGTTAGGCGCTGGCTTCCCACTGCGGCGGCCCTGTTTTTGATCCCGGGTCTGGTCAAGTGGGATTTATGGTATACAAAGTGGCACTGTGGCGGGTTTTCTCCAAGTGTTTCAGTTTCCCTAGACAATCTTCATTCCACCAAATTCTCCTTTATCATAATCACCTGAGGGAGGTTACAATAGGCCAATCAGTGGTTGCCGTGCCAAGTGGACCCAGTTGGACTCCACCCCCCACTAAGCGAATTAAAAAAAACACCACTCCAACTTATCTTCGACCTACTGCCGGAGATCACTGAGGGAAAATGAGTAAAGACAGTAAGCGCAATTGTTATGTAGGTCCTAAATTCCGAGTTCGAATAAAAACCGTCCAACTGTTCAGACGCCAGCGAGAGACGCTTACGTACAGAAATCGACTGTACCCAAAGCCCATCTTTTTTTCTTTGTAATCATGTGGCCTTAAAACTTGTAAATCAGTCTAAATGTGGATTGAGATTGACAAGATTTTGTTCACTATACACCCTTTCAATCTATTGGTAGAATCAAATTACCCCTTAAGATAGGAGGTACATGTAATGTAAGCGGTAGGTCTACGAGTATCGCTTAGATAGCGCACATGTTAACGAGTCTCTCGTTATATGTTTTCGGGCACTTACAACGTTTTTGAGGTTAGTCATAATTCTGTAATTATTCTAGAAGAGTCACCATTTCATGAAAACAAATGTAGCACCAAGAGCTGAATACTGTCGGTTCAAGTGATATCAAGTATTTACGCTAGTTGTATACTCTGATTAAATCGAGATAATTTGAACCTTGAGCACGTGATGCTAGTTAATATGGAATTATGCAAGGTTTTCTCTTAAGAAATATGGTAAGATTCATCCGACGTGTCCTTAGCAAATACAATGGGCGTTCAAGTTCTAAGGTCTCCGATTTCTTTTCTCAGGACTGGGAGCAGATAAGACACATGCAGTTCAGTTTAGTTTAGTTTAGTTTAGTTTAGTTTACGTGCGCACCCTTTGTGAATGCGTGACAGAGATGGCAGCACTGTACGGCACACAGAACAGAACGTAATTGTGTTGACAGGAGTCTCGGTGATTCTGAAAATGCGTCTGACATGAGGGAATTCAATGGAAAAGATGCAAATTCAGATGAGAATGCTGAGTCCATTTTCGACAAAGGTATGTGTCCATAAGTTCAGTTTAATATTAGTAGCCCATAATATGCTACATCCCATCGAAATAACCAGTTTTGACACCATTAATAAATGCGCCATTTGCATGTTGAGTATTTTGTATCAGCTAACCCAAGATTACTGAAACTTTTTCGTAGTTTATTAAACGAAAATATAAGATGGTATCGGAAAGTTCCCGGACTGTTACGTACGTTACGGCAGAGATAAATCTGATTTGCAGCCAGTGATGAATTAATTTAGCTACATGGACAGCTGAAATAGCTTGAGGCTTGATGATGTGATCCGCGAGCTGGAGACTTCCTATTAGTTCTCTTTACTGTTTTCGATTTACAATGGCGGAGTGTCTTCCATTCATTTTGCCTTGCCTGTTTTTGGGGTAAAATAAAGTAAATGAAGGATAGAGGCTGTGTGCTGTCAAACGAGAAGAGCATGAGTTTGGAAGAGATGTGGAAGTAATTGTTTGTAAGTTGTTATGGGCTACTATACTGGATTGTATTAATTAATAACATGTAATAATGACAGTTTAGTGTAATTGAAGTAAAGTTACATTTGTACCATAAGCTGACACCGTCACTTCACCACCATACCACAGTTTTGGACACGCTGAGGAGAACGATTACTTTCCCCTCCTGCGCCTTCTTGATAACCATTCGACGATGCAGAATCCGATCGTCCCGAAGATAAGCATGGTGATTATGATGTGCAGTTTGACATTTGCACAGAGACTGGGGCTGTACGCGTAGGCCACGATGAAGCCCATGGACTTCCATGTCCGGAAGTTGCAGTAAGCCGCTGCCTCATTGCCAGGAAACAAGGTACCGTACAACGCTGTGTGAAGAAAGAGCGACTAAAGTCATCATGAACATTCCGCCACGTCTACCCTCTCCGTGTAAGTGGAACAACTATAAAGTGACTATTAATATTTAGTAAATCTGTATGATATTGTCACGTGTTGGGTGTATAACACGACAAATAACTTCACGCCTTATTTGATATAGCGAATTTATTGCACATCCACTCCTACCATCACACAATTTACAATCGCAAAATTCCTGCCCTCGGCAGTATCACAAATTATCACATCAAATCTTCCAACCAAGTGCTCGGGTCTTCTTCCCGCGACTGCTGCTATATTCCAACTGACTTCGGCGGCTGCTACATTTTAACTGACTCCTTAGTCCAAGTCACATTACGACTGACGGTCAGTCAGTCAGTAAGTCTTGGTGTCGAGCCCCATCTGGGGCTCATGACTAGATATTTATTACCTTTAACAGTTACGGTCTTGTTTTTGTGGGGCGCCCTCTCTGACGAGACGATGGGTGTATCTTTTTTATGTGCCGCTGGCCCTTTCCAGTGCAGTCTTTCTCAGGCCTGAGTCCCTTGGGACTCGAGACCATATTTTACTGTCTCAGATTTGAGACTTCCCTTTTCGTCGCCTCTTACGACTCGCAGTGCTGCCACAACAACCCCGTGTGTAAAAAGGACTTGGTTCGTGCGAGTGCTCTGTGCCTAAACAACTCTCGATACACGACAGCAGTTTTTGAGAGTTTGTTTCCTGATTTCGAGAATTGTTTAGGCGCAGAGCACTCGCACGAACCAAGTCCCCCCCCTCTTTTTCCTCCCCCCAACGGGTTTGTTGTGGCAGCACTAACATAAAGTACAGTAGAGTTACATGAAATCTGAGCGGCCTCCGTAGTCTAGAGGTAACGTTCCTACCTCATGACTCGTGGTACGCGGGTTCAAATACCCGGCGGAGGTCGTCGAATTTTTAAGGGCGGAAAAATTCAGGGAACAAGTCCTCCGGGAGGGACTTTAAGCTGTGTGTCCCGTGTCGTAACTTTACGGCACGTAAAAGAACCTCATATCCCCAAAGGGGATCACTGAGCCAAATTCCAGGACGTTTCCCGCCCAACAATAGTCTCTAAGGCCTCTGATAGATGGGGGAAGCATTATAGACACCGCTAAGCAAGTGGCCGAACTCGCTTGCTCGGCGGGACTGATGTTACGCACCATTTATCGGTAGGGTAAAGAGGCTGGTAGAATATCATAGAGGGAAGCACAATAGATCAAACTGGTCGCGGTGCATGGGGAAACCCACTCTCTTTAAATAACTAACTAACTACGAGTACATGAAATCTGCATATTGGATGGCTGCCTAATTATGTGTACACTTAGGTCGCGACCAAACTGGCGTATTCAGGGAAGCTCCTTTATATGGTACCTAACCGCTATGTTGCCGCGTTATTTGACGCATGGCAGACAAAAAAACATTTCATCATATGTGACTATCAAGGCAGAAGTGGATGGTGTGAGGAAAGACGTGAGTTTCTAGTGTTCAGTAGGCGCTGCCTTTAAACATGAAAGCGGGAGTTTCAAATCTGTATGGGCCCAATCTCTCATCACACAGTCAGCCTGTTCTTGGCCATTGTGTTGTTAACATGCCTGACAAGTCATTATGCCATGCTAACATGGCAGCGCTACTCTGAAGGAATGCGCCGTAGACAACTTAATGGCCTTGTCTGCAAGCACAGTTATCCTACATTTCAGTGATATCAGCATGTGGGAATATTCTCTTTGTTGTGTTTTACTATCACTAACAGCGCCTTTCGTCTCTCTACTTCTCACGTCAGCT
The DNA here is from genome assembly GCF_002891405.2 of Cryptotermes secundus. Lineage (NCBI taxonomy): Eukaryota > Metazoa > Arthropoda > Insecta > Blattodea > Kalotermitidae > Cryptotermes > Cryptotermes secundus. Next base: position 430,618 of record NW_019731268.1, on the reverse strand, counting down.
CTTCAACCCTATTCTTAACCGCGTGTAATAGCAAATTAATATTGTGGCGTATAGACCCGTTGCTGGTCGGTATAGTTCGCTTGCGGACTAAAACCACGGAGTTTTTTTGTTTTGTTTGTATAGACCAATTGCTAAGCGGTGACTCTGTAAACAGCGGCCGCTTGTAGATAACGCACGCAACAATAGAACAACTATATTTTGCAACCCTTTTCTAGGTAACGGATCGGTAAACACTCCTTTACAACAATGGAGTTATTGTTGGAAACAGTGATTTCTATTCGGTCCGTACAAAGTGGCTATAAGGAAGACAACTGGGGCTATCCTGTCAGAAGTCTCAGTTCTGAGACAGTAAAATATTGTCGCGAGTCCCAAGGGACTCGGACCCGAGTAAGAGTGCGCTGGCAAGTATACAAAAGACAGACCCGTCCTCTCGTCAGAGAAGGCGCCCCACAGAAACAAGACCGTAACTGTCAAACGATAATAATTAATATCTGGTCATGAGCCTCAAATGGGGCTCGACACCAAGACTTACTGACTGACTGACCGTCAGTCGCAATGTGACTTTGACTTTGACTTTGACTTTGACTATCCTGTCAGTTGAAGGTTGGCAAGATATTTGAGCTCTGCAAGGGAGCCTGACAAGAGATGACCCTACAGTGAATTGAAGGTTGAAAACATGGCTGGGAAGAGAAGAGGTAGTCGCAAGAGTGCGGCTGCGAAGAGGAGACTTTATGTATGATATTTGGAGTGTGTAATAATTCAATGAGAATATTTTAGTTCCTCTGTTGAAATCCGTTGCCAGGAAGCGGCTAGTGGAGTCTGTAACAGACTGAGGACACTAGTCCGTGTGTGTGTCAGTGATCTGTAAAGTGCAGTCACGAGTCGTGAGTGTATAAGTGAGCAATAAATCGAGTCACAAATCCAAACCCCGTCCATAGTCACACCCCTAAGTGGTGACAATATGGCTGGAGCTATACGACCGTAAACAGAGAACTCACTGGATCTCATAAACGCTTGATGTACATGTATGGGCCACGACATCAAGCAACAAACTACGAGTAGATTGCAGGCTACCGAGTTGCGATTCTTGAGTTCAGTGATTGGAACAAGACGAGATAAGATTATACATTAAGATATTAGTAACCGAATACACGCCGTAAGTGGAAAAGCCAAACACAGTGCATGACTGAGAATATAATTCCCAGGCAAACCATCAAATTCAGGAGATTAGAAGCCGTGAACTACTCAGGAAAAGTGGCAAGATCACACTTGAGGAGCCGCAAAAGATCTTAGGGCTTAATAATCCCAATACGTACGAATCATAATTTATTATTTTTCTTTTAAAAGTTTAAATATATTTTGAACTGTAACATGAAATATTTGTCTTTCTAATACATAAAGGGTAGCTTATATCTAAGACAAGTTGTATGTTTGGGGCGATCGCTTTGTTCGTCCTCCCCTTGCTTCAGCACTGCCCGCGCCATTTTGAACGTTGGAAATACTTAACCCGAGGTCTTAATTGAAGTTCCAAATAATCCAAGCCCAACAAGTCGNTATTTATTCTCAGTTTCTTCATAAATGCAATTTCTTTCTATTTTTTTTTATTTCGCATAGTGGGGGGTCCACTCGGTACTTCGGCCACTGATTGGCCTATTGTGCCTGTCCCGGATGATTATGNTCGTCTGATTGCCACTTGAACTTCGCTCAACTTCTATAATCACAGACAATACAGACAGACAGACTCTCTCTTTATTCTGATAGCGTTGCCAGAAGCTTCTGGGATGAACCTTGAGGTGGAATCCATTGGAAATGCAGAGAATGACACTGTCAGGTCTGCTACCCACATTTTGAATCTGCACTGCTTCAGATAAATAGGTTCGTGGCGTTCGTTTGTTCCATACGTAATACGTATAACAACCATATAAATCAGTCCTTATTGCCATAGTTTTATAGAACCTCTTCTGGGTATCCAGCTTTGTCTTCTTTTTTCTTTCTTCCGGGCAGACATACACGTATATTTAAATCTTCGAAGTTTTTGATTTACTTTTACTTCTACCAAATATGGGATATAACTTCCTAGAAATTTTAAATTAATTACTTGTTCTGTCACTTGATTTTCTAACATATTTTTTTATTTATTGCTAGTGGGTGGGACTAAGTCCCTTGTACTGCGGCCAGTTCTGGCCTATTGTACCAGCCCCAGATGACAGGTGAGGGTGATTGTGGAGCAATTGGTGGAATGAAGATTGGCAGGGGAAACCGAAGTACTCGGAGAAAACCTTCCCCAGTACCACTTTGTCCACCATAAATCCCACTTGACCAGACCCGGGATCGAACCCAGGCCGCGACTAACTGCTTGAGCTATGGCGCGGCCTAATTTTCTAACATATCTTTTTATGTAATCTCAGTTTCTTCATAAATGCAATTTCTTTCTATTTTTTTTTATTTCGCATAGTGGGGGGTCCACTCGGTACTTCGGCCACTGATTGGCCTATTGTGCCTGTCCCGGATGATTATGATGATGGAGAATCTGGTGGAATGATGATTGGCAGGGGAAACCGAAGTACTCGGAGAAAACCTGCCCCAGCGCTATTTTGTCCACCACAAATCCCACTTGACTAGCCCCGGGCTCGAACCTGGGCCGCCGCAGCGGGAAGCCAGCGACTAACCGCTTGAGCTTTGGCGCGGCCTTAATTTCTTTGGTATTCTCAAGAGGTGTTTTAAGATTATAGCTGTCCCTTCCCGTGCACTCTGTGGCTTTCCCTTGCTCCTTCTTTCCTAAAATTTTCCTTTCCACTTCTCCATTTTCCATCACCCTTATCAGCACGATTGCATCTTAACACCGCTCTTTCCAACCTGCCTTTGTTATATCAGCTCAGTCGGAATGGCGCTATCCCAGCTACACCTGTTTCTACCTTAGGACAGTGTATGATGATCACTGCAAGTTGTCCTCACAGCTCGGTATAGGTACGGGAGACTAGCTGGGTCGGTTTGCGTGAGTCTCAGGGTAGCGGTATTCTGGGAGTTGATCCAACTTGATGTTTATTCACTTATTGTTCTCCAGACCACACTGTTAATTTACTGTACGTTAATGCTTACGATTACAGTTTATTAATTGATCTGCAAACTGGATCTCGGAGCGTGCAAGGGTCACGTCCGTACACTTCAGAATATGGTGAAAGGCTCCCCTGTGGAAATGGCTTGCACATCCCATGCTGGGAATTCGAAAAAGAAAATCGAATTCTCCACGGTGCAGCCATATACACGCCATTCCATCTCCCGTAGTGAAGTCTGAACGAGGCAACTCAGTCATAATGGCATTTGAGTGGTCCTCATTCACAGGCAATTATAATGAGTTTTGACCTGGCTTTTTCACTGACTTTTCCAAATAAAATAGGAGCTAGGATTGATCAGCGTCAATCTAGCTGCCTTGATTTTCAGAAAGCATCGTTTGAGGAGTCGGCTGGTCAGAATAGGCTTCCTTGGGCTCAGTAGATCAGTAGTGCTTTCCAAATTCCGTTCGGCTGGCGAGATTTGATTTTTATATTTCAGCCTAATGTTCTGGGCTTACTTCCGGATTATTCTTTAAGTTATATTTATTGGTCAACCAATATTATTTAAAGTACTTTTGTATGTGCATTATTATTATTATTATTATTATTATTATTATTATTATTATTATTATTATTATTGTCTACATTTTCTTATTTATCATGGCCCCTTCTGCTTTCTGTTTAACCAGAGATCTAAACCAAGAGCCTGTATGAGCCTACCCTCCTCGTTCGCTGTATATTTCATTATTTTCTGTTTATATACGGCTATACCCATTGCGTTGCTTTTGAACTCTGTTTGCTGACTCATTGTGTAATTTATTCTGTTGGGAGAACCTCAGGCACTGATTGAAGGTGCGTGAGAGGTGGATATTAGGAGCATCCTGTGCCTTTCTCGTTTGCATGTCATTCCCTTTTCTTCTGAAACATTTTAAATCTCATATTTTCAAGTTCTTAATACCAGCAGCGTAAATTCTACCCCATCGAAAACTGAAAATTGATGAGAATAATGACCTTCTGAAAGAAATATGACGTACATTCCGAGAGCGTAAGAAAAGCTTTACATGTGTAGACCTTATGCGGAGACTCCTTTCTATTAGAATGACCTCTACACCTGGACCAATAGCTCATGTCACAGTGCTTATCCGTCAGCGGTGCAGCTGTTAAACTGAACATATTGATAAAAGATCGGCCCTTATTAGGTAGTGAAATATTGGCAACACTGAGAGCTACTGTTAGCAGTGATGAAGTCAGCCCACGAGGGAATGTAACCGCATAACTTGGAAATATAAAGATAATCGTATTCCTTCTTTTATTTCACGTGCTCCGCATACTCAAAGTCAGGAATTTGGGTCTCTGGTCGAGCGGTTTATCAAGAGGTTCCCAGAAATTGCGCACACGAAGCTGAGATATGCTATGAATAATAAGTCATAGAGCTGATTCATACTGAACGAAGATGTTGTCACGTGTCACAGTGACTGAAGATGGGGTTCGGATTGGTAATTGAATTTATTGGATACTTATATGTCATAACTACAATTAATTATTGTAATATTACTGATTTTCACACTACAAATACTCCGCGCTAAACTCTTCAGTCTGTCTGCACTAGTCTTCACGGATTTAAACACAAGAACTATCAAAGTCTCACTGAATCACACACTCCCAATATGACCGTACTACAGCACACATAAAGTCTTCAAATCGCACGTTAAATCTTCACAGACTGACTTCTTGTACTCTTCTGTACTCCTTAAGCTTACTGCTTGCTTGCTTGCTTGCTTGTTCGCATGCTTCTGCCGCTACTACTACTCGTAACATAGGAATTCTGTTCATTTATACAGCTGAGGAGCGGACACCCATCACAGGAAACACACGTCACATGATTACTATCCAGCCAGTCCATTTTCGCCCGCTGCAAACACATGTCACGTGACTACTACCTACCCTTATGTGACGTACCTTGGACACGGATAACATAGCTTCCTCTATTATTGCGTGTTGGACTATGATTACAGAGTTGTTTCCTGGCAACGCGTTGATTAAATCCGTTACAATATATTTTGTAATTCTCCGCTCTCAGTTGACTAGGAGAGGGTTACTAGCTAGAAAGTAGTTTCGCCAAAGGCTATTGAAGTGGGAGAGTGAGTGATAGTACGAGTGAGTTCTGTGGATCCCTTTCTGATAAGCTCGTATACGTCTACAAAGGTAGAAAATACATTGTCTCCAACTAGAGAGCCGATATCATCCGTGATATTATATTTAAGCATCCTGTTGCACTCCATACGATAAAAGTAGCATTCCGCACACGAAACACAATAGCAAATATACTCAAACAAAAACCACAATTAGATAAATACAATAAAAGTGGCATATACCAAATGAAATGTGTGGATTGCCCATTGAAATACATTGGGCAAACAGGCAGAACATTTAGCACTAGATATAAAGAACATATACATGATATTAGAAATAATGATAGCAATTCCGGGTACTCAAATCACATACTAAATACAGGACATGCATACGGAACAGTAACAGACGTAATGGAAGTTGTAACAACGGGAAAGAAGGGCAGACATTTGAATACATTAGAGAAATACCATATATATAAAATAAGTAAGAAAGGCCTACACATGAATGATACACACATAGAAACACACAATCCCATATTTCAAACGATACACGAAATCTATACAGACTAACGGTACCTCTCTCTCCCCACTACCCATCCCCCCCCTACACTCACCAACATAAAACTCAGCACACAGTACATCAGACAGCACACGTAGTAAAGAATAGCAGCGGCACGCACACAGAAAGACTACACAGGGTAAGTACAAATAACAATATACACACATAAGAAAACACCACATACATAAGATAGTAATACAAATATATTTGTATATTACAGATAACACCTATACAGTGTGGAAACAAGAACTAGCCGCTGCAGCACTTCAAACACAGGGCGAATAACCCTAACAATTTTAAAATTTTAAAATTTGGACAAGAATTTAAAGGTTTAAAATTAGAACTAAAGATTTTATTATGGTACTATTACAATAAACTCAAAATTAACGTGTGTGAAGTAATCTACGGGTGGACAGCTATCAACGAAGTAGAAGTTGATAATGACAGGGAGAGTGTTTTAGATGTTAAATTTTGAACTGGGTGCAGTGTGACAGCGACGTGAGTGTTATACGCCTGATGATGGCCATCTGAGGCCGAAACATGTAGTGTAGGGAGCAAGATCAAAGACACAAAATATATTGTTTGCACTTGAGACGGAGTTTATATCATTTATCATCCGTGATTCGAATTAGACACACTCACCGTTCATTTGTACCAGCCAGACGGCATCTGTGACACCCCACAGACCGGAGATGACGAAGAAAGTTACGGAGCTGTTGGCTGGGTCTGGAGTCCAAACGTAGAGGGTTACCGTTATGCCGATTTGTATGAGAGCAGCAGACAGCACCATAAACAAGCGCCCAGTCAACTTCACCAGGTACCCAGTCGAGAAGGACGCCGCAGAATTTGTCACTCCGTAGCAAATCAATACATAGCCGATATTGCTTATTCCCCAAGAGCAAGACACGTAACCCTAGAGAAAGAAAAGAACATCCATGTTGAATGACGTGCGTTGTCAGATAAAATAAACATCTAATTGCTACTTGTGATTTTCTAAAGAAGCGGGCAAAGGCCAATAAACGCAATTAATTAAGTATCGTATTTATAAGCGGCCTCCGTAGTCTAGGGGTAACGTTCCCACCTCATGGCTTAAGGTACGCGGGTTCAAACCCGGCGGAGGTCGTGGAATTTTCCCGCCCAAGCAGTTTCCAATGCCTCTGGTAGATGGGGGAAGCATCAAGGTACCGAAGGCCGATCTCGTTGGCTCAACGGGGCTGATAGCACGCACCGGTACCGGCAGGGTATGGGGACTGGTAGAATATCAAAGGGGGACGTACAGTAGATCAATGTACAATGTAGATCAACAACTGGTCGTGCTGCATGGGGAAATCCACCCCCTCCAACAATAATAATAATAATAATAATAATAATAATAATAATGAAATCGTATTTATAAACCTTTCTGGATATGTTATTGGTAGGTGTTAAACTGTTTCTACCGGTCAGATTGTTATACTGGTAAAGCTCTTGAGTCGTTTTCGGGAAAAGCTGAGTTCCATTCTCGGTAAGGACACCGGCTACACAGTTTGAGGACTTCCATGTTTTTCTCAGGCCTTAAGGAAAATGCCTGGATAATACCTCAATTAAGCCACCACCGCTTTCAATTACTTTACATTTCCTTATTCAGTTGTTATCCTGCTTTTCGACGCTACAAAATCCAGCGACTGTCAGCTTCTCAAAATGCAATACACAGATTGTTCTTGTTCGGTACTTAACATAACGATTTAATATTTCCTCTCATCATCTGAGTAAGGACGATCTCTCTGGTCTCCAGGAGTGAGTCGTCGCTGAAATATAGCTCGAGCAGTGAAAGAAAAAAATGTGTCAATTTAGTAATTGGACAAGATGATCTGGACTGCAAATACCTGAAATCTACACAGTGAAAAATGCAAAAATTAGTGCAGTGCAACCGACACTAAAGCGTGAGGCTACAGCTACACTGAAAAACTGCGGTATATTAGGAGTGGTCAAGTGTTGAAACGACAATCTCTCGTACACAGGCTAACCCTATAATCGAAGTAACTTCCTTATACGCAGTCGATTCAGGTACAAGTTAATGAAGCTCCCCATTGTGCTTACTGAACATATGCTGATAATAAATGAAACAGAATCATTATACATAGAAATAATAATTTGTTCGCTTTTGTTATGAGATGTCTTCTTAAATAAAGCTAATTCAAGTGGATACATATTCGTTATATTTCGTAAGAGACACGTGCTGCTGGAAATGAAGTCGCATACAGGGATATGAACATTTTGGCAGAAAGACTGGAATGTGCTTCCAATTTATATTTACATTTCTCTGAAAGCCACGTAATTTAAAATGTATTATGTCGCCGTCCTCTGACTAATATTAAAATAATGCCTGGAATCTTGGTTTATAAATTTAATGTAATACTTAGTGTGAAAGAAGTACTTCCAAAAGTTTAGCTTTTTATAAGTTACGCAAATAAAATAGAATATGATAACACGCGAAATGCATGTTCTTCCTTTAAAAATTAAAATTTAATTTCGCTACGGTGTTGGAACTGTTACCAAGAAACGACTGGTGTAGACAGCAGACTGAAAAGACTTAGTGTGTCCTGAAATTAATTGTAATTACAGCGAGGGCGCTACAGTTACTTGTAGTTACGAGTTTTAAGAGGCCAATAAATTCAATTACCAATTCAACTCCCATCTGTAGTCACTTAAATACGTGACAGTATAATATGCCGTCCTATTTTCCACTAGTCATATTGTTCCTAGTCCAGATGTTTACATAAAGGTATTTGCTTAATTAATTAAGCACTAGTAAGGATGAGTCGTCAGCCTCACGCCCCGGCCACGTTACCCCCAGTCGTCTAGCCCGTAGCCTGTCGCTATACCGACCAAGCTATTCCTACTTACATAGAATATTAATTTTTCATGGTGTTCCACAGAGAGCCCCAGTACAGACAAGTCATCAATAAAAATCGAATGTACACCTGAACATATTCCCCTTCACTAACGCTTGAATAAGCTGCAAGCGAAATGCCATTCGTATTTCAAATTATCGATAATAAACCTATAAAATTTCGCTGTTAATCATTGAAACATGTCAGTGGATACTTGTGTGTCTACGAAATATAACAAACACCGAATGTAAAATACTTACGGATGTGTAATCAGCTCCCCGAAACACCTGTTCAACACCCATCCACGTAGTCAAGGGGATGAGCAATAATAGCCTGGGATCCCTCAGCAGTTTAAAAGTGACAACCATGAGACGAAATCCTGACACTTCTGTACCAATTGCCGTCCCTTCTTTATTGTATCTGGAAAAGAGAAAACAGTTATGAATTATTTCATTGTAGACTATGCACTAAAACAATTACAAAATTATTATTATCACCCATAAACACATAATTAATAACCAATGTATTAAATGAAAATAATTTGTAAGAGGAGAAAAAAAATGTTTCCGCCCGGGATCGAACCGGGGACCTTCCGCGTGTTAGGCGGATGTGATAACCACTACACCACGGAAACCGGCGAGTGATGAATATGATCCATTTAGGATATCAGAATTCTGTGATATTTTACGTTTATACACGAGGGAAAATAGGTATATTCGAGATGAACTCAACTGAAAATACCCAATTATAATTCTGAACTATAGATATGTAGCTTGTGAATGCTCGAGAACAATGTGTGAAAGAAACAGAAAATAACATAAGTTGGGAAATAATAAGCACACAATGAGGATTTTAATAATTTGTACTCTTCCTCCGATATTGGCAGGTAGATTGAACCAAGGCCGAGACATATTGCACTTCTTGTGAAATTGAGAAAACTTCACAAAATTTTTGTAGGATATCCTAATGGGAAGATACCCATACATGAATGGAAGGATGATATACAACAGATCTTAAAGAAATACAACGTGAAAGGGCAAATTGGATTCAGCTGTCTCAAAATAGAATCAAAGGGTAAGGTGTTGTCAGTGCTATCATACCATCGTCGGTTGACTTTTGGGTTTCATACAAAATGCCATGTTTAGCCAAGCACCTTAGTTTTTAAAGGAAGGCTATTTAGGAGGAAATCATATATAAAAATGATGACATAGCTTTTTGAAGAGCTCAGTAGCCTCTGGAACACTAGTAAAAGTAAAAGCAAAGCTATCCCTGTACCAGGCCGTGAAGGGCCATAGGGTTGCGAGACGTTGAGGGTCCCACATTATCTAGACAATCGGTTCACAGTTGGCAGTAAGGTTGTCAGCCTTACGCGCCGGCCGCACTTTACTCCCAAGGAAAATGATTTAATTAATTCCTAGTACTTATTTCTGTTAGAGGCTGAGTCAACCCCAGGGCCATAGTGCGACTGGAAGGATTAGGTCAATTGAAAAAAATACAGTGACCTCATCGGGACTTGAACTAGCGACCTCCCGGCATGTAGCAAAGCCCCTCAACCAGCTACGCTACCGCGTGTAGGACTGGGGCAGGTTTTCTCCAAGTACTTAAGTTTCACCCGCCAGATCTAATTATCATTAACTGACTGCTCCATATTCATTAAACATCCCAGTGTTGAATTGAATTGAATTTATTTACATTCTATAAATCCTAAGCAGGTTAGTACCTTTGGATACAGAACAAGTCAAAAGGTTACATACATAAGTACAGGCAATTTTAGCTTAAAAATTAATATAACTTAATTTTACATAATTCTCTATTTACATTGAAGTATTCATCTAAAGAGTAGAAGGAATGAGCATGTAGATAATTGATGTTACATAATCCTGATATTGATGGCACCATTAAACAACTAACTTAAAAAATTCTCTGATTTATCAGATTGATATATAGCAGCAAGAAAGTAAATGTAACTGAAAATCTACTCAACAAAATAATTTGTAGGGTTCTGTGGTGTAAGAAGTATAGAAAATGCATTTCTATGAGATTTTTTTATTTCATTTAAGGTTTCAACCTAATGGGAGAATGCTGAACGCTTTAAGATGTCTTGTATCCTAATAAAAAGTCCCAATGCACTTTATTAAAATTTAGTCATAATGAGATCATGTGGTGATATCCTGAAGTTACTTCTCCTGACACCATATTAACAATATTACTTGTATTTAGCTTAATAAAAAACACTTCTGTTATTTGCATTATTATCCTTATTGGAACCCTATCCAATGGTACTGGGGGCTCTTTCCCAGGGGATTAAACAGTCGGGGCATGTAGCTGACCACTCACCTCCATAGTGCAGAAGTAAAGAATGGCACTGAACCATACATGTTCATTGCATGGTGCAATGGCATTTTCTTGCTTTTGAAAACTAAGATATGTGACTTTAGGTAATTATATTGAAATTATTCCTAAATAATAAATAGAATTAATTTTCCTTGTATCAAAATCTCATGTATATTTCTATTTTGAAGTGCTGCCCTGGACTAGAGGTGGCCCTCTGTACAAGTTGAGTTTGACAGGCCTGTTGTACAGGATCATGTCCAGCACACTAGGCCTGTTAAAAAAAATTTGCACATTGATTAAGTTGAAGCTGAATTTCTGACACTTACCTTTTCAGCGAAGTAACTCCAAATATGATGATGAGGGAAGCAAGTACCATGCATGCTAGATAGATACTTGCAACTGTATAAATTTTCTCGTTGGCTGGCCTCTCAAGATTAGGGTTCTTACCAGTTGCTTCACTACCAGGGCAGAAATTATAGCCACAAGTCTCTAGCACATCAGTGATATTAATGTTGTTATTGTCTTCTTGAGATTTACCAGCTGAAAATACTATTAAATCAAACTTAAATCAATATATGAGAAACAAAACAGCAGATTAGTAATTTTATGTTAGAGAGAAGCACCTCAAAGAGAAGTAATTTTTATGTTAGAGGAAGCAATCTGAAGGTAGATGTATAGTACCTGAGAATTTCACTATGGAAAAAGTGCATAACTCATGCTATTGCTAATGTAAGTACATACAAAGTATAAGGATAAAAGTGAATTAAGAAATTAACAATATTCAGGAAGTCACAGCCTACTGTTACATTACCGATAAGGTGGAAACAACTGGCATTGCTGATAACTGCCCAGCCTTACCACTCTTCAATTCTAAAACCATGTATTTTATACATCTAATAAAGGTTCAGGTAGCTGAATTCCTTCTGCACCACTGTATCTTCAAGCTATCCCTATTAATTTCTAGTTTAAAGTTACCAGAATAGTACTAGACAGTTCAAAGTAGTACTAAGTCTTGTACAGGCTAAACCATGATAAGACAGGTAGAATTATGTGTAATATTACAGAATGTAAGAATAAGTGATGCAGAAGTCATACAAGCTTTAAGAAGATAGTTCCTGTAATATTCTGAAGTCTGTATTGAAGTTTCGAAAAGATGTTCTTGAATGGAGACTGATCCAGCAGAATAAGAATCTTTCCTACCTTGCACCTATTGATGGAAGCAGACCAGTTTCTGAAACGTTATGATTGAAAACCTCGCTCAGTGTCGTTTGAATCATTCCAGCGTAGGACAAAAGCGACTCAGGTTTTTCATGTACAATGGTGAGCTTCGGTGCGAGCAAATTTGTCGGTTCACTTGCCAGAGTTAGCTCCTCGCAATATTCACATAGGTTACATAATGTTTCATTTGAACTTAACATTTTCAAAATATCTTGCATATTGTACAAAATCTCATGCATAGATTATAAAAACTATGAACGTTCAATTTTATTTTTCAGTTCATTCTTCCCACATTATAACTAACTAACTCTGCTAAGTGTGTCTAGAACAGCCTTCGATTTTTCAGCATCTTGTTTTACAACATGCAGACTGCCTTACCTGATGATGAGATGAGATTACCCCACACTTCAGATGTTTGGTACAGCATGAAAAAAATGCCAAAGAACCTAGCCAAGATGGTTGCTGGTGGAAGCCCCACACGTTCAGCATATGTTTCAGCAACTCTCTTGATGTAGACACTTTGTGAACACCACAGGGGTCCACCTCCTAAGCCAACCAGCAGGGCAGTTGGTATCAAGGTGTAAAATTTGGCATACATCTGGGCTCCAATATATGGCATATAGGCCACCTGCGATACCACAAGAGTCCACTTGCACCCCAGCCATCTAGAGCCGAGTTGACAGCATTTATTGAAATTAGGAATATACAAACAAACAAACACACAAACAAACAAACAAACAAAGTTAAGTCTTGTAAATATTTATGTCATCTCCATACAACTATCGCTCAAAAATAGTTGGCCCATTTTCCACTTACTATATAATTGATTTTGCTTTCTTGGAAACAAAATAGGACACAGAAAACGCATTTGAAATGAATTGTAGGGTGTGTTTAATGTTGTAAAACTTAGCAGTTTATGATCCATGTGAAAGACTCTGTAGATGGTAAAAATGGTCGGAACGCGGAACACGGTGGGCCGATAATATTTGTATTATAAAGATTTCTGTCTCCTGATATATAACGGCGTATAGTCCTGTGAAAATCAATCGATGTTTAAGAGGTACGTATCATCTCCATCTTCAGGTTTGAAGAATGAGCCTAACAGGAAACCAACAATAAGTCACACCTATCTTCTTCTGTCGGAGTATTCTTCCTGCTTTCATGTGTATTGTGCTTTGTGTTGTGTCTTGCTTCTGTGACTGTGTGTGTTATACTGCTGGGCCTGCTGGGTATGTGTGACACACATTGAGATACGACATAAGGATGACAAATCCTGAACAGTTTTAATATTTTTAATATTTAAAATTTATCAATATATATGACGAATATATATTTTAGTTATTTTAGTATAAAGACAACAGGGCATGCAATGAAGTAGTTCGACGTACATCGAAAAGCACCTGAAGATGGCACTTTAGTGCTGAAACATGTAGTGCAAGAGAGAAGAGTAAGGTGAATAAATGTATGCACTGTAAGACGGTCAGAATAAATCATGGGCATAGAATCTACATAAACTTCTCCGTTCACTTCGGTTTTTCTAGATCTTACACATACGATAGGACTCCTTGGGCGGGTGATCAGCTCGTCGCAAGGCCTCTACCTGTACACAAACACAGAAAAACGCACACACACAAACTAAACATCCATGCCCTGAGTAGGATTCGAACCCGCGATCCCGGTTTCCAAGCGAACGAAGACAGTACATGCCTTAGACCGCTCGGCTACCGTGACCGGCAGAATTTACATGTATCGCTGTTTAATTAAGAGCGATACTTGTGGCGTCTTAAGGCAATGAAAATTACTGCATAAATGAAGCGGCCAGGAACCAAACAGATGTATACTTTCATCTACCCCTATTTCCAATCTTGGTAATAGCCCAGATGTTGAGAAAATTACAGTTATTAACTTAATTGTAGGGTGTAATGCATTCTGCAGTATGAGTTTACGTACTTTATTAGAAGGACTGGTAAAAATATGGCGGACACAGACAATCCCACGTAGATTGTCATGAGGGCTCGTGTGCCCAGCCCTTCAGCTGCGTTCACCGAACTTTGCAGATGGCTTGTGCCTATGAATGCCGTGAAATGAACCATGAAAGCGAGACTGATCATTAGTATGTCTCTAATTATCCGCCACTTTTCAATGATATCTTTACCTTTAATCACTTTCTGTTTAAGTCTTTCGTCCATACAAATTCCATCCACATGTGTAACATTTGTCATTTTGTTATCGTCTACAAGGAATATTTTTGGAATGGTTAAACCTTTCATACTGTCTGGAGATTTGTTTGTGCGTGCTTCGGACTTTATTTCACTTTTAACTATCTGAATTGAATTGTAGTTATTTTCTTTAGACCTATCAGTGATTTCAGCATCGCCACTTTCTACGACACTATCAACTGTTTCTCTTTCACTGCCAGAAGTATCATGAAGCCTCTTCGCGGTCGCCATAGTCACTACTTGAACATTCAAAGCAGACACTGCACATGTTTCTCGAATCCTGCACCTAATAAAACTAATTCACTCCTCAGTTTTAATTACAGCATATTAGTTCTGATAGCAGGTGTAATTTAAGTAATCTCTCCTTGTGAGTTGCATTGTCTTCACCTTATCACTGGTTTCGGTTTACCGGTTAAATCTTCAGATATTGTTCTTCAAGCGATAATGTTATATTTGATAGCGAGCTGACACTGACACAGCAATTTCTTGATTATTTCCTACGTAACCTTCTTGCTGTGACAATGTGAAATTAAGACAAACACAAATGGCACGATTCAAATTAGATACCTGTGACATGTAGACCCATTTTACGGAACGAGTCAGTGAACACGTTTCCGTGACATAAGCTCTCAACAATAGAAGGACATCCATTGCTAGGTAACGAACCGGTAGGCTCGCGTTCTGGACGAAAACAGACGTGCATTATCAGGAAATGTGCATGTTTTCTGTGTTGTCTCTTCGAGGCTATATAAGTAATACAGAACAAAGATCAGAGACAGCTGTGGTGAGTGCAAACCCAATGCCTTTAGGTATAACCGGGCGACTCTGTTCCTGAGGGATATAAGGACGATCGCAGACAACTACGACATACATGTTCTGGTGGTCTAGCGGTAAGGCACTGGCGTTGTAAATGTAAGGTTCGTGGTTCGAAAACAGAAGAATTTTTGTAATGAGATTTTTATGGAATTATATAGCGAAATGTAACATAAGAGGAAGATTAAAGGTCGAAAATTTCTGTGGCATCGGTGGCTTAGTGGTAAAACACCGGCGTAGTGAACGAGAGTTTGAAGGTTCGAGACCAAGTATAGTTTTGTGATTTAGAAAGTAAGTTAATTGATTTTTCTGGAATTATAACCGAAGGTGCAGCTTAAGAGGAAGATAGAAGAAAATAAATTTCAGTGGTGCTGGTGGCTTAGGGGTAAGACATCAGTCTAGTGTTCAGAAGGTCCCTGGTTCGAAACCAGTAGGATTTTTGTGAAAAATAAAATGGAAAGAAATTAGGAGATATGGTAAAGGAGGAGGGAGAGATAGAGGGAGGGAC
>NW_019731268.1:407939-414040 GCF_002891405.2 Cryptotermes secundus | reverse complement strand
AGAAGAAATCTTCCCTCACCCCGGTCCCTCCCTCTATCTCTCCCTCCTCCTTTACCCTATCTCCTAATTTCTTTCCATTTTATTTTTCACAAAAATCCTACTGGTTTCGAACCAGGGGCCTCCTGAACACTAGACTGATGTCTTACCCCTAAGCCACCAGCACCACTGAAATTTATTTTCTTTTATCTTCCTCTTAAGCTGCACCTTCGGTTATAATTCCAGAAAAATCAATCAACTTACTTTCTAAATCACAAAACTATACTTGGTCTCGAACCTTCAAACTCTTGTTCACTACGCCGGTGTTTTACCAATACGCCACCGATTCCACAGAAATTTTTGAGCTTTAATCTTCCTCTTATGTTACATATCGCTATATAATTCCATAAAAATCTCATTACAAAAATACTTCTGTTTTCGAACCACGAACCTTACATTTACAACGCCAGTGGCTTACCGCTAGACCACCAGAACATGTATGTCGTAGTTGACTGCGATCGTTCTTATATTATACGACTTGGTTTAAAGCTGCAGAAAAATCGTATTCGTTTATTCACTTTTCAATTTCTATTGCCAAAAGACACCGCGGTCTAAAACCAGGTACCTTCCCAATTCTACGCCAATGTCTTACCCACGTACCACCAGATCTGTACAAATTTGTTACCTTCACCTTCCTCATATAGTACCACTTGCTTCCTACATGCACAAATTTCTTAATTCTTTTTTTTTTTTTCAGAAAAGTGGTCATGTCTTCGAACCACATAACTTCTAAACCATACAATTTACCTCTAGACCACCGGCAACCCTTGATATTACTCAGCTATTTAATAACGACTCTACAAAACAATGTTTTTAAAGAGTTTTGTAATATGTAATGTTAACAAACACACATTACTGCAAGGATGTATTTGTAAATTGTATAAATTCTTCCTGCATTAAAGTTATAATATGTAGAGAAGGTCATCACCCAGGATAGTCATTGTATACAGGGTGTTTCACGACTTTAGGGCATAACTGCAGGAGGTCATTTCCTAGGTCTTTATGATCAAAAAATTTCATATAATCATGTGTCCGATTTTGGACGCTTACGGAGTTATGACCGTTTTAAACTCAGAATAGAAGGTAACGATTACTGACAATAAACCGGCATAATACATGATACATTTAAAGTATAAATGCAAAGTTAACTTCGAGAAATTACCTTTAATTTGAATTGATTGGTGCTTAAAGCTGATTTTCGAAAATGTCACCGCCGGCCGCAACACAGGCTGCCGCTCGGTTGTGAACCGCGCCGGACATCCCCCCCCTCCCGCCTAGGTATGTCTCAAGTGTCGAGATAACGAGAACGCTGTCTGTAGCTGGCTAAAAATAGCGGCCTGCCAGCTGACACGCGGTTCATATGACGGCGTGTATGGGAATGAAAAAACGGTCATAACTCCGTAACCGTCCAAAATCGGACACATGTTTATATGAACATTTTTGATCACAAAGACCCAGGAAATCACCTCCTGCAGTTATGCCCTAAAGTCGTGAAACACCTTGTATATAATATTGCTCAAGGAATACCAGATGCTGTGTAGAGAAGCAAACAACACAAGAAAAAAAAAAAGAGGCACAAGACCAAGTCTGTTGGAAATGAAAACAGGCACCATCCAGAACAAGTGCTACCAAGACAGCACAATGATGTATTGTGTAACCAAGAGTCTGGAGCCCTTCTTTGAGCAGCCAACTAAAAAAAAACAATTTCTCATACTACCAGGAAAAACAGTTCAGCAGCAAACACTGCAGAATGCTCTGTGAATCTTATGTGGCCTGTGTTCAATATGAAGCAGAAATTAATGAAAAAAAACAAACTCTTTGTAGTATACAAATATCAAAATCCTGCATGTTAATACAGAAATCACACAATATGTTCAAGTCAGAGGGAAATATATTTGAAAACTGGAGGACAACTCTTTGACCAGGTAGTTATTATAGGATCGATGGTGTATAACACAAAAATATTGGGTTTTCGGACTTCATACATCGTTCTGGTGTTAAGGTAACTTTGAAAAATACGTTTCGGAAGGTGGACCTATTTCCATCCTCAGATGTAGAAAAGCAACTCTTTCAATTGCTTGTCTTAAAAAATACGAAAATTCGGAAACTTCAACTGTTGCCATCCATCAGATAAGGGATAACACCTCTTCTATTGGACGTCTCAAAAAATACGACAATTCGGAAACTTTGCTTGTTTCCATCCAGCAGATCAGGAAACACCTTTCCTGCCGGATTTCTCAAAAATATCTACCTTCAAGCACTAGACATCGTATTCCGCCAAACACAAAGACCATAAAAACCTGAGACCAGGCTAAGTCCATGAGAGCTAATAAGAAAAATATATATTACAATTTGTTGCAAACGCATACAAGGGTGGAACCACGATAGATACAGCCGTAGAAATTTATGTCACGAAACCAAACTAATACTCAGGTCCATGACCCCACGGCATGGAATAGAAAGGAGAACTAGTAAAAAACTAATAGTGTCTAACTAGCGTCAACAATGAAGTAAATCACGTCTATCTAATTTATAACCAAATAGAAATCAATAACGACTCCACATTGGTGACCCCGATAATGTATGGCGACCGTTGACAGCACAACACCAACCGAGGCCCCTAGAGTGACCGTGTGGCTCCCGCCGTTCTGGGCCGAGCAGCCTGCCGTATGGTTCGCCCAGGCTGAGGCACAGTTTTCATTGGCCAACATCAGAGACGAACAAACCAAATTTTATTACACAATCTCGCAGCTGGACCAACGTTATGCAGCAAGCGCTGCTAATGGCACTACCATCCACACCTACAGATGGCTGCCTCTCAGCCTCAACTTGGGTATCCGCCGGGATTTCACGTGGCATTTTGTAGTGGCCGACGTCACGCATCCCATCATCGGTGTGGACTTCCTGTCCCATTTTGGCCTGTTGGTGGACTGCCAAAACCAGCGTCTCATGGACAGGGTCATGCCGTTATCCGTACTGGCCCAAGCCGCCAGCATGCAGATCTCGAGCATCAAGACCAACACTGGCGGCACACCGGTTGACAGCCTCATCTCCGAATTCCCGGACCTCACTCGCCCAGCTGGACGGCCGTAAGACAACATACAAATCTGTTTGTGAACGCCCGCGAACCATATCTCTAATTCTTTCCGGTTGTGTTCCGTATTGCTTATGTTACATAGAAAATGTCATCCTTCTTTGAATCATGGCATATGCTTCTTCAGTTCATAATAACATAGACTCTCTTTGGCAGAAATTTTGATATTCTCCCTAATAATATCCAAAGTTCAAACCTGTTGCAATTCTCCATGGACGCTGTTGTCCTCTTTAGCCATTTCGGAAGGGTGGCTGGTTCATTGGCGAGACCGACTTATTAGCATGTTATGACTTTTTTTCGTATCTGGACAGAACACTACTGTCTTGTTTTTGTTTACATGCAGTTTGGATGACCGGAAAGGGGACAAGGTCTGTAGTTTTCCGAAAATATGAATTTTGTTTTGTTGACATGGGACTTGTAGTTGTTAAGAGAAATCTCCTAGTGATGTTAAATTAGGTCAGCAAGCAAAGGACAATTTCCGTATAGCAGATGAATTGAGAGGTAAAATTTTACAGAACAGAGAACAGGTTACAGAGCAGATTGTAAAGCTGTCAGAAGAAATGAATACTGTTGAAAGTAATTTTACTAAAGATGAAGAAATCTTTCAAAAATGGCAAGGGAGCGGCTGGAACATGATCTGCATGTGGCAGAACAAGAAATATCTGTGAATGAGCGTAATTTTTACGAGCTGAAGTCGGCTATTAGCAACTTGAAGAGTAAAATACCTGTAAGCCCAACAGATGCTTGCAGCTTAGAAACGTCACAACCAACTGAAAGCAGTTTTACTCCAGCCACTCCCACTTTAAATGCCAGTGACGACGGTACCGTTAGTAATAATGAAAATGATAGTTTGGTATGCTCAGTTACCTTGTGTCCTGTAATGTGTGCACGAATGGAGGTGTGAGTGATCATAATGTACCCAATGTCTGTTCGTCCTCATAGAACCAACAGCTACTTGAGTCAAATCGACTTTCCATTGCCGATAGTGTTCAGAGTGCCTGGCTACAGATCCAGAGGTCCGGGTTCGATTCCCGGCGCTACCAGATTTTCTTCTGAAAAGTAGTTGGTATGGAACGGGGTCTACCCAGCCTCGTGAACATTGAGGAGCTATTTCACGGAAATAGCGGCTCCGGTCTAGAAAAACGAATTCAACTGCCGTGAGGATTCGTTGCGCTGACCACGCGACACCCTCTATCCGCAAAAGTTGGCACTGACTTCGCCGACAAGCGGCGGTCGCTCGGTCGGTATAGTTCACTTGCGGACTAAAATCACCGAGTTCGTTCAATATTTGATGATAATTCCAAGGTGAATGCGATGTTCCATTTGAACCAGTTGGACGAATTTATGAGACTCAGGGGGTCCCTAAATAATTCCAACTAGCTATTGCTTATATCAAGGAGGATGAGATGGGCAGGTCATGAAGCACGAATGGGGGAGACGAATGCGTATAGGATATTGGTGGGAAAGCCAGAAGGAAAGAGACCACAGGGAAGACCAAGGCGTAGGTGGGTAGACAATATTAGAATGGATCTTAGAGAGATAGGATGGGATGTTATGGATTAGATAGATCTGGCTCAGGATAGGGACCAGTGGAGGGCGCTTGTGAACACGGTAATGAACCTTCGGGTTCTATAAAATCCTGGGAAATTCTTGAGTAGCCGCTGATTTGGCGGCTCCTCCAGAAAGGTTCAGCTCCATGATTAAGTAAGTAAGTAAGCTATTGCTTATAAGTCAATTGTATATCCGGTAGGCAAACAGTGGTTAGCCGCTATTTCACACACGCTCACTAATTACGAGGAATTCAAAATTGTCTTTGCTAAAAACTATTGGTCTCAGTCACATTAGAACTTGGTGAAGTGCAGCATCTACCAAGATAAGTACGATCGGCAATCAAATTTATCGATGTCTATTCACTTTATAAAATATGCGGTGCTGGCGTCATATCTTGAGCCGAAACTTAGAGATGGAGAGCTGATAGACGCGTTGAGGTATCACTTCCATCTTTACGCCCAAATGGCTATGTTGGAGGATAATATAAGCACTATTCAGGGAGCGACTGACTTTCTCAAGAGGCTTAAAATGATGGAAGGAAATGACAGTAAAGGGAAGCCGAACCCTTCACACAATAACTTAAATCCCATGCCAAATGGGCGACCTGAGCATGGCCAACGGAATGGTATAGGCCTGACTAGCAAGTCCTGAGACAAGTGTGCCAGGATCACAGAACTAACTACCGAAGGGACAATTATGACAGAAGAAGTAGACATTCCGCACGGCACGATTCTTTTGAAATCGAGAGAGGATCAGGCGATAACTATTCCACTACCAGACTCACTTTCGAACCTGCCGCACCAGACTTCGAGACTAAAACCCGACAAGTGAGCAATAGTGGACAAAGGGAGACTGCTACACAACGCTTTCGGGAAATTCCAATTGAAAGGTGTTGCAGACCAGAAGCCTTTCACACATGAACACGGGAATGTTTTTGGTCCACTTTTTCGGCACGTTTTTGATAGTGATAATCATGCAGATAACTTGTATGTCTCGAAGGATGATCGAGCTTTGAATCCTATAGACGAACTAATTGTATTTTATATTAATGATAATAACCTAGGCGTCTGCGCCCAATAGACATTTCCTTCGGAGAACTAAGAGTTACCGCAGTGTTAGACAGCGGGGTGTCAGGTCAGCATTCTGGCAGAACTTGTGTATGAGAGGTTAGTAGAGACAGGAATGCAGATGTTAACATTGCCACTGGAAAATGTAGCTCTTATCACTGCTTTTGTTATCAGGATGCGGAGGATTAAGTTCCAGGTTTTCTTAGAATTTTGTATTGGAGAAGACAGATTTGAATGTGTGTTTTTAATATCACCTCAGTTGACAGGATCGGAGGCGATTTTAGGTTGTGATTATGCTCGTGAATATGGTGTTAGGATTGGTTTCGCAAAGAAATTCATGCATTACGAAAGGG
>NW_019731268.1:385378-407833 GCF_002891405.2 Cryptotermes secundus | reverse complement strand
TAAGAAATATGAAAGAGATGGGATTGGGAAGACTGAGCTACGTTGTCAGAGCAGAGATAAAAAGGAAGTAGGAAGTGATGAGATGGGATCTGATGGACAGCCGACCCATAATATAACTCCTATTGTGCGAACCCAATCCCTTCGGACAGAGGCAGGTATAATACCCAACCGATTCTTTGCTGATCAACCCAGCGGTGAAGCGCCACGAAGGAACCCACTTGCTGCCGCAACCCTTGTTCATGTGGAAGAAAGAGGTCAACCCTCGGATTTTTGTAAGAGTACAGAAATTATGAGTTCCTTACGTAGTACTGACGCTAGATGCAGTCAGGATGAAAGTTATAAGTGTATTAAGATATGTGAAATCAATAGGGTTAATAGAGATTAAGGCAAGCTGGTACGTCTGTGTGTTCATGCTAGGAAAAATTAACCAAGATACAATTCCAGATCGCGAACGCACACCACCAATACGAGAATTATTAGCCGTTATCAGAATTTTGAGGCTATTGCTGAGAGAGGGCATTGAGAGCTTTATCTTGTTTTATGTGGATGCTGGTTTATTATGGATAGGTAATTTGAAAAAGAAAAAATTTAAAGAAATTTTTAAATTGGAATTGAAGATTTTTAAAAGTGCCAGTTTTTAAAAATAAAATTGACGTGTGTCGATTAATAAAGATTTTGTACATATCTGACAGATATCAGCGGGGATGATTCTGGTATATCGAAGCCGTTAGCAAAGGAGAAATGAACAATTGGGAAGACTAGTGTTTTTAAATTTTAAACTACGTGCAGTGTAGCAGCTACGTGAGTGTATACACCTGATGATGGCCGTTTACGGCCGAAACATGTAGTGTAGAAGAAAGGAAGACGAAAGAACTACAATAAATTGTTGCACTTAGGACGGTGTTTGTATCATATATTGTGTAGAGTGTAACAGGATGCTTAAATATAATATTGGCTAGGTAATTATTAAAGTTTTACTACATTTAAATTATTTTCTGTTATCTCAGTAGCTGGTGAGTAATATCAAGGGAGGTGTGAATGAAATCTTTGTGTGACTGTTATGTGTGATATGTTAACTAGGTATGTTTTGTTGCTGTGAAGATTTATAGGTGCTTAGACATTTAGCGAAAAAAAAATTATGAAATATAACTGTATATATATATATATATATTAAGCTGAGTGAATAATTCTCCTTAAATTGATATTCGTTTTATGAGTTTACTGGAAACTGAGGTGACCTCTTCCAGAAAAATGAACTGAATTACTACTCTTATTTTGTGTAGCAATGTTTAATTGAATTGAAAGGACAGTGATGATTTAATATGTAAACTACTGAAGTGGGATTTGTCGTTGAAAGAAACTCACTTGAATTCTGTGCTAACTAGTATGATATTCATTTGCATAATTTACATGTTCTTGTTAATGTGGATATGTATTACAAATATTCACCTCTACAGCACGCGACAGAGTTGCAGCTCAGCCTGCATGTGCTGGTCATGAGTAATTAATTGCCATTTCTTAAGCACTGTGTTGTACACATACTTTAAGTGTTATTTACTTTGTTGTTTGGACTTCAAAGGCAAGTAAGCTGTAATGTTGGTCAATTTCTGCAGCATCAAAAACGCGAAAATTACAACGTCGTGGAGGATCGACCAGGAACCTTGCTCTCGATATTCAGGTCGAATTCGAAGAATTCTCGCCCACAAACGATTGAGGACTCCGAAATAATAATCAGAATTCACTGTTTGACCTTCTGGCAGAAATTCCTTGTGAATGATTCCTTTGGAATCGAAGAAAATGGTTAGCAAGTCTTTACTCGACTCTTTTGCATGCGCACTTTCTTTGGTTTCGGCTTCTTTGGGCTCAACCACGTTGCACTCTTCCGCTTTGTGAGAGGCTCATATTGAAATCACAATGTCTCGTCACCAGTAACAATCGATTTTGTAAATTTTGTATCACTTTGGACCGACCGCAACATGTCTTCGCAGTGTTCCACTCTGGCATGTTTCTCATCGCCTGACAGCGCGTGCGGTACAAACTGCGCACAGACCTTCCGTTTGCCCAAATCCTCGGTCAGAATTTGATGTACGGTACTTTTTGATATTCCCAAGAGCTCCTCGATGAGTCTTGCAGAAACACATCTGTCTGACGGAAGGATTTCGGTCACTTTTTTACATTTTCTTCAATGCGACTTGTTCTCGGCTTTTATGTACGTGGAGTGTCTTCAATGTCCTCCCTGCCGTCACGAAATACAGCATACCATCGAAATATGTTCGAACAACTCAAACAATCACTACCGCACACACTTTTCATCATTTGGTGCGCTTCTCCGGCTGTTTTGCCTAACTTCAAACAAAACCGCCATTTTCCGACGAGCGTCAGAACAGTACATTCAAGGTCAGAACACATGATGCAGCGATGCTTGCGCTTTGAGATTATAGACAGCTACAGCTGAAACTTCATGAATCTTAACGCCACAACTCGCCAAAAAATGGCATCGGAGGGCAAAATTAAAAAAAAAAAAAGAGTCCTAACGGATCCTGGACACACCGTGCAAGTTTCCAAATATCATTTCATATTTACAAATTATCATTTTGTCATACTTAGCATAATTACACAATATTTTGCCTTAATTTCATTCAAAGTTACACAAACAAATTGATCAAACTTGGATTTTGCCGAAATGTAAATATACCACAATAAGAATTATAATGTTTATGGCACTACGAGTATATCACATGTCGAGCGGAAGCATAGCTTCCAGATTCAGAAGATTCATAAGAAAAGGTTGATCACCCAACAAAGAAGGATTTTCGAGTTCGCTGTTTAATTCAGAACCGTCACCGAATTCAAGTGCTGGATCTGATGGCCACTTATATTTCAGAATGTCAGCTTCCTCAGCGAATTCGTCAGTAATGAGAGCTCCACATTTGGCTGTCCCATCAGTTTCTGCACTTGACGGCAGTTTTCGCTTCTTACTGCGCTGAGGTTTTCTTTCCGCTTTCCTAGTGCGCACATTGGTATTCCCTTTCTTCCTACTGCCGCGCTTGGTATATTCTCTCTTCAGTGTATAATCAGATGTCCTGGTAGCTGCATCCTCATTTGATGTTCGAAGTGCGTCTACGGCCTGTAGTGCCTGGCCAATACTGCAGTTCAAAGATGTTACTATGGATCTGTTCTCCAGGAGACTAGCAGGCATGCTCAATATTTCCTCCAGTCGCGGATTAAGTATGACAGTCCTGTTTCTAGTCCCGAACCTTCCGAGCACCTGCAATCACACACAGTACAGTCGGAAATATACATTTTAAGTATCTGCATGAAGCCTACGGGTACCACTGCCAGTAGAGGGGCCGAACTCGCTGGCTGAACGGGGCTTATAGCGAGCACCAGTACCGGAAGGGTATGGCGACTGGTAGAATATCAAAGGGGGACGTACAATAGATCAACAACTGGTCGCGGTGCATGGGGAACCCCCCCCCCTCCAATAATGAATGAATGAATGCATGAAGCCTAAACTAATTCCTACATTAAAAAAGGGAATTAGTTATAAAATTTTTCTTTACTCGATGCCATGAAAGACTACAATGGTTATGTCATGAATAAATTCAAGTTGGGATTTTTGTAATTTCTTTGTTTAGGCGCATCCACTGAGGAATCTTAAAATATGTATGACCACCAAAGACATTCTACAAATTAGTTTACCAGCTATTCCACTAACACAAGATCGTATTAAATCATGCCTCATACTGAAAGAAAAGTTCTTCTGGAATATTTCGGCGTTTACTTCAAGACGACACGGTTCTTGATATTGATACAGTCATCTAAAGTACTAACAGCAGGATTATCATATACGATTTCGCCTCTGTCCTCACTTTCACTCAATTTGAAGTATGTATATTGAAGCCAAAATATTTCCTAAGAACTGTGATTTTAAACACCCCTAGCATGGGCGTCGGCAGAGGGGGGGGAGGAATCATCTGTACTTCTGGATTAAGAGAAATCAAAATAGAAATAATGGAAGCATCATAAATATTAATAACCCAAACGTAAAAGTATATAGGATTTAAGGTTCTGTCAGCGGTGGTTAATAGTAGTGCTATCTTCTAGAATATAACGACGTGTAGTCCGTTGATAGGCAACGGACTACACGACATTATATCTCAGAAGATAGTACTCTTCAACATCAAATTACTTTAAAAGTATATTATTCTCTTCTGAATATGAAGAGCGATCGGTAAACTTATTCTTAAACGGCTTAAACGTACATTTCTAAGCATATATTCTGGCTGAGAACAAACTATCTTCTGGCATGTTTCGCCTTGAAATCCGGTAGAAGTTTACCGACGTTTCGAAGAGTATGCCAAACAGGCAAGGAGCAAGAAGTAGTCAGCAGGTTTCTTGTTTCTTCTTCGTTGCATGGCATATTCTTCACGGTGTCACTGCGTCACATCCAAGAAGATGGCCACTTCTGCAAGAACCTCAAATACGGGGTTGTGATTGTCCTTAGGAAAGAGAATCTAGTGGAACCCAAGACGCCTAGTTATAGTTTTTGTTCTTCTGCAGGCGAGAAAGACTGAGTTTCACATCTGGTTTTAGTGGGAATGATGTTCCTGCTAAATTACAACATTAGGCCATTTACATTGAAGTAACTGAGGTCTGTCGATTTAAAAGGAGTTATGCACTAGAAAACCGAGATTAACGGCAGTGGAGATCTGTTGCGCTGACCACGTGACACCCTCTATCCGCTAAAGTTGGCACTAACTTCGTCGACAAGCGGCGGTCGCTCGGTCAGTACAGTTCGCTTGCGGAGTATGGGCCGCTGAGTTTGTTTATATTTGTTTATACAGAGATTTAAAATCACATTTCAGTTTTTCCGAGGAGTATTCTGTATACGGATACAAGAAAAACATTTCGTTTCAATCGTGTAAGGGCTCAGATTGCCTAGAACTCTTTAAATGGAAAAGAAACCCGTCTTCTTGCATATAACGTCGTTAGTGCAGTAGAAGTGCGCCGGTTTTGGAGGAACGTTCTACCTCCATCTTCAGGGTTCAAAGAGTTAGTCAAGCAAGAAA
Organism: Cryptotermes secundus; assembly: GCF_002891405.2. Lineage (NCBI taxonomy): Eukaryota > Metazoa > Arthropoda > Insecta > Blattodea > Kalotermitidae > Cryptotermes > Cryptotermes secundus. The sequence goes on along the minus strand of NW_019731268.1, from coordinate 402,761 downwards.
CCGGAAGCAAGGCGAACACTGTAACTCTTCTTGCGCCTGCGGCTTCTTAGTATCTTGTTTGGCTTAATCTCCGACCTTGAAGATGGAGGTAGTTTTCTCATCTGAAACCTCATTGGACTTCTACTCGACTGCACCGCATTACGTCCCAGAAGGTTGTTTTCTTATATGAAAACCTTAAATCCAAAACACTCTAAATCACGATTTCCAGCCTTTCAACCTTACTACGTATATCTACTGCGAAAGGGCATGTAAAATGTTTGCTTAGAAATTAAACAAAAATTAATGCCTGCATAAATTAAGAAGATTATTACAGAATGAGATTCTGCAAACACGTAAATATATATATATATATATATAAATGTATGAAATTCCAATCCTGTGTATCATCATTTTTCAATTTTGGAAATTAAATAATACCAGCAAAAGATACCGTATTTACGCATGTATAGGCCGCACATTTTTTGCCAAAAATTCAAGAGGAAAACTGGGGTGCGGCTTATATTCGAAATCACACTTAATTTAAAAAAAAATTATATTCATAATTAGTAATACAGGGTGTTCTACTCCTGAAATAATATTCCAAGAAAATTATTTTTTCTATAATTTCTGTCTGAAAATTGTGCTGCGGCCTATACACGCACGCGGCCTATACGTGCGTAAATACGGTACTTCCTTTCATTCATTCATCAGTAATCTGTCAGACGACAGATCCACAGTCACTTCCAAAGCAGTTACTCCACTTAATGCGATCTTCTGTTTTTGGAAAGAGACTATCCAGGAAAAGTGATAATGTGGTAGTTTTTCCATTTGCTTTCCACATCGCAGTACAACAGCCGTTCAAACCACTCTGGTCACGCCTGTTGCTATACGAGGTATTAAAAGAGAAGGTGTGAAAAGAAAGTAAGATCGCTTGCCAATTGTTATGAAAATACGTAACCTCCGATATGTAAATGTTCTTCTCATCTTGAGATGCTGAGTCCCAGGCATCTGCCACTCGTCTATTGAGCTCGTACTTCGATATGTTCGGGTACACCCAACGGTAGAGGGTGCGCGTTCTCTTGCAGAATAAAGATCTGGCGGCCTTTAACACATCTGAATGTGTGTCCTCCGTTACATCCACAGCATACCACTGTACAATACACACACAGTAAAAGGAAATTGAAGTATATCAATTGCTTCTAGGAGGATGGTCAAACATAGATTACTATATAGTAACATTTCGTCTTTAATAACAAGATGTGAAAAGGGAATTGATTAATTGCCAGTACCAATGAGAACAGCAAACATGTGCCAATCCAATTCTAAATAAATACAGCGACTCTTAACAAGTTCTTCTTCCATATAATAGAAGTGATATCTCTCTTACTAATTTCAAGGACAGGATTGAACTTGGATTATAAAGTAATATCCATTGTTCTTGTTCAAAATATAAAGTGAAAGCCTGTGTCTTGAACAGGCCCAACGCGTTGGAAAATTCTACTGTTCTGTTCAGTTACAAAAAGATCAAAGTACCAAAACTTCGCCACAATTAATGGTACGAATTTTCAGACACTGACTCGAAAACTTTTACTGACGTGCAATTTTTAAAACAATGAAATATTTACGGCACGTTTAGATTTCTGCCAATGAATGGTCACGATGTGAGGTATAGATAAAAGTGAGTAAAGTAAAGCTATCCCTGTAACAGGGCGTGAAGGGTTGTGAGACGTTGAGGCTCCCACATTATCTAGACAATCGGCTCAAAGATGGCGGTAAGGTTGTCGGCCTTACGTGCCGGCCGCGCTTTACTCCCCAGGAAAATTATTTAATTAATTCCTGGTACTCACTTCTGTTAGAGGCTGAGTCGACCACAACATAAATCTACTGCATTTTCATTAAACAAGAGGGAGAGAAAGAGAGTGAAAATGGAAGAGATTATGTAAAATGTGCAGCCCCTAAAACTGTTGCACTCTCGCGATTACTCAGAGTGGGTCGTATCATTTATATATAGACTGTACAGTATGGAGGGCATGGCCGAACCTTACAGCACCCTTGCTTGTATATCCCTTGGCACAGACATTTCACCTTCGAGTGAGACTCTGAATTTTCTCTGAGAACGGAAAAAAAAAAGTTCAGAAAATTTAATTCCGATAATTTATATAGGAAGCCATGGTGCTATGTTGTATCAAAAGCTTTTTCAATATTCAAAAATAAAACTGCCGTAGACATTTTACTGTTGACATTTAAGGTGACGTGGTCCGTTAGCCTCATACGTTGAAGTGTCGTGCTGTGGTGGGCACGGAAACCAAACTGGCATGCATTAAGCAGATATCTTTCAGTGTACCTTTTGACTATTTTCAGAATAACTTTCTCGAATAGGTTCCCTGTTGTAGACAAGAGGCTAATCGGACTTAAATTTTGAGGGCATTTTGGGTCCTTGCAAGATTTCGGTAAACCGCACACTTGTCTCGTTTTTTCCTCTTATATATATAATAGGCACGGACCGCACAGAAAACATCTTCCCATAGTTTTCCTATCGTATGCGCATCCGTTTCCTCTGGAGCGTGTTTACCGAGACGTTGCTTAGCAATAACCGCCTCTTCTGGCTAAACTTTTCCGCCCTTCAGGCGTCATATCACATATCTTACTTCGCAAACAAATTATATGGTGGTTTGGTAGACTCTACAGACAGCAGGGTAGTGTCAGTGAATATAAAAGTCAGGAAGATTACATTTATGTTCTGTAATTACGAATATTTGGCTAGGTTATTATTTTCTATTCATAATTTAATTTATAATAAATTTGTATGCATTTAAGTAACGTATTACAATTTATCACAAATGTTTGTGGTTGCGAGCCGCAACTGGGCAGATTCATAACTCTAATGAAGTAAATATTAGAAGTACGCTTTACAGTTATTAGTATCTACTAAATTCAGTGCGTTTACTAGTTTAGTTGGGAGTCTTGTGAAGACATTTATACACATATTTGTTTTAATATTCCGAATAATTTAAATTGACTTTGTTGGACGTTAAAATGTAAAGTCGATATATTAGTGCATTATATTGTTATTACAGAAGGCTTTAACCCCGTTAAACGCTAGAATTGTAATAAATATACCGTACTTTCATGAACACAGATTTAGATAACGGCTGTAGTGAGAAAGGAACAGATTAAGAAACATGGTGAAGTCCACAGATTTCGTAGTTTATGAACACCTGAATAACTGCCACAACTGATTATGGTACAGTGATTAGAAGGACATTCCACACCAATCCCTGCAAAAAATTATTACCAAATATTTTTCTTCTTTGAAATAGGATATTTCAAAGAAGAGTTGATAAACTGAATTACTAAAAAATTAGTAATTAAAAATATTTATAAACAACTACAGTATATTCCTATTGAGTAAAAAACAATTTATGTAAAAATACTAACTTAAGTTCTTTTACATTAAAATGTTAACACGACATGTTTCGACCCTTACTGGGTCACTGTCAGGTTGTAACAAAACATTACATCCCGAAGCCATATATATAGATATTAATGAATTAATTTAGGTACACTTGGTCGTCGACTTACGACCTACGCGACTTACGACCGGCCGCATTTAAGACCACAAAAAATGAAAAATAACAGATGATTAAAATGTAAAAGTTTTTAAAAATAAATTATAAAGATGATAAAAATATTAGAAAGGTTAAAAAATACTGTTAATAAATATATGGTCGACATACGACCAGATCGACTTACGACCTGTCAGTCATAACGGAAGTCAGTCGTAAGTCGAAGACCATGTGTAATTAAGAAACATAATATCATTCTTGTATTTGAAGGAGATTTGTATTCATTATTGAAGTAACAGTTCTAAGAATTCTAACAGTGCTAGCTAAGACAAGAAGCTTGTAATACGAAGCAATATTACGATAGCAGCTATGGAATGTTGATGGCGTACCCCAAGCCAAGATCATCGAAGCTTCTAGAACATATCTGAATCCTCTACTAATTTTGTAATGTTCTGTGTTGTTGTGATTTTCTCGTATGATTCGTGGCGCCGTTCTCATGTTACAGCATTCAACGCACACCCCGATATGACGTAAATGAGAGCCCACTAGCCCCCGCCATAGCTCAAGCGGTTAGTTGCTGGCTTTCCACCGCGGCGGCCCGGGTTCGATCCCGGGTCTGGTCAAGTGGGATTTGTGGTGGACAAAGTGGCGCTGGGGCAGGTTTTCTCCGAGTACTTCGGTTTCCCCTGCCAATCTTCATTCCACCAATTGCTCCACATTCACCCTCACCTGTCATCTGGGTCTGGTACAATAGGCCAGAAGTGGCCGCAGTACGAGGGACTTAGTCCTATCCCAATAGCAATAAAAAAATATATATATACCCACTAAGGAAGAACCAAGACCAACATAACCAGTGCACCAGTAGAATAGCCATATATATATTTACATAAAAATTGTGGATTTAATTTGATTTTTAACTTTAATTTAATTAATTTACATCAATTTTAACTGCTTGTAATTGATACCAATACAGCTTAAGCTGAAGAGTAAAGAACCAGAGATTTTGTTAAGATTTGAGGTTTTCACGGGGGTGACTATGAAGGAAGAAGTCTTCTGGGATGTGGCGCCGTGTAGATATTGTGGTAACCGACGTTTCGGAGTAACGTATCGCCTCCGTCTTCAGGGTAGGAGAAAAAGAAGAAATTAGGCCTGTTAGCACCTGCTCACGCTAGGTCGCTTTTCTGCTACCCTGAAGATACGTTACTCCGAAACGTCGGTTAACACAATATCTACACGACCCCACATCCCAGAAGACTGTTTTCTTCAACCAGAGATTTTGTTACTAGGCAAATATCACATACAACATGGTGAAATTTGAAAACAATATGGATCCATGTTTACGCCCGATCATGACCCAACAAAGGTCGAAACATGTCATGTTAACATTTAAATGTAAAGAACCTAAGTTAGTGTTGTTACATGAATTTTTATGTCGACGAATATAAATATACTCATTTCGAATGACGCATAACAAGATGCAACATACCTGACTTCCTAGCATGTTGCTCATCTTAATACGAACTTGATTCAGGAAAAGTTGATTGCAGTGTGAAAGCAAAATTAATGGGTTCAAAATAAACGTCCATTTCTAGGCAACGATTGATCGGTAGGATAAACTGTTGTCGTTCCTAGGTGACCATTTGTAAACACTTAAATAAACGTATATTTCTAGGCAACGGTCGCTTGGTAGGGTAAATTGTTGCTCTTCCTAGATAACGGTTTGTAAACACCCGAATAAACGTCCATTTCTAGGCAACGATCGCTAGGCAGGGTAAATTGGTGTTGTTCATAGGTAACGATTTCTAAATAACCGAATATATAAGCACACAACAACAGAGGAACTGTTGGAAATGGCTTCTAGACCATGAGAAGCGCCATAGCTCAAGCGGTTAGTTGCTGGCTTCCCACCGCGGCGGCCCGAGTTCGATCCCGGGTCTGGTCAAGTGGGATTTATGGTGGACAAAGTGGCGCTGGGGCAGGTTTTCTCCGAGTACTTCGGTTTCCCCTGCCAATATTCATTCCACCTGCTTCACAATCACCCTCACCTGTCATCTGGGGGCTGGTACACTAGGCCAGAAGTGGCCGCAGTGGAAGGGACTTAGTCCCACCCCACTAGCAGTAAAAAAAGAAATAGAGGATGAGAAAGGTTGAACTGTTGCAGTGAGGGAGAGTTAGTGAGAAAAACGAACAGCACAGTGAAACTGAGTGTACACCAAAATGGTGGACGTCCCAATACCGGGATTCTGGAAATACTGGATACAAAAGCTAGCATCGCTGAAATTTGAATCCATCACGAAAAGTAGACAGAATCAGTTTCTGTAATGCAAAAGGTACATGAAGTGTCAAGTCACATTGAGAAACTTACCGGATACTGGCCGTTTAAAGTGGCGGGGGAAGCTGTGAGTGGCCCTTATTATGAACAGCGAGGAGGAGAACACAGCAAAGTTTTCAAAGCTCTAGAAGAAAAGCCTCTTTAGCGCTCTTTCAGCATGTAAGAGTTCCTGGCTACAGTTCCAGAGGTCAGGGTTCGATAACTTGCGCAACCAGATTTTCTTAGAAGTAGTGTGTCTGGAACGGGGTCCACTGAGCCTCGTGAGGATAACTGGAGTTATTTCAAGGAAATAGCGGCTCCGGTCTAGAAAACCGAAATAAACGGCCGTGGGGTTTTTTTACTGTAGAAAAAAATATTGTAAATACAAAAAAAAAGCCTAGGCAATGCCCATCCGGCCTTCTGTAGCACATTCTTATAAATATCTTATTCTTTAATAGCGGTAACCCCGTGATTCTTAATATAGATTTTAACTTAAATCTGAGGGTATACTGTTAATCAGTACAATTACTTCTTTTACTTTCCTTACATATTTATTTCATATAAAAATAGGAATGTTGCCAGGATAATTCATTAGGTGGACCACTCGGCTATTCTGACCGACTCAAGGATAAATTACTGTACTGTAATCACTGTAATTGGCGTAATTGGTAACCCTGCTGGTCATCAGTCTGGTCTCTCTGGTGCTGGTGCGAAGTGGACAAAGGCTGTAATAACAAATGGACGGCTGGAGAGAGTGTGTGTGTACGCTAAATGTTGTTAGGTAATTATTTGGCTAACTGGAAAAGCATTCGATTTGTACAACTTTGTCAAACTGTCCGAAGCAAACACCAGTGGGGTTCGTGATATTCCGCTGTTGCCAGTTTTAGTTGAGATTCTTCTAAACTTCAAATCCATTTTTGAGCATAATGTGTATGTTAAATTGCACATACCAGTCCTACTTAAAAAGGAAGTAATGAGAGCTGACGGTCTATGGTGAACTGGTTGCAGTTGCATGATGTATAAATGCATAGTGAATATCTGTTTGTGGCTCCTGGTTTTTCGATTTGGTGTACTGTTTGCAGGATGTAACACCGTGTAGCATTTTAACCAGTTATCTACTGTTTGGAAGTAGAAGGTTTCTTCAGAACGGGTGAACTAGCCGCCTTCAAAACTTACATAACATCCCAGGCAACACAATGCCTCAAAAGACAGTAAGCCTCATAGTTTGCTGTGAGAACCCCAAAACCCCAATCAGTATATTTCTACGCAGTCATTAGTATGGTTCCTTACAGATTTTGGCAAATATTCCCAGTTAGATGCTGGTACACCTACTAGAAATAAGTTGCTATATCACTAGGATACTTTTAAGCCAATTTATTACCCATAAACCCATAACCCATAAAAAATAATGATAAAAATGTTTCAAGGTTATTAAAAATTCTGAATTTTCTTGCAACAGGAATGCCAAGAATTGTGCTACAAGGAGCTGAAAAAATATTTCTTACTGTGAGAGAAAGGATGGTAAGTGTTTTGTGCTTGTGTGCACAGAAAAGAGTTCTGTTAGTGTCATCTGTCTGTTCTCATGGCTAAAGAAACTGACATTTTGTGACACGCTTGTGTTAGTTTTCATAATCCATCTGTTAAATTTTTTATACATGGTTATACACGTTATAACAATTTAGTATATTATGCAGGAGATTAATATGGCTAGGTTGTATAACATACACATGGGAATGAGAATTGCATATAAAGATTTGAACAGAAAACCTGAAAATAAAAGAGTCCACTTGGGTGACATTTGTTCAGTGAGGAGGCTACTACTGTGGAAGATTTTGAAGATATAATTTTGAAGGCTTTGGACTGGGTTGGTTTGGTTCCAGATACAGAGACATGATGGGCATTGGTGAACACAGTAATGAGCCTGTAGGTACCATAAAGAAGGAATATTTTATTTACTGCTCTAGTAGCCATTAGTTTCTCAGAAAGGTTCTTAACACATTGCAGACTGGTTGTTTAAATATTTAAATCACCCTGGGGACCGGGATTTTAAGCCTAGCACCCTGACTTGTGCACTGTTCACTTTAGAAATTAATATAAAATCTCCTAATTAATTTTATGAACTAAAATTTTTGGAGAACACTTACCAGAGCTCCTAGAAGTGCTTGCGTGTGTGATATCTCTGGAAACATTCGCCTTTGTGAAGAGGCATCACGCAGAATTTGCAGATGAACGCAGTCCTTCTCTTCTTCTTGTAGACTGCGCGCACACAGCACTGCCTAAAAGGGTACTCTTCACAATTCTCACCAGGGTATTTTTCTGCATATCACCTGAGAGATAGTATCTGTTAGTCTCCTGACATAACAGGTGACGCAACTTCAGACACATCCGTTGGGTCTGATGGCATCCGCTTCACCCCCGGATCACCAGTAAACCTACTCAGAGTGGGGGTTTTGTCCACTTTACCCCATGTGGCTGTCCCCGCAATGCTAGCACTCGCACTTTCATCGGAGCTCTCACTGTCACTTTCACTTTCTCTTCTGGTCACAATATTTTGGGGGCCCCTGTCACTGCCACTGACACTGCCCTCGCTATCAGAAGACGAAGCAGTTGGCAAGTCAGATAACTCATCGGAGATCAAATCACAGATTTCTTCTTCTCCGAGAGCTCGCGCGGCCTTCAACTGCTTTAGTCTCTGAGCCATGTTGACACTGAGAATATCTTGCCTCACACATAGAAGCTTCGACAAAGGGACTTTTCTTTAGAGTGAGAGGGGAATAGAGAGTGGTCACGTTGCTGACTCAGAAGACAAACATTCCGAAGGTCAGCTACGCAGTACTTTTACAGACACATGGCGACGAAAGCGAGGAATACTGTGTTGCAACATAACGTGTCCTAAAGGCCTAAATCTAGGCCACCGGTCTGCCACGTTTAAAACCCAAACACCTAGGCCTAGGCGTCCGGTCCGCAAAGTATTAATACTCGTAATAGCTAATGATTTTGAAAGTGTAGAAAAGAAATCTCTAGAAACAGCTGTTATAAGATAGAGGAATTGAAAATCAGCCTTAATAAGGAAAATGTATCATGCTTCATGTAATAGGGTTGTACAGCCATGACTGATAAAGATGTGATGGTTTTACAGAGCTGTACAAATTCAGAGAACACTTTAGCAGGTCCTTATGGTGAGACATACCCAGCATGTCATGATGCAAATGAGGTCATGAATATAAAAGCTGAGGAAGTCGTAGACTCAGAAGAGGATGCTGATCATTTGCCAATAACCCTTCAAAAAATAAAGGCCAAAACTGAGGTGAGCTCTATGTCTCTGTATGTCCGCTGTTAGGCAGATACCACAAATATGCAGAAATGGAAATTGTCGTTCTGATAGTTGATAGTTGTACCTTGTGATCTGTCACTTCATTTTCTTTTAAGCAGATCTAATATAAATAAAATTATTTACTGTATAAAGTGAACAGTGTTTCTGGGAAATTCTGTGCTAGCAACAGTCCTTACAGGTTTAGGGAAATATTCCCAATTAGATAGTGCTACACTTATTAGAACCAAGATCTTGTATCATTGGATTCTTGTAAACAAATTCCACTAAACCCCACAAAATGTGATGTGATAAACAAGTTTCAAGATTACGAAGGATTCTGCATTCTCTTGCAACAAGAGTGGCAAGAGGTGTACTGTAGAGAGCTGAAGAAGCATTTCCTGCAGTGATAGAGAGTATGGTATTTTATGCTCATGTGCACAGAAAAGAATTTTGTCATATGTCAGAGAAACTAAATATTTTGTGACAGGATTTGTTTTAGTTTTCATAATCCATCGGGGGAGTTCCTTACAGATGGTTGTAGACACTATACCATTTTGGTATATTATGTAGAAGACAGGCTTAAAGTTGGTGGTGGTCAGGCATACGACCGTTCAAGTGACTAGACAGCCATGGTAGTGAATACTACTAGAAATAGGGCATAGTCTGCTTTACTGAGCCTAGACTGACAGAGGCCTTGTATATATTATATATACTAGATATTAAGACTCAATTGTAAATAGGTGTACATAGTGACAATGGACTAGTACTGTCGACTATGACTGACAAATGACAGACCTGACCTCTCGTCAGAGAGGGCGCCCCACATAGACAGGACAGTAACTTTGATTTAAAAAGTAACATCTGGTCATGAGCCCCAGCTGGGACTTGACACCAAGACAGACAGACTGACCAATTCAAGGTTATTGGTTGATTCAAGAAGAATGATGTGCATAGGTCATGTAGCATGCATATGAGAATGAGAAATGCATACAATGATTAAGACAGATTTTAATGAAATTATTTGGGATGATTTGCTCTTGGTTTCTTTGGCACAGGATAAATAGCCATGCTGGACATGCATTACCAGAGTAATGAACCTTTAGGTACCATTCCTAACTTCATGGAGCTGAGTCCTTCTTGAGAAGCCACCAGTTGCTCAGCCACTGAAGAATTTTCTAACATTTTACGGAACATGAAGGCTCAGTTCCATGTTCACAAGAGCACGCCACTGGACCCTATCCTGAGCCAGATCAATCCGGTCCACACCACCCCTTCCCATGTCTCTAAGGTCCATCGTAATATGTCCCTCCAACCTATGTCTAGTCTTTGTAATGGTGTCTTGTTGGCCTTCCTGCCAAAATTCTACATGTATTCGTATTCCCCTTTGCTCCATGTGTGCTTCATTCCATGCCCATCTCATCCTTCTTTACTTGATCATTCTAATAAAACTTGGTGAAGGGTACAAGTTATGAAGCTCCTCATTATGCATTTTTCAGGTGCCATTAAAAAGAATATATTTTCTCTAGTGAAACACCATTAGTTTCTGAGGAAGGTCACTGCATTGTGAACTTAATATTTTGTAGTTATTTTTGAAACCTATAGAGAAGAAACATGCACAGAACGTCTGTTATGAGTTAGATGAATTGAAAATCAGCCTTAGTAAGGAAAGTGTACCATGCTTTATGTAATAGGGTTGTACAGCCATGACTGATAAAGATGTGATGGTTTTACAGAGCTGTACAAATTCAGAGAATGTTCTAGTAGGTCTGTATGTTGAGACATACCCAGCAGGTCATGATGCAAACCAGGCCATGAATATAAAAGCTGAGGAAGTCATAGACGCACAAGAGGAAGCGGATCCTTTGCCAATAACCCTTCAAAAAATAAAGCCTAAATGTGAGGTGAGCTCTATGTCTTTGTATGTTCACAGATATCACAAATATGTAGAAATGCTAATTGTCTTTCTGATCTCCCATCTCTGTGTCCTTTCATGTGAAACAACTCAACTCTGTTGATGATATTCTGATGAGTTTTGTCTGACATCGGCAGTTGTAGTTTGTTGAATGTTGCTTGTGATGACCACTCTTGTTTTTTTTTATTCGTCTCATTCATTCATCATTGGCTTTATAGCCCTATGTCGGACCTGCTTTCAGTTTCGTATTTTTTTCTACACAGATGGTAGGACTCCTTGGATGAGTGATGAGCCTGTCACAAGGCTGCTACCTACACACAGGATAACCTGAACACAGAATAAATGTACACAGAAACACCCATGCCTTTGAGTGGGATCTGAACCTATGATCCCAGCATTCAAGCGAGCAAAGACAGTTCATGCTTCAGACATTGTGGCCACCATGATCAGTGCTTGTTTTCTTTTAAGCGGGTGTAATATAGATGAAATTAAGCATTGTATAAACTTAACAATGTTTCAGAGAAATGTTATAGCAACAGAAATCTTCCACATTTTTCTTCTGCTTCCAATCCAGTTAGCTTTTGTTTCGTACTACACCATAGGCTTCCTAAAATATAATAATATTTAACATCATCATTTATTCGTTTTGTAACTTTGATGCAATCTATATCTGTATAAATAAGAGATGTCATGATATTGAGAACCTGTAATGGGATAAATAATGATTCTCTACTGATCTGTGACAGTGGGTGACAGATTATACAGATATGTTTGACATTGCACATTTCTTGTCATTTGAGGTACATCGTAATGGATGTAGGGATGTACACTGTGGGAGTTGCCTGTGTTCATTGAACTGACAGATTTTATATCACTTTGTAATGGACAGATGGGACAGTTGCTGAAAATTATATACAAGGGACATAAAAGAAGTATAAAGAACAATGTGGAGGAATTAGTATTGACAACACATATCCTAAACTATGGATACCAGTATGGTCAGATGAAAAATATAATGGATGTAAGGAAACACGCGAGAAAGGGCTANTAAATATAACTAAAATTAGTTCTAAAATCCTAGATACCAAAAAAAATTTTTTTTTTGTAGGCCTGTTCTGATTATAATCAGAACAAAGACAATAAACGTTCAGTTTAATACAGTATTCACATGAGATAACACACATGCAGCAGTGACTGTGTGTTCAGTCAGAGAAGCACCATCACTAGACAACAGCTTGCCAGGCATGTTTCTGCAGCAATGGAAACCAAAGCAGTGCTATGAAATTAACCCACATCTCAGTGGAGATGTGGTTCCCTAGAGATCGACTCAGTACAGAAAGCATTTCTGTATCAAGAGACAAGCAGTAGATGTTCTGGAGATTATATAAGCGGCCATGCAGAGAACACATTCATTCTTCGTTCGTCATTTGCCCATAGTGATTCATCAATCATGAACCAGAAGTGAGTAAATCAGAACCAAGTCAGTCATAGTAGAAGAAAGAGAGAAGACAGTTGTAGTCCAGTAAGGAATGGAGTGAGTCTTAGGCAATTATTGATTGTGAGCTCTTGTAATTGATTGTAATTAAGAGTGATTGTGATACAAGTGTCGATAAATCCAGTCATCCAATCCAGAACCTGTTATTGTTAGTCATGGAACCATGGACACGTGACAGTATTAAGCACCACATATCTTCTTGTCAGTACTACCTCAGAGATATCACATCAGCAGCACAGCACACCGCCCAGTAGCAAGGGATGGACAGGTATGAAAAATTACAATAAATTTGGTGAAATTCTTTCCAAACATAGGCTAAATAAAAGTAACTAATTAGACATGTTATGTAAGATTTGAGGCTTTCACGGCGGTGACTATGAAGAAAGCAGTCTTCTGGGATTTGGCACCGTGTATATGTGGTGTTAACCGACGTTTCAGAGGAACGTATCACCTCCATCTTCAGGGTAGAAGAAAAAATATAAGAAATCTGCAAGCGAAGAGACCGTGAGAACCGGTAAAAGCAGACTGTTTGTACCGGTTCTCACAGGATAAACTCATCAAATAGTACCAGTTGTGCTAGATTTGTAGAATCTCGGATGCTAAATGTTTGAACAGTTCTCATGTAAAGAAAGAATACTCTCTTATCAGTAGAATCTATGAAATTGGTTACAGCTTTTTCTTTCATATTGTAGCTCCTGTGTTCACATTGGCAGTGTGAGATGGTGTGTCTGGTCCATATTTGTGAACATTATTATATGTTCATACTTCACAGTTTGTTACAGTTCAGGAGCAGTCTTACTATCAAATGCTGGCTTCAGATCACTCTTCTGTTCCACAGTGGGTTCTGAAGACTGGATTTCCTTTCCCTGCTGCAGACACCCAGGACACACACCACACAATTCCACATTGAACATCCTCCCCCCAAAGACTCTTCCCAGCTAATAGTGCTTGGCTGATTGCTTGATCCGTGACATGTCTTGGTCTTATGATTGAGAGTAAGATATTATGGGAATCTGACATGAGATGGCTCCATGTTAAATGCAGACACTCACTGAATATTTATATGACACAATCAGCTGTACTTTAAAAAAAAAGTACTTTATATTGAGGATTAAGTACCACCCCAGACACAAGCCACATCACAAGCACATGGTAGCAACAGATGAACAGAGAATGAAGCAATAAAGTAACATCAGTCATGTTCTTGCATGAAATCTACTTCAAAATAGCAACACCAGTAGGAGCCAGAATGTATACAAATTATGCAGTTCATCAGTGATTATGTATAAGCAGAAAATTCACTGCAATATTATAAACGGTTTTGAATATTATGTAAATGTTGCTGCTAGAAATTAGTTTATAATAAGTAGTCTCTTGTTTGACATGTAGGCCTCTGATGGTGGATCTACAGGGCCAAATCATACATGATGCCTTTTATATAATAAGTATAGTTTTAAGTATTGCATATTATACTTGATGTTTCTTGTTATTCACTAAATATTCTTAACATTGTTATGTGGCAGGTATTGAAGCAGAGACTGGGTGACAGTGCTCCAGACCTACTGTCCCTAATCCCCTCGAAGATGGATTATGGAAGCTTCATGTATGACCCCCACAGTAAAGTCCAGGCTATCATAAATCCTGTCTAAACACTATGATCTGTATTAACAGTTATGCTTTCTGCACCAGCTATCTTGAGTTTGTTTGTGTGAGGAATCTGGAGAATGTCCGATCTTGTAGAGGCGTGTCTCGTTCTGTGGTCATTTGGTGAAGGTGGGAACACAGCCCCATCCTTATAGCGTGCTATTTCACCCTACCTACCACAATAGATTCTTTCTGAACACATGACGTATTCTGTGTTATACATAGTTTCCTGTCATCTGAGCATTTGTTTTCTATATAAAAGGTGAAACGAGTAAAAAAGAAGCTATATATCAGCATTCCCCGCAGGTTCCAAGGATCACCTCGGTGGGCTTCGAATTTCCCAAGTAAACTGTTCCCATTCTGGAATGCATGTGCCTTCCCCCCCCCACAACATGCATCTCCCACTATGCACTCAGTCTGTTTGTTTACTATAGCCAGGTATCTTTTTGTCTTGGGGTTTCTGTTTTTTCCTATGATTGTTTTGGAAATTCACTGTCCTTCCTGCAGCCATGTGTGAAAAGCATAGTTGTAGTGCCGCTGTGATGGAGGAAATCAGAATCGCTGGCAGAGAGGCAGGATTCCAAAATGTCAGTGAAGATGTCATAGTAGAATTGCTGCAATCTGTTTCTTTGCCATTAGAGAACGAGGAACTGGCAGAGTTTGACAGGCAAACATATAAAGAAGCATAGGATGGCCATGTTGATGAGCATGTGATTTCAGAAGAAAATACCTTAATAATTAAAAGGTTAGCAGAAACCTTCAGCAAAATTGATGAGACCGGATTATTTTGAAATGATGAACCTTTGTATCATCATCATTCTGCCAAGGTTAAATGTGAACTGGAAGATGTATTGTCATGCTATAAAGAAATTTTATAAGCAAAAATATGAGTTGGAAACCAAGCACCATTGCAAAATGCATACCATTCAGGGAGAATTTAGAACTTCAGGCATGTCCATCCAGGTTTCAGCACATATGCATGCACACGCACAAAATGTAAAGTTATTGGAAGGTAAAAACTGTTGAGAACTTAAAGTTATTTATATAAAGAATTGCTATTTTAATAGTGTATCAGTTCAGAGTCGGTGTAGGAGTTTTATCATGGATGGCATGCTACCTTCTCAGGTGATGGACATGTGTGGTAACCTCAGATGTAGCAGTCCTTATAAACTTGTTTGCATTGTTGTGGGTGGAAATCCCCCCTTTAAGGGGGTTCGCTTCAAATGACACCTTTCCAGTCCCAATTAACCATGGAAAGCTAAGAATCTCTGTACCACCATGGAATATCTAATGCCTGACACTTCATTTTCCTGTCAGCGATGCTTGGCAGAAATCCCTTCTGAATATCTGGCTTATATGGTTATGAGCAAGGCGGTGCACAAAATTCTGTTTTGTGTGTATTGGTTTTTATATCCTTCAAGTATATTGTGTGCTAAATTACTTCCTTATGAAAATAGTTCTGTTATTCTGTGTTCTCTTTTTAGTAGTCCACAAGTTCTGGAGGAAGGTAACAGCTGTATCGCAAGATATATGCCCACATTTAGACACCCAGTCCCAATAGGAAGCTCTGAAACCAGAAACTTAAGAGCATTTGAGCAAATGGTGCTCAATTTGCCATATTCACAGCTTTGTATTGTATTATTATGACCATCAACACAACAAATTCCAAATAAATAAAGCGGTGTTACTGTATTAACATTTGTTTATTATTCTATATCCGCTACATGTTTCAGTCCAGCTGGATCATCATCAGGCAGTTTTCACAATAAAACACTTGTTATTGAATTGTGTTTCTGATATGTATCCATATTAACAATTATATTAATATTGTCACATATAAGGGGTTGTGTGATGAATCAAAATGGGTTCTGGATTTGATGATTGGATTTATTGGCATTTTTTTACAAATACAATCACTTATAACAGCTCACAGTCAATGACTTCCTAAGGCTCGCTCCATTCCTTACTGGACTATGAATATCTCTTCCTCAGTGACAAATGCCGAACAAAGAATGTCTCCTGAATAATGAATTCTGCTGAACATTCTCAAGTGTCCTTCCTTTATAACTTCGTGAGGACTGAACAGAGATCACCATGACCAACATTTCATGTTATTGCATGCTATTTGTTGTAATGGAAATGTGTGTTGCAACTTGCAACCTAGTAACAGAGGTCCTTCCACTGTTGACTGCATAACCTTTGAATGTGTTTGCCAGAGCTTTATCTAGCAATGTTTTAGTCCATCACAATATAAATTCCTATATCTCATTATGTTACTGAAGTGTAGTATTATTCATAAAGGTTAAAGTGTTAAAACGTTGTTTAAAATCTATCAGAATGTTAATTTCTTGTTAATTTAATCTTCATTCATTTTTCACTGAAATAAATATCCTTGGTGGTGTGTCATAGATGTAGGGGTAATTTTTTTTATCTTGAGAGTGAGTGTTGTTTTTAGTCTTGTAGATATATGTTATGTGGGTGATGCTAAGTTCTGTATGTTCTTTTATTTCTTTCTGTCGTGTTGTGGATAGCTGTGGTGAAATTATTGTGTCTTGTGTGGGGATATCGCTTTTTCCTGCCATTGGATACTGAGGTTGTTTCTGTCCTATGGTTTTGTTAGTAATAAACAAACTTTAATAAAGTGGCATTGGTTTATTTATTTGGAATTTGTTCTGTTGATAGCCATATTAATAGACAACAGGATGCATATAATAAAGATATTCACAGCTGTTTTTCTTTTCTGTCTGACATCCTTTTGACCCCCCTCTGTGGTTTAGTGGTCAGAGTTGTGGGCTACAGATCCAGAGGCCTGGGTTCGATTCCCGGCGCTACCATATTTTCTGAGAAGTAGCGGGTGTTGAAAGGGGTCCACTTAGCCTTGTGATGATAATTGAGGAGCTGTTTCAAGGAAATAGCTGCTCCGGTCTAGAAAACCGAAATTAACGGTCATGGGGACTCGCGCTGCCCATGCAACACCCTCTATCCGCTAAAGTTGGCACTAACTTCGCCAACAAGCAGCGGTTGCTCAGTCGGTATAGTTCGCTTGTGGACTAAACCCACAGAGTTTGTTTTTGTTTTGTCTGACATCCTTTGCATTGTGGTCTTTCTTGCACAGACACCATTCTTCCATTACAGTGTGTTGTTCGACACACACACAAGACTA
>NW_019731268.1:372138-385309 GCF_002891405.2 Cryptotermes secundus | reverse complement strand
AGATTTGAGGCTTTCACGGCGGTGACTATGAAGAAAGCAGTCTTCTGGGATTTGGCACCATGTATATGTGGTGTTAACCGACAAGCAGAGGTTGCTCAGTCGGTATAGTTCGCTTGTGGACTAAACCCACAGAGTTTGTTTTTGTTTTGTCTGACATCCTTTGCATTGTGGTCTTTCTTGCACAGACACCATTCTTCCATTACAGAGTGTTGTTGGACACACACAAGACTGTGATTTACCATCTCCATAAGGAGATTCTATCTGATATGCATCTAGCTCGGTATGCCTGGTTGGCAATGAGACTGCCAATGCAGCAACCAGTAAAGCTGTCTCTGCGGTTTGGCATCAGAACAACCTGTGGGTGATGATCTTTGTGCCTCTGTAATCTCATCACGGCAAGATATATGGCCAACACAGAGCAGAACAAATTGTAGTCAGTGCAGCCATGTGTTCAGGTGTGGCAGTTCTTTAGCTTCTTCAGGAAGGAAGGAAGAAATCCTGCTTGCATGCCTCCTAATTAGGCACAATTACCTGACATATGTCCGTATGTTCCAAGGCACCCTCAGGCCTGCGCCTGCACAGTGTGGTATACCCATTACCATTTCACTCATCTGGAAGGAATGCCTATATTCTGGCAAATTGCAGACGTTTTCATTTTTAGGGTATGTTGCAAGGCACCACAGGAAATGACAACATAGACTTGTTCATGGTAGCAGGGTGACTATGTGTATTGAACTGACTGACCTGTTCTGTTTGGGTCAT
This sequence comes from Cryptotermes secundus, assembly GCF_002891405.2. Lineage (NCBI taxonomy): Eukaryota > Metazoa > Arthropoda > Insecta > Blattodea > Kalotermitidae > Cryptotermes > Cryptotermes secundus. The sequence goes on along the minus strand of NW_019731268.1, from coordinate 384,547 downwards.
CTTACATGTATTTTTGTTTGAGGGATTTCACTAGGCCATATACAGCCAGTCTTACTGTCATTTCTTAACTCAGCATTTATTACTGTTTCACCAGTGTACAGCCTTACAAATGTATATTCTTTAATTTTGTAATTTGTTACATGATGGAAGCATAGCTTGACATTTATTTGTTCACAAACAGCCATACATGCTTATGAACATGCACCCACTACCCTCATAAGTGTCCTCCCAAACTCCGTAACCCCTCTGTCCCTTAAACTCTTGATATACTTGGGATTCAAAATTATTTCTCTTCATGGGAGGATTTTTCATGTTATTTCCTCTTGTTTTGCAGAATGTGCTGAATGAACTTCAACCTGTACATGATGATCACCAACTGTATTGCTGTGATGTATGTAATAAGTCATTCAGCCAGCTAGGCAATTTGAATACACATCAACGCATACATAATGGAGAGCGACCATTTTGCTGTGACGTGTGTAATAAGTCATTCAGTCTTATGAGTACTTTGAAGACACATCAACGCATACATAGTGGGGACCGGCCATTTTGCTGTGATATGTGTAATAAGTCATTCAGTGATCAGAGTAATCTGAAGACACATCAGCGTACACATAGTGGGGTGCGGCCATTTTGCTGTGATGTGTGTAATAAGGCATTCAGTCAACTAGGTAATTTGAATACTCATCAACGCATACATAGTGGGGAGCGGCCATTTTGCTGTGATGTGTGTAGTAAGTCATTCAGTCTGAAGGGTCATCTGAAGACACATCAACGTCTACATAGTAGGGAGCGACCATTTTATTGTGATGAGTGCAGTAAGTCATTCAGTAGGCAGGATCTTCTAAAGACACATCAACGCATACATAGTGGGGACCGGCCATTTTGCTGTGATGTGTGTAATAAGCCATTCAGTGATCAGAGTGATCTGAAAAAACATCAGCGTATACATAGTGGGGAACAACCATTTTGCTGTGATGTGTGTAATAAGCCATTCAGTGATCTGAAGAAACATCAGCGTATACATAGTGGGGAACAACCATTTTGCTGTGATGTGTGTAATAAATCATTCAATGATCAGAGTAATCTGAAGAAACATCAACGTATACATAGGGGCGAGCGACCATTTTTATGTGACGTGTGTAATAAGTCATTCAGTGATCAGAGTAATCTGAAGAAACACCACCGCGTACATAATGGGGAGCGACCGTTTTGCTGTGACATGTGTAGTAAGTCTTTCAGTCTGAAGAGTCACCTGAAGACACATCAACGTGTACATAGAAAGGAGTGACCATTTTGCTGTAATAAGTATAGTAAGTTCAGTAGGCAGAATCTTCTGAAGGCACATCAGCACATACATAGTCCTGTGTGTAAATAAGTCATACAGCAGTAGAGGTGGGTTTGGGCAGAAGGAACAATATGTGACTTGTGGCATGCCACAGTGTTGGTTGGTTAAGTCATACAGTTTTACTTTGTGTTGTATACATATTGGTATCTGTGTAATACTGATTGCTGAATGTGTACAAGACCTTGTTGACAGCTTAAATACATAATGCAGCAATGCATTACTCAACAGCTCATGCGTAGTACATGATATATAATAGATGCATTGTAAAACATTAAGAGATATACATTAAACATAAACGTGAATTATACACTCGAATGCATTTTCACTTGTAATTAAAATACTCATTCAACAAATAGAAAAGTATGTACATAAAAATCTCTTTAGGGCAAACCCAAAGGATTTCTGATCATTAGATAACTGTCTTGAGTTCCCAAGGTAAGTGGTGATAAATCTTTATACCTGAATAATAAGCTCCCTTCTGAACTGGGTGTTTGTTTATATTTAATTCCTGCTTTAATCCTCCCATAAAATAACTGAGCCCATTATGGGCTTTCTCCTAGTACGTTTATCAAGGGTACTAGCTGTTGGTCCTGACGAGATTGATCATTCCAATGATCAGCTGTTCTGTCCAGAGTATCAGCCTCTAGTGTTACTGTTTCATGAGATAGACCAGACTCAATCATCTTACTATTAATCATATTCATTCTCCAATCCAATCTTACAGATGCTTCTCTATTAATAGTGGTATAAATACATACCAAGCCTAGTAAAGTTGTCTCTAGCATAATTAGTCTTAATCAAAGATATACCATTAAAGGACTTAAAACACATCTCTAACTTCTTATTGAATGATTAAATTTCTTTGTTCACACATGATCGCATAGGTAAAGTGTAAATTGTTCATAAGAAACTGAAGAATGAAGAAAGCAGTCTTCCGGGATGTGGTGCCATGAAGATATTGTGTTAACCGACAGAATGTTCTTCACTCCAAAAGTAGCTCTTAGTGCTACTAACATCCTTCAACCCCTGCTATAACACAATAATAGCCTTTCCGAGTAAACTGATTAGTTTCTGTTAGTAGAGGTTTGTTTAAGATATTGGATGAAGCACCTGGTTTCACCAATCTCCATACTTCAAAGTTTGAAGGTAACTGAATTTTTATTCTTTCAGCACATCCTCTTCCTTGGCTGTCACTCAATAATATAACTTTATGAACTTTATATTGATCATTTGTCACGTTCGTGTTCAAGACTCGAGTCAAGGTCTTTTCTCAACTGTCAATTTATCCGTAGGTGGCACCTGTCCGCTAATTACTGTCAGAATATTATATAGTGCAGCACTTTTTAACTTCACTAACACATTGGTGGCCACACATTTTCTTACATGCAACCACATCTGACCACTTACTCGGAGAGTGAGCTTGTGCGACGAATTTAGAATCGGATGCAGGCAGACTAGATAGTGGGGCAACAATAACTGGTGAGACACTACTGTTTCCGAATGTTTTGTATCGCAAAATAAATCCAGATCCTCGTTCTTAATCACAAACCTATCAGCAGTATCTTCCTGGATAAGTGTTCTGGAATCCCCATTACCTTACTGTAACAGTTCAATTATTTTTTACAGAGATTTCAATTGCAGCAGCGCGTCATCTAATTGCCTTTTCATTTGAACACAATTTGTACACTTCACAATCCAGTACATATTATTCAATACAGATGGGCATACTCCTACTACTCGGCAGTCACGTCCGCCATATCCGCCATCTTGGAGGCTTTACACATAGTAAAGAGTAAATAATAAAACTTACAATTCCATTTCAATCACTATAAATAAGGTATAATGCCCCCTTAAGTCATCAGAGACCACATAAGTTTACATCAACCTTTGACGATCCCGAACTATTTCTCATGAGAATAGGTGCATCTTCATCCGGTAGAAGCGCCCAAAACACAGTTTTCCGTTGCCACAATGACATAAAACAAAGAGCTTTAAATTTACGAAAAATTAACAGAAATAACTGACGCTGCGATCTTCTTTCCCTGTTAGTTTTCTTACAGATGAGTTCATTTTATTTTGGAGTATCGTCGTTGTGTCAGGAATTGTTATTTTTAGATTTAATTATGATAACGATATCCGGGATGTTGGCAACGGTTTCGGCAAAGCAATGGGCGGCGAGCTTCGATTTTTGATAGCTACAGAACTCTTTATCCGCACGGAACATTTTCCAGACAGTATGGTGCATTGTAATATTACAAGTTTCACGGCATCTGCTGCCAGAACGCAATATGCCACATCATTTCGTGTTGCCATAAGATCAGAAATTTTGACATGACGGCGAAAGCCGGAATAGTGGGACAAGTATAGGTGGCCGTTGCTGGACACCTACGTGGCAAACACATTTCCACGGCAACAGATACTGCCGCAACAGGACGCGGTGTTTTCTGTGCGGCAACAGTAAGCACGTTTCAACAGCAACGAATCAACAGGCAACAGTACAGGCATGTCCGCTTCGACAATAAATAGTGAGTACCAGCAGCACGGTCGTGAGTTGCATGAGAGCAGTGAGAGATCGTGTTTGGATGTTAGGAAAGTCCATTAGTAGCAGCCAATAATTATACTACAGACAGTTGGAGAAATATTTCTTGCTATGAGAGAAAACATGGTGAGTGTTTTGCTATTGTTTGCACGAGAAAGAGTACATTTGTCTTCATCCCTCGATTAAAAATCCAGAGACACTCAGTATTTTGTGAGAAGACTGTATGACCAATGTGGTCACTTTTTTGCGGTTGGTTGTAGGTGTTGTAACATTTTTTTTTTGCTAGTGAGGTGGGACTAACCCTCTTGTACTGCGGCCACTTCTGGCCTATTGTACCAGTCCCAGATGATAGGTGAGGGTGATTGTGGAGCAATTTGTGGAATGAAGATTGGCAAGGGAAACCGAAGTACTCGGAGAAAACCTGCCCCAGCGCCACTTTGCCCACCACAAATCCCACTTCAAACCCGGACCACGGCGGTGGGAAGCCAGTGACTAACCGCTTGAGCTATGATGCGGCCCGTTGTAACATTTTAGTATATTATGTATTAGAATGATAAATTCAAGAAAGATGATGTGGGTAAGTCATGTAGCATGGACGTGAGAATGAAACCATTACTCCTTTCCAGCATCTATTAGAAAATTAAATGTGTGACACAGTTTTCAAAAATAAGGTACAAATTATAAATTTAACCCTTTTTATATATTTTTCTAAATATCTTTGAAGCTCATTTTCCTATTCAGAATAAAAAACTACTGGATTAAATATCTTGCAGACATAAAAGAGAGAGAGAGAGAGGGAGCAGGAGCAGTATTACTCTACCCAAGAATTATATTATACAAATAGAAGTTATAGTGTAAAACAAGAACAAAATTCTTCGAGGGATGATGTTTCTTCGATGATTCTTGTTTTATACTATAACTTCTGTTTTATATAATCTAATTTATTGTATTTTTATGCCAAGTATTTTAATATAATTAATATTATTGTACCCAATTTTATTAGTACTGCAGTTCAGTGGTGTATATATGTTAGCCATGTATTTGCCTGATGATGGCTGTTAATAGCCGAAACATGTAGCAGAACCAAACTAGGCACTGACCTAAATATAGTTGTGTTGTGACAGTTTCAATAAAGAAATTGTATATTATAACACAACAGGATGCATGAAATGAAAATTATAAATACTCAGCTTTTATTTTTGATTCATTTAGGATCCTACCCATTATTATTTGGACCCCATATCGCCTTACAGATGCATATTATTATTTAATTTTGACTGTATTCACTCACAAGAAGCCATACGTACTGATACACACACACATTGACATGCATGTGATCACACCCTCTCTCTCTCTCCCTCTCCATTTCTCCCTTCCTTCCTCATCTCCCACCTTTATGTCACACCCCTCTCTGCTACCCCATTAAAGCGTTGCTGTACTGGTTTTCAAACTTATTTCTCTTCATAGGAGGATTTTTCGTGTTTGTTATTTCTCCTTGTTTTGCAGGGTAGTCTGTCTGAAGATCAACCTATACATGGTGATGAGCGGCCATATTCCAATGATGTCCGTAAGAAGTCTTTCAGTCAAAAGCCAAATCCGGGTAGACATCAGCTGAAACAGAGTCCAAAGCAGCCATTTTCCTGTGACATATGTAATAAGTCATTAAGTCGTGAGGATGACCTGAAGACACCTCAATGTGTACATAGTAAGGCGAGGCAATTTTGGTGCATTGTGTGTAATAAGTCATTCAGTCAGCAGGGTAGTTTGAAGAGGCATCAGCGTGTACATGATGGAGTGCGGCCATTTATGTGTGAAGTGTGTAACAAGTCATTCAGCCAGAAGTGTAATCTGAAGATCCATCAGCGTCTACATACTGGGGAGCGGCCATATTGTTGCAACATATGTAATAAGTCATTCGGTCAGCAGAATCATTTGACGAAGCATCAGTTCAAGCACATTGAGGAGCATTGTGGTTCTGATGTGCCTAGTGCAATATTTGGTCATTTTCTTGCATTTTGAAGACGCATCAACCCACACACATTGATGTGTGTAGTAAATCATAGAGCAGTAAGCATGGGTTTAGACTATAGGAACAATATGTGACTTGTAGCATGTCACGGTATTGCTTGCCATAAGTCACAGTTTTACTCTGTGTTGAATGACACATGTTTGTTTGATTCTCAAAATTTTAACTGATAATCAAAAACTAAGATGGAAGGAAAATTGTTTCCATCTTCTTTATAATGATGAAGATCTCTTGAAGTGTATCATTACTGGTGATGATTTTGTGATGCAGCCCATAGACCACATGCCAGGGGTGTCTGAAAATTTCAGGCAAGTAAAAATAGTGTGAATTGTTTCCTTTTAACTTCCAAGAAATTTGTTCAGAGTTTGTACCTTGTAGCAAGGCCAGGAAGCAGACATTCTGCCTGGGAGTTTTCTGGCTTTTGGGTGATGCAGTGTCAAGAAGAAGACAGAACAGTTAGCCCCATCACTGAATTCATCACTGTGATGACATACCTGTATCTGTAGCAAATCAGGAGTAAAGGACTTATGTCTAAGTTTCATTACTTAAAACAGAAGCTCCCAAAACTGTTGTTCATAACATACTTGACAGCACTGATCAACTTTGAATTCCCTTAAAATTTTTTTGCAGGTGGGCTCTTTTTATTCTTTAGATGAGTATTACAAATGGAAAACAAGGAATGATTGTGTTAATTGCAGATAAATAAAACAACACTAGTCATTTTTAAAAACTTTTATTGTATGAGACCTATAATTCTCTAGATGTGCTTTTTCTTTATTATAAACAATGTTAATATGTATTTTATTATGATAAGTTGCAATGCAAGTGTTACATGCATGTCGCATTTAATTATAACATTGAAGAGCTAAAAAGGGAGAATACTGATGTGATTTGTATTTCAGTGTGGCACCGTGGAACATAGTGTTGACGATGACAGTAAATTTACTTGTATCAATAGTTATTGCAATAATGATTGTATATAAGTTGTAATATCTTTATGACGTTGTCCTCTGGATTGATTTTATAGTAACTTGGGCTTTGACGTGTTCTATATCTGGAGGCACCATCGCCAAATGTATATCTGATGAACAAAAATAAATTTAATTGAAAAGAAAAGAAGTAGAGTGGTGCCATTACGTGATGGTTTGTTTCAGTATGTTCCCTTGGGAGTACCGTTAAGATCTACTGCACTTAGTTGGCAGAGAGCATCATAGTTCCATCATGTGCTCAGCAAGTGCTAAGTGGGAACTGAGAAACTGAAAGTTTCAAGGATATTGTCATTGGTAGGGGGGGGTTGAGTTATAGATGGATTTTGGATTGGATGATTGGCTTTATTGACACTTTATACACGCATTCAAAATTAAAGGCAATTACAGTGCTACTGATATTTCAACACTTTACATTTCAATGTTACACCCACTAGTGACCCTGGTCTTCACTAGTCATATCCTGGCAACTGATTCATAACAGTCTCACTGTCACTTCAAAGAAGTCTTTTTTCCAAAGTTTAATTCCTTTCTGGCCATTATTCTCAATCACCTTCGACTGCTGACTCAATTCTCTGCTGCAACTGCCAACTGTGGAATTCAACTCCATTCTCTGCTGCAACTGCAAACTCTGGAACTCAACTCAATTCTACTTTGAGCTGCGTGAGATCCTACTTATGTAACCTCAGGGCAGACCCACAGAAAACACTGCTTCCTCTATTATTGCATGTTGAGCCACTGCTGCAGAGATGTGTTTACTGCACAGTTGTGTAGCAACAAGCGCAGTGCGGACCCACAGAGAACGCTGTTTGCAACACCTCTTTCATTGCTCCATGACATCACAGCCTATGTGATGTGTTCCTCTGCTGCGTGTGTATGGGCCATTACCTAGCAACGACTGTTTCTCTGCCTCCACAGTTCTTGCTTTGAGCAAATACACCACAATATGAATGTGAGGATAATATTCTAGTTCTGTGTGTTGTGTCCTTAGTAATTCTGTCTGGAATAAGGAAGAACTGCCTCAGCAGTGGAAGGAGTCTGTTATTGTGCATATTTATAAGGAGGCTGAGAGGACTAGTAATTATCAATGCATATCCTGTTGTCAACTTGAAATAACATTTCATCCAACATTATTCTCTCTGTTAACTTCATATATGGATGGAATTATTAGGAATCATAGGTGTTGAGTTTCATGTAACCAATCAGCTGCCTATCAGATTTTTTCGTTCATCAGGTGCTGGAGAAAAAATGATAACAATGGAACAGAACATCAGCTATTTAGAGACTTCAAGAAAGCCTAAGATTCATTTAAGAGGAAGAATTATACAATATTCTCATTGAGTTTGGGGTATCCGTGAAATTAGTTAGGCTAATTAAAGTGTGATTCCATAAAGCCTATAATAAGATCTATAGGTAAAAATTATTTCTACTTAGGACAGTCTGGAATAGAGATGCTTCCATCACCACTGCTTCAGATCATGACATTGGGGGGGGGACTGAATGGGGCACATCAGCTTCTGGTCGATGCAAATAATGATAATTTACTCTGGGAAAAAATTAGTACCTCAAAGAGAAACAGAGAAGTTTTAATAGCCAATAGTAAGGATGTTGGTCTGGAAGTAAACATACAGAAAACTTTGTATCTTGTCATCAGAATACAGGACAAAGCCATAATACAAGGACAGGTAATAAGGCGCAAAGTTTCAAACATTTGGAAATGACAGTAATAAATAAAAATAAATTCAAAGAGGAATTAAAAGCAGATAAATGTCAGTGGATGCTTGCTACCATTTCATTACAAATCTTTTATCTTTCTGCCTGCTGTCTACAAATGTGAGAATGAAAACTCACAAAACTTGTTTAACTACAGTTTTGTGTTTGAAACTTTGGCTTTCACATCAAGGGAAGAACACACATTGCACGTGTTTGAGAACAGGGTGCTTAGGAGAATAATTTTGACCTGTGGAAGGGGGAGGGGGGTTATCCACCTATTTCGCAGTAATTGCACAGCAATGGCATTATATGCTGCAATATTATTACAATATATATTTCAGCTGTGAGTCTTTATGCAAGGACAGGAACTGATGTAATTGGCTCATGGTGTGAAAAGTGTTAGATAGGGTTCAGCTGTATATATGTTTACAAAGTAGTACCGTATTTATGCATGTATAGGCCGCGTGCGTGTATAGGCCGCAGCACAATTTTCAGACAGAAATTATAGAAAAAATAATTTTCTTGGAATATTATTTCAGGAGTAGAACACCCTGTATTACTAATTATGAATATAATTTTTTTAAATGAAGTGTGATTTCGAATATTTCGAATATAAGCCGCACCCCAGTTTTCCTCTTGAATTTTTGGCAAAAAGTGTGCGGCCTATACATGCGTAAATACGGTATGTTCTGTAATGGTTCACAAATTACTTCACTTTTTTCAGAAAATATAATGAAGGGTAATTCCACAGGACTTCAAACTGCAGTCAAAGCTCTGTCCATTCTTTAGTAATGTAGCAATTTATATGCTAAGACTAACCAATAGATACACACATGTAGTTGTCTATGTTTTATCCCTCAGCACCTTACCACTCTTTTAACTACTGACATTAATTTTAATATCAATCAACACATGTGCATACATTATTGTGAACCAATCTGAAATTATGGCTCATATTAATATAAAGACCTATGGTGTAAAATATGGATTCATATTCACACATTCACACAATTCAGAAACTTAGTATATTGCTGTTGACTGCCACATTTATACATAGTACGATCAGGAGCACACTGATACTGGGCCTTTATCAAACTTGCCAAATTCAGTAAAAATATTACCATGACAACTTCTTACCTTCAAGTGCTTGAAAGCTTTAAGATTGCTGGGCATCTCTACATTCTGCACTGTCAAATTCTGACTTGCGAACTTGAGGTACCACCTGTATACCATTTCTAACTTGAGGGGCTCACCGCATATATCTCTGTCTGGTGCTTCACAGCAATTATCTGTAATGTTAGCAACATTTATTACTACTACCTTCCGTAACATGGAGGCATGCGGTAGCGTAGTTGATTGGGGCACTATGCTACAAGCCGGAAGGTCGCAGGTTTGAATCCCGATGAGGTGGATTTTTTCAATTTACCTGATCCTTCCAGCCACACTATGGCCCTGGGGTCGACTCAGCCTCTAACGCAAATGAGTACCAGGAATATTCTTGGGGGTAAAGGGCGACCGGCGCGTAAGACTGACAACCTAACCGCCATCTATGAGCCGATGGTCTAGAAAATGTGGGAACCTCAACATCTCACAATCCCATGGGCCTCCACTGCCTGTTACACAGATACCTTTACTTTACCTTCCTTAACAGAACAATGTCCAAAATATTATAATTCTTGTATTAACTTCACTGCAGACTATAACTTAGCAGCGCTTGCCACATAACGTTGGTCCAGCTGCGAGATTGTGTAATAAAATTTGGTTTGTTCGTCTCTGATGTTGGCCAATGAAAACTGTGCCTCAGCCTGGGCGAACCATACGGCAGGCTGCTCGGCCCAGAACGGCGGGAGCCACACGGTCACTCTAGGGGCCTCGGTTGATGTTGTGCTGTCAACGGTCGCCATACATTATCGGGGTCACCAATGTGGAGTCGTTATTGATTTCTATTAGGTTCTAAATTAGATAGACATGATTTACTTCATTGTTGACGCTAGTTAGACACTATTAGTTTTTTACTAGTTCTCCTTTCTATTCCATGCCGTGGGGTCATGGACCTGAGTATTAGTTTTGTTTCGTGACATAAATTTCTACGGCTGTATCCATCGTGGTTCCACCCTTGTATGTGTTTGCAACAATTTGTAATATATATTTTTCTTATTAGCTCTCATGGACTTAGCCTGTTCTCAGGTGTTTATGGTCTTTGTGTTTGGAAATATACAACGTCTAGTGCTTGAAACTAGATATTTTTATGAAATCCGGTAGAAAAGGTGGTTTCCTCATCTATTGGGTGGAAACAAGCAAAGTTTCCGAATTGTCGTATTTTTTGAGATGTCCGATAGAGGAGGTGTTATCCTCATTTGTTGGATGGAAACAAGCAAAGTTTTCGAATTGTCGTATTTTTTGAGACGTGCAATAAGAGGAGGTGTTATCTCTCATCTGATGGATAGCAACAGTTGAAGTTTCCGAATTTTCGTATTTTTTAAGGCAGCCAATTGAAAGAGTTGCTTTCCTCCATCTGAGGGTGGAAATAGGTCCACCTTCCGAAACGTAGTCTTTTTCTTAGTTATCTTAAAACCAGGACGATGTATAAAGGCCGAAAACCCAATATTTTTGTGTGTTATACACCATCGTCAAAATCCTATAGTAACTACCTGGTCAAAGAGTTGTCCTCCAGTTTTCAAATATATTTCCCTCTGACATTACATATTGTGTGATTTCTGTATTAACATGCAGGATTTTGATATTTGTATTCTACAAAGAGTTTGTTTTTTCTATTAATTTCTGCTTCATATTGAACACAGGCCACATAAGATTCACAGAGCATTCTGCGGTGTTTGCTAATGAACTGCTTTTTCTGGTAGTATGAGAAATTGTTTTTTTTTAGTTGGCTGCTCAAAGAAGGGCTCCAGACTATTGGTTACACACAATACATCATTGTGCTGTCTTGGTAGCACTTGTTCTGGATGGTGCCTGTTTTCATTTCCAACAGACTTGGTCTTGTGCCTCTTTTTTTTTTTCTTGTGTTGTATGGTTCTCTACACAGCATCTGGTATTCCTTGAGCAATATTATATACAAGGTGTTTCACGACTTTAGGGCATAACTGCAGGAGGTGATTTCCTAGGTCTTTGTGATCAAAAATGTTCATATAAACATGTGTCCGATTTTGGACGGTTACGGAGTTATGACCGTTTTTTCATTCCTATACACGCCCACGTATGAACCGCGTCTGTCAGCTTGCAGGTCGCTATTTTTAGCCAGCTACAGACAGCGTTCTCGTTATCTCGACACTTGAGACCTACCAATGTCGGGGGGGAGGGTTATGTCCGGCGCGGTTCACAACCGAGCGGCAGCCTGTGTTGCGGCCGGCGGTGACATTTTCGAAAATCAGCTTTAAGCACCAATCAATTCAAATTAAAGGTAATTTCACGAAGTTAACTTTGCATTTATATTTTAAATGTATCATGTATTATGCCGGTTTATTGTCAGTAATCGTTACCTTCTATTCTGAGTTTAAAACGGTCATAACTCCGTAAGCGTCCAAAATCGGACACATGATTATATGAAATTTTTTGATCATAAAGACCTAGGAAATGACCTCCTGCAGTTATGCCCTAAAGTCGTGAAACACCCTGTATACAATGACTATCCTGGGTGATGACCTTCTCTACATATTATAACTTTAATGCAGGAAGAATTTATACAATTTACAAATACATCCTTGCAGTAATGTGTGTTTGTTAACATTACATATTACAAAACTCTTTAAAAACATTGTTTTGTAGAGTCGTTATTAAAT
>NW_019731268.1:339559-369298 GCF_002891405.2 Cryptotermes secundus | reverse complement strand
GAAAAAGTTTGTTCACATAGATATGTCGTTCCAAAAATGGAGATAAATTTACAAGCAAATTTATTCAAATTTGGAAATTGTCAAGAGTTCAGAAATTTATAAAATTTGATCAAATTTCCTCCCTTGTATTTGACTTGGGACATCTGCAGCATCACAGTCAAATGGATTTTGAAACAATCTAGTTTCCTGAGCACTGGAATCCAAATCAGCAAATCGCTTCCGAAATTGTTCTTTAAAATCTGAAATGACTAAATTTGCAAACGAGGAAGGAAATTCTGCTCGCGCTACCTACATTGCCACGAAGTGACACTGCCGATCGAGGCCGAACAAGTACGAAGAAACACCGCGCAGTATACGGTCCAGAATTAGTAAAATTGTGAATAATATTAATATTAACATAATATGGAATATCAATATATTTTAAACACAATCTTAATTAATGAATTTGAAATCTATGAAAAAGTATTTTTTTACCAGTACTCATTGGAAAATTAGTTCAATTGGCGCATTTCTGCACAATTCTTTCGCGGGCCGAATAAAATCACATCGCTGGCCGGATGTGGCCCGCGGGCCGTAGTTTGGAGATCCTTGCTCTAGACCACAGGCCACCCTTGATATTACTCAGCTATTTAACACAACCACAAACTCTGTAAAGTAAAAGCTGTTGCTGTGTTTAATTATATCAGGATATTATGAAGTGCAGGAAAGTGAAGATATATCTCCATACATCCCAAACTCCAGCAATACATGGAGGTGAGTGGTTCACTTCATAACCCGGCTTCCTAGCCAATGAGTTCACAGGAAGCTGGGTGGGACTCCAGAGTCAATCGTGATGCTGTAGAAAAAAGAAAAATCTCTGCCCTACCATGAAATCAAACCCCAATTTCTCAGTTTTCCAGGTTGTAGGCTAGTAAACATTCTGTAAGATATATTTTATACATGAAACACCTACACAGCGATGATGCAAAATTTTGAGGTTATATCTGACAAACTACACACACTGTGAACCAATGTTAATGTATTTTAAGGGCGGAAAAATTCAGGGAACAAGTCCTCCGGGAGGAACTTTAAGCCGTGGGTTCCGTGTCATAGATTTACGGCACGTAAAAGATCCTCATGTCTCTAGGAGAACTCTGAGCAAAATTAGGTAAAAAGTTTCCCACCCAAGTAGTTTCTGATGACTCCGGTAGATGTGGAAGTATCAGGTACCACTGACAGTAGAGGGGCCGAACTCGCTGGCTGAACGGGGCTGATAGCAAGCACCAGTATTGGAAGGATATGGCGACTGGTAGAATATCAAAGGGGGACGTACAATAGATCAACAACTGGTCGCGGTGCATGGGGAAACCCACCCCTTCCAATAATGAATGAATGTTAATGTAAGTTATAAACCAGAACAGATCACTACATTAATTAATAAATGCACACATATTATATTTAAGCATCCTGTTACATTCCACACTTCTATATGTATAATATAAATTCCGTCCGATATTCTGGAATATCGGGTGCCGATAGACGACAGGACAATGAACAATTGGAAATCTGGAGTTTAAATGTTAATATTGAGTGCAATCTGACAGCTACGTGAAGTGAAATACACCTAATGGCTGATTGCGGCCGAAATATGTAGTGTGAAAGAAGGGGGACAAGAACTACAATAAAGTGTTACATTTATGACGGAATTTATAGTATACGTATAGAAATGCACACTTCTTGATGGTGTCACCATGTGTGAATATCAAAGTATTCTAAGGAAAGCAGGCATCAAACGTTATTTCCAGAACTTCCTGGTAATCTACCTTGAAGGATGAAAGATTGCAAGAATTACTGGGGGAACACCTTAAGATATAATGATGATTAAATCAAAATATATGATGTACTGTAATCACACAGAATATGTATATGATCCTCCCCACCTCCTGAAATGCACCCGAAACCTATTCCGAAAGTATGACGTGCAGTTGAAGTCTGAGCACCTGAGCAACCAATTTCCTGTTATTGCTAAGTGGGACCACACATTGAAACTGTATGAACTCAACAAACCCAGAGGGTTTCATCAGATGTACAAGCTGACAGACGCCTACCTGAACTCCACTGCACAGTGTGTTATGAAAGTTAACTTGGCTGCATAGTTCATGAGCTATACTGTTGCAGCAAACCTAAACACTCTGGTGGCTACAGATAAGGACCACTGCATTGTATGCTATTATGTTCTCTTATGAAAGAAGTGGCTAATGAGAATAATGAGGATTAGTTTTCAAAATTATTATCCCCAGAACCCAGTTCTCAAATAAATATAATTTTCATCATTTATTACTTACAAAACTGTATAATATACAGGATATGTAGAATATGTCACAATACTAATGTTTTTAGGGTAATTAAAAATGTCTGAAAAGCAGAACACACTATCAGTAATATGATTTATGAGGAGGAGGTGGCAAAAATCTTTTCTATGAGGAATAAAGTAATCAAATGCACAAATTCTTTTTTATGGCAGTCATTTGCAAAGCGTGTTATTTTCCAGTCTGAAGAAATATGGTAGACCATCATGTTAGGAAGCTCACTAACTTCCTTTTTAATGTTCTTTCAGGAGGGTGAATACCAGGCAACAGCTGTGTTTGTTGAGGAGGTTGAAAACCTCTTTGATAATTTCAAGAGTGGAGCATGTGTTGACCCTGGGAAAACACTGCGTTGCCCACTCAACATTAACAGTCCCCATATTGAGCCCTGGAAAAAGGCAAGTATGGGGATAAATAGTTGGATCTTCCTCGAGGTAAGGTAAACCTGCCTTTCTTCAACCTCCTCCTTCACAGAATGGATGGCTGACATCACTGCTGCCCAGCATGTGTGGAGGAGAGTGAAAGAGGTGAGTTTTAAGTACCTTCACGCCCAAAACCTGAATCAGGATCACCTTGAGAACACATCTGGGGCTATTTGTTTGAACTGTGGTTCTAACAATAACCCAGCAGTGGGACAGTTTGTAGATCCCCTGAAGACCAGCATCATCAATGGCCTTGCTTTTAGAGGTCTGGCGGAAACTAATTGTGAGGATGATGGATAACCTACAATCATTCCTCGGGGAACCTGATGCTGCTTCACGAAATCCTTCCACAAGTCATGGCAACGAAACCCCTACTGGTGTGCCTGAGGGTTTCCATGTTGATCAGCAAGTAAGAAGGACATAATTGCTGCAGTACCTGCTGGTGACATGGAAGTGCTCTCAGTAGCCTATGTCAGTGGTTCCATTGCTAGACAGGTGCTTTGAGGTGTCAGCTGTGATGCATGCAAGACATGCCTGACATCTTAAGTGCTATCAGCCAATGCCTTCATACTGTATATTTCAAGGAGTGCAGTGATACAGAACAGTCTCTCACCCATCCTTCTGAGAAGCTTGTGGAGACTGTTGGTACTGCTGTAACTCTAATGGAGTCTATGATGGCAGAGGCTGCTCACTTGAATTCAGTGGAGCAGCATATCACAGCTGCCATTTAGAGCGCAATTGACTTCGAGTGGATTAGGTGTTCTGGCTGTTCACTTCACTACCAATGAATAGTAGATGGTATTGTGAGATGTCTCACAAGAATTTACATTTGTTGGTGGTGTTAAGCAAACAAACAGGTTGATGACTGAAGCAGCCAGGCAGAGGACCACAGAGAGGAAGAATAAGATACTGACACATCAGTAAGTTATTAGGAAAGCAATGCTTCTTCATCTTTGCCTTGTAATATCCTGCCCATACCAGCCCTGGAAATTGGCAGAGAGCAGTTATTAAATTACTGCTCACATGAGCATCAATAGATGTTTCATAAGTTGGAGAAAGTAACCCTGGTGACAAACAACTTCTACTACCATGCCTCCACATGCTCTTGTCTCAAACCTCTGGTATATCATCACCTACAGCCAGATTACATATAAGAAACCTATTCTGATCTTGAGCTCCATCTCTTCCTTGCTTTGCAGACCTGTTTCATTCTTCTCAGTACATTCTCAGTACATCATCTCNGGTACTAACCTGCTTAGGATTTATAGAATGTAAATAAATTCAATTCAATTCAATTCAATTAGAACATCACTGTCTGAAGATGGTCAGAGTTCATTCTGCCCTGTATCTTCAAGTAATTATATTTCAAACGAGAATTGTGTTGGAAATTCTTTTCCGACACACATGGTTCTTGTTGATGTGTGGGTAACAATGAAGTGGCATTATTTTATAATTGACTTGCAATCTTCAGGTTACCTGTTTCAGCATGAAACAGTGAGGAGCAGAATCAATGTCACGATTCACTGTGTATTTTGTAATTAAGTTTATTATCTGCTTCCTAGGTAGGAAGTTTTAGTTAATAGTGTTTACATATTTTATTCATCTAATTTGTTATTATGGGTATATTCCTTCAGTCATTGCAGTACTTTGGCCATATTATTGTGTTCATTATATTGCATCAGTTATTTTGGCCACATTATTATGTTTAGTATTGAATTTGGACACGAGCATGTTTCAGATCATGATGTTTGTAAGAGTTCTGCAATTATTTTACTGCTTTTCATATATTATTAAATGCAATCGTAATCTTGTTAACAGGAGTGTGTATCAGATTCTCGAGTTTCATTATACTACTGAACTTAATAACAAATGGAAACCTCCATATTGCTCCATATACATGATTTATAACACATTAATGTAACCGAAAAGCTATGTTCTGTGTAGCTTTCAAGTGTAAATTGTAAGCAAAGTTATGAAGTTGAATACAAGTATCTTTGATGGAAACAGAATTTTATTTCAAGTTTACCCACCATCAGCTTTCCTAAACACAAGTATTCTATGAATGTTATAGTTCACAATGTCCATTGCATTTCAGTAAGGTGTTGAACTGATGCAAATGAAATGTTCATACTTTACAGGCACTGGTGAAAAAATTTCTCCCGATAAATAATAATTGCAACCTGATCTCTTGTACTGCAGAGGTTCTTACGCCATTGTGTTTTCTGTTTTCGAACTGAGTTTGATATCACGTAACTCATGCTCCTCCAGATGGTTTTTGAGTGAAGTGACATTAAACTCAGTTTGAAAACAAAAAAAACACATAATGGAGTAAGAACCTCTTCAGTACAAGAAGCCAGGGTTGCAAATTATTTGTAGCTCTTCAAATGAACTAGTGATTCTTTGGGAGGGAGCAGTACACAAAGGCTGGTGGTATGATAACATACCCTCCTACCGACTGTGCTCTCGGCACTGGTGGCAGCAGTGATGCTTTCATGACATCACGGTGGCTATGTTGCCCGCCAATAGTATTGAATTTTCAAGGGCTGGATCCAGTTTCTGAAATGTCGTGTTTTCTAGTTTTTAGAATACCGGATGATGGAAAAATTCCAAAAACCCAGTAATCATGTGTGTTATACAGCATTGTCAGAACCCTTTAGAATCTACTTGATACTTCAAGTTTACATTCAGGCTTCAATATGTTCAGAGGCCAAGGAATCCTTTTCTTTCCTAATAGTGAAGTCATACATTTTCCACCATTCTGCAAACTGCAAAGCTTTCTTGCGCTGTGAATCAAACTCCTCCCGCCGTTGCTTACGCCACAAACTATGATCCAAATCCAGCATACCACCAATTATTTCCTGGAAAGGAACAGATCATATCAACAACAAATTACATTTTTCATATACGAACAAATGCAATGTTAGTCTAATCATCATATTTCCTCCATATCCCAGTGTCATGCTAACCAATCATTAAAATAGGGTGGACAGGGCCTAGCATGAGGAGGAACAGATTAGGTTAAGGATAAGTTATGTGGTCCATCAGCGCTGTTCACATCAGGCAGTGTACTGTGTCAGGAAGTGCAGAACACAGATAGAAATGTCAGGAGATTGGCCAGAACACAGAAAAAGGGAGGGTAACATAGATTAGGGTATGAAAATTATTTCCTAAGTCTGTCAGTCTTCTCTAGCTGACACACATTGCGATAAAAAATATATTGGGGAACTCTGGTTCCCAGGATTAACGTTGAACACATTATGAAACTGGGACCTGTATTGGAATAAATGTAATTTGTACATTAAAACTGAAACTTCGTTGAAACATTACTATATGTACAGTACATTATTTATTTAAATTACACAAAGCATTTAGTTTGTAGTTACATCACTAAGCTGAGAAGCTTGCTGACTGCTGATTGCTAAAGTACATAACATAGTTCATACAGGATAAACTGTCCATATTTCATCCAAAGTCCATATCGATGCGAGAATTAGATATAGTCGTTCTTTGAAAAAAGGTCCAAAAGAACTTCAAGTTCGAAGGTATCTTTCATGTACTCTTTGAGTTCGGCACTGTAGTTATATTTCATGCTGACGTTAAAGTCACCTGCCAATATGATTGGCATATCCTCACAACCTCTACTTTCCAAAAACTAAAATATTTTGCACACTTTTGGAGAATACCCAGCCAAGTTTCAAAATATCAAAGATTTCCAATCGTTGCTGGGAGTATTTGGAGATACATACAGTCACCGCCATCACTTTTTGTCCGATTACAAGAAACTCTGCTGTACAGACATTTCCATAAGATTCTGAAACAGATAATTTAAAAGACGTCTTTGCCATGTTATCTTTAACCTGCTTCATGAGAAGATGAGGAGCTGCCATAGCTGTGGCATTATTTTTTTCTTCATATATGGCTACACCTCCATCTCTGATGTCCTGTCATTTAAATTGAGTAATGCACTTGTAACCATCTAGTGGAGCAGTTTAATCATTGTCCAGCCACACGTCTGTAACTGCAAGATGCCAACACTTGATCCGTGGAAAAGTCTGGGGAGTGACAAGTTACATTTTGTATGTTTCGAGTAGTCATTGTAAAATCCTCTAAACTGACTCGCTGGAGAAACTATTTGGCCTATCTGTGATGGTCAACAGCTTGTGATGCTCAAGACTAGTTAAGTCAGTATGCAGGTCTTTTATCTTTGAAGTACTGAAACCTTTCCAATGATGGAACTTTTTTTTTATTTTAAAATAATTTTACAATCTACTCAATATATACATAAATAGAGTAATTAGTAAAAGGGATGGGTGTGTGTAATATTGAAGCAGGTATCATCCTTCAACGATCCTCTGGCCACATTCTATTTAGTCTTCTTTCTATTGCTGGTTGGTTGTAGAGGTTTCTTATTAGTTGGTTGTTATTTTGAGTGGTCTGGTTTTTGTGTTTCTCCACATATGCTCTGATGACTTCTGTTACATATGGTATGCTTAGATCATTGTGTAAGGTAGCGTTTGGAGAATTTTTGTGTTGGAAGGTTTGCTGCATCCCCATAACTCTATCCCGTAGGTTCAGACTGGTTTGATTATCGTTTTGTATAGGATTTTGTTTTCAAGAGATAGCTGTGATTTTCTGTCAATTAGCCAATTCATATTTCTGGTTTTGAGCTCTAGTTGTCTTCTTTTAGCTTTTATATGCGTTCTCCATGTTAGTTTTTCGTCAAGGTGGAGACCTAAATACATAACTTCTTGTTTGATGGGTATGAGGCTGTTGTTGATACTAACTTGCGGGCAGACAGCTCTTCTTGTTGTAAATGTTATTTGGGAGGATTTTGCAGGATTTACTTTGATTTTCCATTGTCCCATCCAGTTTTGGTGTGTGTTGAGGTGTTGCTGCAATTTTTGGGAGGCTGTATTTGGATCTTGGTCTGATGACATTATTGCTGTGTCATCAGCGAATATTGCCATTAGCGTTATTGCTGTGTCATCAGCGAATATTGCCATTAGCGTATTGTCTGTTAGGGGGACGTCGGCTGTAAAGATTAGGTACAGAAGGGGGCCCAAGACGCTGCCCTGTGGAACTCCTGCTCTTATTAGATGGTATTCGGATAATTCATCAATTCTGACTTGATAGTAATGTTTGTTCAAGTACGATTTTATAGTAAGATATAATTGTGTGGATAGGTTCATTTTTAGTTTATACAGTAATCCTTTGTGCCATACTTTGTCAAAAGCCTGCTGAATGTCGAGAAAGACCGAGGTACATGTTTTCTTTCCTTCGATGTTTTCTTTTATTTTGTTAATGATTCTGTGGCAGGCACTGTTGGATTGTGGAGTGATTTGCTCGAAAGCCAAACNTACTTTGTCAAAAGCCTGCTGAATGTCGAGAAAGACCGAGGTACATATTTTCTTTCCTGCCATGTTTTCTTTTATTTTGTTAATGATTCTGTGGCACTGTTGGATTGTGGAGTGATTTGCTCGAAAGCCAAACTGGTGCGTAGGGATTATGTCATTAGTAGATGTTTCTGCAAGTCTTTTAAGGATGAGTCGTTCGAATACTTTGGATAGTGTGGGCAGTAGGCTTATCGGTCTGTACGAACTGATTTTGGTTGGTGGCTTTCCGGATTTGGATTTCATTATGATTTGGGCGTACTTCCATTGCACAGGAAAGTAGCATAGTCGTATCATGCTGTTGTAAATAGTTGTTAGTAGTATGATGGCTTTTTGTGGGAGATTCTTTAGTAGAGCGCCTGTTATTAGATCGTATCCGGGTGCCTTATGAGGGTTGGGCAGGTTTATTGAACTGCTGACCTCTGTTTGTGAAAAGGCTCTTATTGGTGGCGATAGCTGACAGGCAGAGTTTAGGAAGGTTTCAACTTCGTCCTCCGTGTTGTTATTGTTACTGTCTTCATGATCTTGGTTTTCTTTTAGTCGGAGATTTAGGGCAATGTTGTCGCTGATGTAATCTTGGAATTGTGTCCAATTGGTATTTCTATTACAAAGTTGTGGTGGTTCCTTCCAGATTATGTGATTACTTAGTGTTATTATTGTATGATCAGACTGTGGTCTGATGACACATCTAGGTTAGATTCTATAGAGCTGTGAATGCCGGAAATGCCTTTTGTGATTGCAAAGTCTAGTAGGTCTGGCATTTTATTTAAATCAGTAGANTCTTCATGATCTTGGTTTTCTTTTAGTCGGAGATTTAGGGCAATGTTGTCGCTGATGTAATCTTGGAATTGTGTCCAATTGGTATTTCTATTACAAAGTTGTGGTGGTTCCTTCCAGATTATGTGATTACTTAGTGTTATTATTGTATGATCAGACTGTGGTCTGATGACACATCTAGGTTAGATTCTATAGAGCTGTGAATGCCTGAAATGCCTTTTGTGACTGCAAAGTCTAATAGGTCCGGTGTTTTATTTAAATCAGTAGACGAATATGTTGGCTCTCCTGTTGATATGTAGTTCAGGTTGTTTTGTTGTATAGCAGTCAGCAGACTGCTACCCTTAGGTGTAAACGGCTGGAAGACCTACACGTAGATGTGGCCCTCTTTTCAGAGACACATCTGAAACCCCATCACAGGTTCTTGATTCCAAATTATCATTTTTATCAAACCGACCACCACCGGGTCAGAAAAGTCGGAACTGCCATTATAATTAGAAAATGCATTCCCCATAATCATATAGACCTACCACCTCTTGTTTCAGCAGAAGCCACAGGGGTCTGCATACCAATTGGCAATAGTGAAGTGCTGCTTGCAGCCATTTATAAATCTCCAGGCAAGGCTTGGAGCAATGCTGACATCACTGAGTTCTTAAGATTTAGATGAGAGTCCATTTTGGCAGGTGATCAGAATGCTAAACACCCATTCTGGGATAGCAGAGTTTCAAACCACTCAGGCAAGGAACTCATGGACTTGTTTGATAGGACTGAATTCAAAATTTCAGCACCACAGTGCCCCACTCATTATTACCCTGCTGGTATTGGTGACGTGCTGGATATTGTGGTCCACCAAAATATGAGAGTGTTGGATGTCATGGTCTCTGATATTTTGGATTCACATATCCTATCAGTATTCCACATACTGGATCATGTCCAAATTAGGAATCTTTTGAAACCTATTGAAAAATTAACAGATTAGGATCAATTTCAAAGCCTCACATCTGAGTTAATATCACCTCAGATTGAAATTAAATAAGAGGTAGAAGCCGATAAAGTGGTGCATGACTTTACAGCCTCCATTGCTTTGGCATATAGGTTGTCAACAGGTAAAGTTACATTTTCAGACATAAACAACAATCTTCCTGGTCTAGATCGTTTGTTAAAACATAAGCAGATGCTGCAAAATTTCTGCCAAGAAACCATGGATTCAGCATGTAAAACAGCAGTCAATTGGGTCACAAAATCAATCAGGCAAATGACCTGTAAAAAGACACTTGAATGGTGGGAAACAAAAATAGGTAATGCTGAGGTCACACCTCAGGGTGTATGGCCCATTGCAAAATCTCTCCTAAGAGGGCTGGACCAAGGGCACCAACTGCTATTCATGGTGCTTCAGGCCTTAAATTTCATCCTTTTGAAAAAAGTCAATGCAACTGCTGACTGATTGGAAACTCAGTTCATGCCACATGATCTGTGTGACGATAACCACGAACGGCAGGTGGAGGCTAGAGTTCAAGCTCTGCTCGAAACCATAGACAACAACCCCTCTCAAAGAATAAGACCATGTGACTTACAGAAATTAATAAATTCCTTGAAATTGAGAAAGGCCCATAGAATTGATGGTATTCCAAATGAATGCCTCAGGCACATTTCCAAGGCGACCATTGGTTCACCTACCCCATTTATTCCATCAGCTTTTGGCTGCCTCATTTTCAAAATCCTTGGAAGGAAGCAAAAGTAATAACTTCATCTAAACCCAGTAAACACCCCAAATTCCCACAAAATTTATGTCCGATTAGCCTCCTGTCCACAACAGGAAAACTATTCAGTAAAGTGATTTTGAAAATACCTCAAAAACATACTGAAGACAAGAGGCCTGCTCAATATAAGCCAGTTTGGTTTCTGTGCACATCACAGCACGATACTGCAATGTATGAGACTGGCGGACCACATGACCCTTAATTTCAACAATAAAATGTCTATGGCCACAGTGTTCTTGGACATCGAAAAAGCCTTCCATACCACATGGCACTCAGGCTTGCTGTATAAGTTATCAAAACTGGAATTTTCGAACAGTTTGTCCAAGCTTATTGGGTCCTTTCTTTCACAACTTAATTTCAGTGTTTCAGTTGAAGGTGAAACCTCAATGCCAAGGGAAATGCAAGGAGAGCCACAAGGTTCGGTCCTGTCCCCTACTCTTTTCAATTTGTATATAAATGATGCCCCCCCAAACACATGGTGTTCACCTGGCCCTCTTTGCGGATGACAGTTATCTTTATGCGACTGATCACAACGAGGGTTTTATTGTTAGAAAACTCCAGCATGGTCTCAGCTTAATCGAGACGTGGCATGAGTGCTGGAATATAAAAATTAACGAAGATAAGACTCAGGGGATCTACTTCTCTCATGGTCATTGACCACCTGAATCTTCTCTTATGCTAAATGTACGAAACATTCCACTTATAAATAGTGCAAAATATCTCGTTGTAATCTTCTATAAGGGAGTTAAATGGAGACTGCACATAGAAGTGACTGAAGCCAAGGCCTTCAGAACATTCATTAGAGTATATTCCCTATTCAAGAGTGAGCAACTGAGAACTAACATTAAACTGACCTTCCACAAAGCTCTCATTAGCTCTGTAATGACTTATGCTAGTCCCACTGGGAATTCGCGGCAGATACCAATTTAATAACATAGCAGCACCCGCAAAACAAGGTCCTCTGCACCAATGGCAATCTTCCAAGGTGCACATTGGTTCGTGATTTACACATGGCTTTCAAAATTCTGTATGTATATGATTATATAACAAAATTATGCAGGCAAGAAGCAGAAGTCATACAAAATTTTGATAATGAGAATGTTTGTAATATTGGCCAAGGCCAACATAGGAAGTATAAGAGGCTCATGCTTGGCAGTGGTCAGGCATACAACCTTTCAAGTGACTAGGCTGCCATTTTAGTGAATACTACTAGAAATAGGGCATAATCTGCTGTACTGAGCCTGGACTGACAGAGGTCTTGTGTATACTGTGGATAAAACTGGACAATAACCGTAGACTTGTAAATAATTGTACATACTGACAATGGGCTGATACTATTGACTATGACTGACAAATGACAGACCTGACCTCTCATTGGAGAGGGCACCACACATGGACAGGACAGTAACTTTCAAGCAAGAAACATCTGGTTATGAACCCCAGCCAGGGCTTGACACCAAGATGGACAGACTGGCTGACCACCAGTCACAATGTGACTTTGACTCTGAATTCAGCTAACCTTCCAGTCTTCCAGTTTTCATAGTTCTTGTAGTACCAGTCTCAAGACAGTTTCATATTCAGATAGGCTGAATTTAATTTTATTCTTTAAAACAGAATGATTAATTCTAAAGTAATTCTACTTAAGACCAACCTGGGCAAAATTTTTGGGAAACATCTTCTCATCCTCTATGACATGAGCAAAACCAGAATCAAGTCCAAAATCAACAGCAAAGTAAGGCAGTCCTTTTGGTACAGCTCGGCGAACATCCTTCCCACTTAAATCCACCAGTTTCTTATTTGTTGTCCATTCTGTCTCACACTCCAGAATTGCTTTCTGCAAAATTAAAAATATGTAAACCACATAAAACGAAAGGGAACTTAGAGCTAAGATGTAGAAAGCAACAGGACAGTGGAAAATATTACAAAATAAGGGGCATCATAATTGGTATTCTTTGCATCAAATCATGCAGTATGAATGGGACAGAAAAATTTAATTACATAATACAAAGCGAAGAGACCACTTGGGAGATATAAACATAAATGAGATGATAATATTAAAATGGACATGGACACTGTGAAATTAATGTTCCTACACCCTAAAGGGCGACCACGTATCCCACAAAACCAGAAAGCAAGCAAGTTCCTAGGCAAGATACACCAGAAAACACTTAGTGGCTATCAATTTAAGTTTATAATTTTAATCTGAGGTCGAAAAGCATTTTAAGAACCCTAAACTGATATATTTTGTGCTAATGCAGTGGTATTATATATCGAACGATAGTATTATAGAGCATGCAACAACTGACTTTCTGTATATTAACCATCTTTCTATTTTTATTTAAAACAATATACTCATATTACAAAACATTTTAAATCAGAAAAACAGGATAATAGATTATGTTCAAAGCGTCAATTACTGTATTAATATATCATCTTGAACTTTTAGATCTTATCATAGATCATTATTTCACAAGCTTTTAATGTGCCCAAGTTCAGCTCTATATGTTAAGTAGAACCAAAGTTACCTCGAAATCTGTGATTATCCGCGAGTTAAATTTTACAGCTATTTTAAAAACTGAAATGGCAATAATTTAAAAAAAATATTTTAAAAACACAACTGACAATCAGCATAATTCATTACTGGTGTGACAGCATGCACACCAAATCTCATGGATATCAGAGAAGGGAGGGTTGAAAATAACATTCTGTGTGCTGATTTGACATGGACCCCCCACAGGTATCCCTCCTTTGATGTAGTGGTGGGGCTTGCATGGTCATATAATCCTGAGCTATGCTGGTAGTAGTGTGGATACTGGTAGGATCCTCCCATGTCAGACAGGTCAAAGGTGATGATCCAGACAAAAAGGCATACCCTGGTCCCCCACATCTGTGGCTAGGCATGGGGTTGATAACTACACCCCACAAAAAGTCTTAATTGTTGAGAAGCATTTAATGATTGCAGCCAGATGGAAGGGGGCCAATGATGAGCAATCACATGCAAGGTCAAGGTTCATCAAGGGATGTAGCTCCCACAGAAGAAGAAGAAGAAGAAGAAGAAGAAGAAGAAGAAGAAGAAGAAGAGGAACAGGAAAGGAGGAAGGGAAGAGGAGGCGGAGAATATATAATGATGATTTGACATGAAATGACCCAGGTACACTGTTGATCCATTATCTGAGCTGTGTTGTTAATTGAGAGACCTTCAAGCAGACCCGAATAACCTCAAATGTGATCTTGATTTCTTAGAGAATAAATCTGAATTTTTTACTTCTAGATTCAAATTGGAATCTTCTACATAAAAAAAGGCACTAATATATGTTCTGCAAGCATCAGAAAAGACTTCTACTTTCTTTCTCAGGAAGGCAATTTTGTCGTATTGCAATAAAATGGACTCTCTCATGGAAGCCCTTGACCAACAGCACGATTCAAATGAATGGTATTTATTTATCAATTCCTTGAAGCTGACTGTGAAAGCTGTGCTGTTCCAGAATGGGAACAAATACCCTTCAGTTCCAAAGGCACATGCCATTCATATGAAGGAATAATACAACAATATGCACCACCCTGAGAAACATATTTGTGGAGACTTGAAAGTCATCACATTCCTGCTTGATTTAAACTGTGATTTACAAAATTCCGTTGTTTCCTCTGTGACTGGGAAGGATGGGCATGGGACACTATAAAACAATGGCTACTTCAACAAGCATATGATTCCAGGATAAAACAAGTGAACAGTTAACCTCTGGTTAATCCAGACAAAGTTCTCTTACCACCTCTACACACTAAATTTGATATAAAGAAAACTTTTGTTGACGCAATCAAAATGCAGAAGGAATATCTGTGGACCCTTAGATTTGAGGTATCATGAGGCACGGAATTTCATAAAGCTTTAAGTGAAACTGAAGCAGCAGCTTGGACAGCATTTAATGCATAAGTCACTCGTTGAAGTTCTCAATGCTTACAAATTCATGGTCTGAAGAATTAACATTAAAATTCATTTTCTGACCTACACCTTAACTTTTTCCTTACAAACCTGTGTGGTGGTAGTGACAAGCATGGGGAATAATTTCATCAAGAAATATCATCAGTGTCGTGCCAGAACAAATGGAGGATCAGCATCACTGACTGACTGACCGATGATGAACATTAGTAAAGTATGACCCAGAGGTGAAACACAAGCATATATCATCAGTAGCTATAATTAAGGTGAGCTAAACAGTCAATTTCTACTTCAACATCCTTACTGTCTTTAAATCAGTGGAAATTTAATTTCTGATTCACTCAAAATTGGTGGCTGACAGAAAAATCAGTTTCAAATTCAGTCTTAAAAGCCTGTTAAGTTCCATTCAATTAAATGAGATAAAAAAGTTCCTTTTATCATCTAGTGTTTCTTCACTTACCTTGAAGTAAATTGGAGCCAAATGACCTGTCTCCTGAGGTAAGGTTACACATTCCATCATCATGTGTGGAAATTTCTGCAGATACATTGCAGTCTCAAAGAAAACCACATCTAAATTCAACTGTTCCCGAAACATGGATGTGAGGGTCTTCCTGAAGGTCTGAAATGCAAAATAATTCGTCACAAAACTGATTCATAAACAAGGACAACAAGAATACATTAATCGTGCATCTCACTGCACCAGATATCACACAATATATAAACTTATACACCTCAGAGAGTCTGGCAGAAGTACACTCATGTTTCGGGGCAATGCTGGTGCATTTACACCACACCACAGCGGCCTCTGTAGTCTAGAGGTAACGTTCCCACCTCATGACTCGTGGTACGCAGGTTCAAACCCAGCGGAGGTCGTGGAATTTTTAAGGGTGGAAAAATTCAGTGAACAAGTCCTCCGGGAGGGACTTTAAGCCGTGGGTCCCGTGTCGTAGCTTTACAGCACGTAAAAGAACCTCATATCTCCAAAGGAGGTCACTGAGCCAAATTCAAGGACGTTTCCTACCCAACAGTAGTCTCTAACACCTCTGATAGAGGGGGGAAGCATTATAGATACCGCCAAGCCAGCAGAGGCCGAACTCACTGGCTCGGTCGGGATTGATGGTATGCAAGAGTATCAGTAGGGTATAGAGACTGGTAGAATATCAGAGGGAAGCACAATGGACCAATACTGGTCTAAGTGCATGGGGAAACCGACCCTCTCCAATAACTAATTAACTAACTAACTAACTAACTAACTACACCACATCACATCCCAGGAGACAGTACCCTTCATATTCACTGCTGGAGAACCTCCATTTCAATCCATGCTGCGCTCTTTGAATTCAATGCGTCCTCACGTTATCCAGATGACCTACATTTAATTTATAGTGTGTTTTAGTCCATGAAGCATACAGGGGACATTGACCATATAAAATTAAAATTAAATCTGCTTAGTGGGGGATGGAGTCCAAGCCTGCCCCGGGTGATTATGATGATGGAGAATTTGGTGGAATGAAGATTGGCAGGGGAAACCGAAGTAATTGGAGAAAACCTGCCCCAGCGCCACTTTGTTAACCACAAATCCCACTTGACCAGACCTGGGATCGAACCCGAGCTGCCGTGATGGGAAACCAGTGACTAACCACTTGAGCTATGGTGTGGCCAAATTATACCATATACATAATACTGTGTTCAGTGGGACATACAACCACTGCAGAATTTTATCAAGGTGAAGCTGCATTCAGTCATTTATTTTCTGAATTAAAGGTATCAAACCAACAGGAATTGATCACCAGATGCAGCTAATGCTTATTAGCCACCAATCTAGACTAAGTTCTCTCAGGAGGTTACAGCTAAGGTTCTGGCTAACAAGCTGACAATAAGACAGTCAGGCAATTTGGTTGAAGAGTGACTATGTATAACTAAGAACATGCAGTAACACTTTCTCACTGTACCTGTATTTCACTCCACACGTCCTCATCCAACTGTGTGGCACATGGTGTGTGGTACATGGGCACAACAAGGCAATGACCCACCGTGAGGGACTGGTACGGTGGTACACATAGGTACACCTACAATTGGCAAACACAGATACAATTAATCATTAAGAGTGACTTTAGAATTCTAACACATTTTCATCTTTCTCTTCTTAACAACTGAAGCCACTTTTTAAATCAGCATTATATTATCCACTCAAGCAGTATCTGTTCACATTGTTCCCATATTTTGTAAGTTATACATTTAAAATCAAAGAAATTTTTGTGAAAAAATTAAGAACAGTACAAGCTTCATCATACTTGTGCTATTTTTCTTATTAGCTGGTCAGAAACAACTAAAAGAACGAGCAATGTCTGTTGATTGACAAACATAAAAACTGCCAAATGAAAAAAAATGCTTCTGTGTATAAAAATTCTTGGATAAAATGAAAGATGGTAGGAAGCATCACAGCCCACAGACAGAGCAGAACTGCAAACCACATTTTTAAGATGCTGCAGATGGTGTACTCGTATACAAACAACTGCTGAAGTGGCAGGGTAGTGAGCAGTGTATAAGGAACTGGCTTGAGGGCTTAAGCTACACTTAGCCTGCTGTAATTCAGATTACTGGAACCATGAATACTTAGAACGGGGATCAGTCCATTACGAGGTGTCATCCACAAGAAACACAACATGGACACACACCTCCATATCCCACTCAAGCTCAATCCTTCATCCTTCTAAATTAGTGGAGCAGAGTACAATTAAAAGGGCCATTCCCCTTTCAAAATAACAAGAGATATTAAAAATAGCCACAGTACTGAAAGCACCTCAAATGAGCTCCGGAACTGATCACACTTCATGTCAGTGATGGCTCATGGAAGTCAAGCTAGAACCATGGAATTGTGCTGAAGCATGCCCAGGGGCATGATGAGTTACAGGAATTAAAAAAACTGATAACATATTTTACACTGTGTGTGTTCTCAGCTGCACCAGACACATAATGAGGTTGTAGAAATTGATTCCTGCTCCTTATTTTGTGTATGCATGCTGTGCAACACGAAAACCAGATACATGCACCTGCTCAGTGTCTGCTCCTCAACAGTGCAGAGAATATGTCAGAAAAGATTTATGAAAACTATTGTAGTAATAGGATACAGTGACAGGAAATATCCTGTAAACAGTTAAAATAGAGTAGTAACTATTTCTACTTATCTTTATACTGCAGTTGTTACACCAAAAAAATTAGTTCTCCACCTACCTTGCTTCCAATAGCTACAACAAGGTGTTTCAACATTTTTTTGCTTTCAAAACACCAACAACAATTTTCAATCATTTTGTGTTCCCTGATAGCTTGACCACGTTCCCTGGACTTCACCTTGCCATCACACACCTTCAACTGGGCTTGTTCTTCAAACAAATCATCCATATCATATTTATGATCATTGGGACCAGCCCCCTAAAAAGACACATCAAATGCAAAAGATTTTTTAACATTCATCAATTCTTTATTTAATGACACCACTTACAACTACCAAAGTTACATAGTGTCCATTTGTGGGATGATTTGTGTTTGATTAATTGGAAAGGACATGAAATGAAGCTGTTGTAAGCTACTAACCCAGCACTACTGAAACTGGCCTGCCTCCTGTTGGGAATTGAACCCCAGACGTCCAGTTTGTAAATAGTCATTTTACTTACTGAGCTATCCCACCTTGTCCATACAAACATTAGATAATCAAAC
The DNA here is from genome assembly GCF_002891405.2 of Cryptotermes secundus. NCBI lineage: Eukaryota > Metazoa > Arthropoda > Insecta > Blattodea > Kalotermitidae > Cryptotermes > Cryptotermes secundus. The sequence continues at coordinate 350,953 of NW_019731268.1, read as the reverse complement.
TGCATTTTGGAAATACAGGGAATCCCCATTTAATGTTCCTCAACTTACAATTTCCCTCATTTAATATTCAATTTCCTTCATTTATGGTTCTCCTTAATTAAGTGTTCAAATCCACTGTAGCCCACAGAAACCTCAAATGGGGATTGTACTGCATATTGAATATGACTGTGCATTTTATAACAATTATAACTGTGAAAACATGTCACAAACACACACTTTACCAGATATGACCAAAATAGAATTAAAAGAGTCATTAGTAAAAACAAAACCATATATACTGAATTAACTTTAAGAAATTAATATTATTTTTATACAACATTTAAACCTTCACAATACAGATTAACTCAAGCTCTTAACAGAATTATGATCACAGTGTTAAACAAAATACAGCACAATGAGTAATCCTGGTATAGTTTTAAATCAGTGTTATGAGAGGATTCATTATATTCTAACATGCTGACGTAGCTGCTGTGTGATTATTTTATAAGTTCAGAAACCAGAAATTCCTTCCAGTCCTTAGAAATCCACCACTGTCATCATTGGCAAAACAGCACCTTTTGAGCCACAGCCTTTCTTACAAGATTCTGCCAGACTTGATACAGTTTTCACTTCTTTAGATACTGCAACAATAATTTTGTCATACAGCATGTTTGTCAGCCTTGTGTTCAACCCCTAAATTAGAGGACAAGGTCTCTGTATTTATATCCCCCAGTGACAGAGTAGCCCACTTATGCCCCAGGCACCGGGTTCCTTATTCTTCACTTTCTACAACTTTCTGGGCTACGGTGGATGTACTCTAACCTGCCACCATATGGGGAGAAGACTGCTTAGAGCGTTAATTATTAATCAGCACAGAAACGGAAAGATGGTGACCCAGTTGCATGATTCATGTCCATTTAAAAACGTATGTACCTTGGCGGCAAGTTTGGAGAACATCACATTCTCGTCTTCTACAGTACTCAGTTTCTCACGTTCAAACTGGAAACAAATGAAAAACAGTGACATAGTTATATAATTCGTTGACCTTCAATTTTTGCATCCTGCTGTAAAACTAATTATGAGACACTGCCAGAAACATTCTGAAATTCGCTACATCACATGTTCAAATATTATATTTCAGCATCCTGTTACACTCGCACAATATATATGGACAAATACCGTCTTAAGTGCAACAATTTTATTGTAGTTTTTACTTCTTTTTCCTCCTCCACACTACATATTTCAGCCCTAAATGGCCATCATCAGGTGTGTATTACTCACGTAGCTGTTACACTGCTTGTTAAAATTTAAAATCACCAGTCTTTCTAATTGTATAAAATCTTTGTTAATCTACACGCGTCGATTTGATTTTTAAATTAGCACTTTTTAAAACTTTAATTCAAGTTAAAATGTCTATAAGATCTCCGTTCTCTTTCTTTTTCAAATTTTTTAATTAAAATTTTTCAGGGTACATGCCCTATATCTACGGTGCTGCAGCGGCCACTTCTTGTTTTTATGGCTGTTCATGTGTTGTTCTGTGTAGGCGCTCTCTGTGTGTGTCGCTGCTTATCTTTAATACAAATTCGCTACATCACATGTTCAAATATATCAGATGACAAGTATGGAATTCAGATAGCAGATGCTTATACAACTGTCACAACACTCACAGGAGAAAGAGCACATGAAGCCGAGAATTTCACTTAGTTAAAACCTGCCCTTACACTATTTCCATAAAGTTTAATCATTTATTTACAACTTATTTTATGATAGTAAGTCCACCTGTATAATGTGAAAATGTAGGACGAATCAGTGAGTTTGAAAGGATACAGAAGGAACCAGTCATGGACTAATTTAAGGTACTACTATTTTCATGAAGGTACTAAGAAGAAAACCAAGAAAAACTCCAGTAAGGATGGTGGATATCCTGACAAAGACTCAAACCATACACCATCCAAATACAAGATAGAAGAATTTCTCCTTGACCCAAATTTAGTCTCTTTTATTTCCTTTTGATTCAGGACTATTTAAAAATGTACACAACCTGAAGCAACAGAAAGCTTGCTCCAGCCTGTGTTGCTTGACTGCACTAACAGTAGCAGACACACGAATGGGTTTTGAAGAAAAACAGTTTGGTACAAATATGATTAGACTGAGGCAATGTAACCTATCAAGAGGTAGTAATGAAATACTCGTAATTCAAATGATAAAATTGCTTAAACCATGTTGGAAATTATAAATAAAACACAGTTAAAAATCAGTTGCACAGAGGATGAAATGGTGGGGTGTGGGGCATGCAGCATTCATAGAAGAGAAGACAAATGCATACAAAGTTCACATTTGAAAACCTATAGTGATGTGATCACATGGAAGATACAGTCATACATTGAAGGATATTAAAGTGTATCTAAAAAATGAGCATGAGAACATGTGTACTAGATTCATCTGGGTCAGGATAGGCTAGAGTGACATGCTCTTGTTGGTAATAAACCTTCAGATTCCATAAAATGATGGGAATTTCTTCACTAGCTGCGTCCCTATTAGCATCTCAAGAGGGGCTCTGCTCCATGGGGTCACTTTCCTCACTATTCTTATTTCAGTTTTCACAAAAATCTTCCCTTCAGTAAATTACTATTAAAATTAAAAACCAATCTAAGAAACTTACCAAATCTCGCAAGGAATATTTATCATCATCTGCATAGTACCGGACTCGCTTGCCCTCAGCATGCGTCTCCATCTTCTGCTTTCTTCTCCTGCCACCTACTGGCTTTACATGTTGATCAAACTGTTGAATTGGGCGCACAAAGCCCCGGGAGTCTGTCCTGGTCAGAATTACAGTTTCTTCTTCTTCTTCTGCTGCTGCTACTGTATTCTTCATTTCTCTGTGTTTTGTGGCAAGAGCTGTACGAGCTGCATCCAGTTTCTTCTTCAGTTCCTTTGCTAAAGTCTGCAAGAAATAGGTAGATGTTGCCGTTACACTGTTCAGAATATACAAGGGGATAAGATCTAAAAGTTTGTGATGATGGTACATCCTTATAAATATTATGTTTCTTGACATTATCCACCCTCTTGTCCTTATCTAAAAACCATCCTGTTTATTTTTCAAAACACAGTCCAGTCTCCAAAACGCTGTTTTTTTTAAAAATAAACAAGACGGGTTTTAGTAAGGACAAGAGGATGGATAATGTCCAAAACCAATATTTGTATATACAAAGGGAATTTTAAAAATAACGAGATGACTCATGATACTCATCCCTGAGTTTTCAGCACTATTTCTCTTTTGAAGTGATATTTTTTACAGTGCCCCACCCACTCCCAAAACACATGCAGTATGCAATTTCCAGACATCTTACATAGGGTAGCAGCAGTGGCTTGTTTCACGTCAGTGTCAGTGCTGAATGTCTGCTCTCACAGCTCATGTTTAAATGTTCAAACTGCACAAAAATCCCATAGGATGAGGTCCGGACTGCAGGATGGATGTTCTACAGGTGTTCTACCAATGTTTGCTAGTGCCTCCATAATCACATGTGCAATACGTGATCATGCATTACCCTGAAGCAGAAGTTACCCCTTCGTCAAGAACTCTCATCTCTTTTTTCCAAATAACATTCCTTAAATGCACTTTAAGTGTATCTGCATAGTAAACACCATTCGAAGGTTGTTTCTCCAGATGCTCTCCAAATACTGCTGAATACTGACTCCATAAGTATTCCAGTTTCTTTTATAAACTCTCAATCGGACAAGTGGAAAACGCAGCTTGCTTCACTGCTGCATGATGTCACAGCCTAGTGTGGAAGGGGTGTTTACCACTGTGTAGCAATGCGATCGGTGGGGGTGCGGGGGGGGGGGTTGATGTCACTTGCGGAAACACAGAGGTCACATAACTCCTCACTACTGCAGTATGATGTCATCGTGCCTGCACAGGAGTCTTGTTTACCGGCCGGTGCGTAGAAGCTGGTTGCATAACCTTGTTCCACTGATGCGTAACTTAGCAACCGACTGTTTATCAAGAGCCTGTCTTCATGATAACTTGTATTGTGAAACTAATTTCACTAATATATACTGAGAAAAAAAAAAAAAAAAACCCCCAGAACAATGTTAACCCTTTCACTGCTAGTATGTTAAGTAACTGTCAGTACCCTCTGTGCTGAATTATTTCTAAATAAATCTTTTATACATAATTTAATTGCAAAGTATGAAAATTTGTGATAAAATGTAACTAATCTTACCTCAGACAGGGAACAGGCATAAGAATTTGCAAAAAAATGTTGAATTATTCAGTATTTTTTCACAGGGGAAAAGTCCATTTAAATCAGGGTTGTCTAAGATGGCCAAGAAAAAGTACATAATTCACTATCCTAATCTTATCATTATGTCAATGGATGTGTTTGGCAGCAACAACAAATTCTTTAAAATAAATAACATCCGTGTATTTAGTCACATTTAGGTCCACTAGTAATTATCAAAATCATAAAATTATGCATAATCACTGCTGTGACTCAAGTAATCAGTGTTCCAAGGATATAAACTGGTGAACTATAATAAATGAACTTTATCCTCAATGGTGAATAATTGTGACTTCTTGTATGGTGCATGATAGGTGTGCTTTCCTATACATGTGACATTCAACACAGAGTCAAACTCTACCAGCTGAGTTACCTGACCCAATAAATCCCATAATCAAAATAACTACCCTCAGATATTAATCCACCAAATTTACCACCCACACCTGAGCTATCACCCAAGTTATCAGTTGGGTAGACTTGTTAAGTTATAATACACAACAAAGCAAGCTATTGGACTTATGAAGAAATTCAGATGACATCACATGCTGTATATTTTCAATGGCTGAAACATGGGGGTGGGTAAGATAATCTCAGATTCTCAAATGCAAATTTTCCCCTAGTCAATGTTAAGTTGGAGATGGGTTAACAGGACCTTTACAGATGCTAGTCATTAATAGTTTTGGAAGCAAAACTGCAAGTACAGAGAGTGAAAAAATTGAGAGAAAACAGTGGCAGTTAGTTAAGAATTACTTGTTATGATAAAGGTGCAAGAAAACAGCCTTCGATTTATGCAATGGTTTTCCATATGTGTAACACTAAGAAACTGTTGGTTCCAGCAGTACTGTTGCTATAATGAAGTACTTGTTATAGGCCATACTTGTTCTACCAGTTGCACTGTATTTCCATATTAGGCCTCTGTTTTTAGCATTGTGTTCATTACAACCAGATTAATTTACTTTTTGTCTTTCCATTATTTGATACATTTCTTGTAATTTTGTATGAAATTATGTATCATTGTAAAATGACACACAAAAAAGTTATCATGCAGCTCTAATATAAAGAGTATTGTTAAGTTCACAATTAACAATATTCATACAGACAACTACTCTGACTATGAAGAAAGCAGTCTTCTGGGATTTTGCACCGTGTATATGTGGTGTTAACCGACGTTTCGGAGGAACGTATCGCCTCCATCTTCAGGGTAGAAGAAAAAATATATAAGAAATCTGCAAGCAAAGAGACCGTGAGAACCGGTAGAAGCAGTCTGCTTTTACCGGTTCTCACGGTCTCTTTGCTTGCAGATTTCTTATATATTTTTTCTTCTACCCTGAAGATGGAGGCGATACGTTCCTCCGAAACGTCGGTTAACACCACATATACACGGTGCAAAATCCCAGAAGACTGCTTTCTTCATAGTCACCGCCGTGAAAGCCTCAAATCTTACAACTACTCTGACTCTTTTCAGCTATCAACCTACAAATATTCCTGAATTTGGACATCATGATAAATTTCAAGATTCTTGCTATGATAAGTTATGAAGCACATCATACCATTCCTTTCAATTTTCAGTTTACAGATATATACAATTAAAACTACATAACTCTTCATAAGCAGAACATTATGCAAGCTGCACACAAACTCAATAAAAAACAGATTTTATTTGAAATTTGCCCTGCTTATCCATATATAAAACATCTATACAAACCTCATTTCCAAGAATTTCTGCTTTAATAAGTTTAGCTCCAAGATCATTCATTTCCTTGTCTGTAAGGACGAGTGGAACTTCTGAAGTTTTCTTTCCCTCATCCTCTGATTCTGAAGATGATGACAGCGTTTTCATACAAGCATTTGTTTCTTTACAGGTACTTGATTTCAGATTACTTGAAGATACAACATTATCAGATACTTTTCTCCTCCAGTTCTCAGACACCACAGGACTTCTGCAACTGCTAAGTGTTGATACACCGTCCACTTCTTGTCTGGAAACATCTTGCCTCAAAGGACTTTCTCTTCCAGACACATCAACTTCATCTTTGGGTTTCTGAAAAGTCTCAGACTTTTCAGAATATAGACTTCTGCCTAATGAATGACCATCTTGCTTATCATGTTGTCTATGTTGAAAATCTTCATCAGTTCTTGGTCTCTGGAAAGATCTATAAGCCGTGTGACTTCTACCATGTTTATTCCTATGTGAATGCTTCTGATCATCAGATGATTTTGCATTCAATCCATCTACAATACTTCTTGTTCTCTCTGTATCACACCTGTCCTTCCTCCACCCACTTCTTCCATTTCCCTGTTCATTCCTCTCATATTCCTTTCCACTACCAGGGGCCCTGCTCCTTTTCTCTGCTTCTCCTAGCATTCTATTCAGTTTTTCTAAAGTCTGCAAAGCACAAATAAATTACTGACAATTTTCAAAGTGTCAATAAATTAAAAATTTCAACACCATATTATGTCCACATGTGTATCATAGAATTAAACACAAAATAATACAGTTAATACCTTATTTAGGTCTTCTCTAGTGACCAGTGCATTTGCATCAAAGTGATGAAAATCTTAAAAAGCAGTCATTTACTGACTTGAGATCACAGAAATTGAACACTAAGGGAAAACCTTAAATCAAGGCAGGTGAGTAATTTATAAATTTGAGAAGTAAATTCTCATAATAACAAATAAGTGATACAGTTATAAACGATTAAGTGCATAGTCATAGCTTTAAAAGGCAGGTAAAATGGATGTTTTGAAGAACTACCCTGAGCACTGAAAGCAGATACAGTAAAACAACAATTCAAGGAAGCTGCATTTTACACTTTCTCACATTTCCCAGACAAAGTTCCAAATGGCTTATGTATTATTGTCCTAGATTTAAGGGTTTACCTGCATTTTACATATGGAACTTTGACTTCTATGTATGTTTGGATCTAGTTTCAGCATTGAAGGGAATTTTGTTTTTTCTAACCTACACATGGCCACCCTAGCATATTTCTAGGTCATCATTTGCATGGCACCCCTTGCACAGTTCAAGATCTTCATCTGCATGGCCTGCAATGCAACATGCACAGATTAGCAAGGTAGGCATCTTAGCAATCTGTGGTAGGCAGACCGACTGTCTATGCACTTTCTTTGTTCATCCTCTGGATCAGCTGGAAGTGGTTACTGTTTGTTCTTTGTGTGTTAAGTGTAAGTTTTTTCTCTTTTGGAAGTGATCTGAAGTAAAGTATGGCCATGGCACGAAAAAGAAGTTAACAAAAAATGGCAAAGGAAAAACATGAGCTGGAGAAGAATCCTTCTGTGTCACAAAATGAAACTGTGAAGTGTTCTGCCATCATTAAGTAATAAAAGCCCATGGTGGGCTTCAGTTCTTGAAGCAGAAATTTGGGGTGGGTCACATTCTGAGAAACTAAAAGAACTTATTTCATTAAATGAACATGATTTAACTAGCTTTAACAGTCATTTTAGCTCCATTTTCCAAATCCCCCATTTAAGGTATAAAAAGCCTGTGCCCCTTGACAAACCTTAAATCACAGTTTCACAATAGGTCAGAAAATGTCAGAAGATATATACATAAGCCATGCTACATACCAAGCATTTCCCTTAAACTGAATCAGTATGAATGGTTGCTGTGTGGGATTTCAAGTAATCAAGACAAAAGGAACTGACTCTGAATTATTTGAAGTTTTGCTACAAATAAGACCTCATCTTACCCCCTTCTGTTCCATTGCTATTTCTCCTACACTTCTGCCTTCCTTAGCTGTTTGCTCCTTACTGTGTTCCAAAGTTTGATGCAGCCAGTCAACACCTTGGTGACCTGCAGATTTTACAGGCAGCGTTCGAGCCTCCTTAGAAACTTGCTCAGCATCTTTCCTCTCTGGAGGTAAACCTGTTCCTCCATCTCTCCAGTAAGGATTCAGCTCACGATCACTTTGTCCTAACTAAAATTCACACACAGCATCATTACCATTGTTCAGTAGTGATGAGTACTGAATCTAATTAAATATGTTATATTATTGACCTTATGTCCAGAAGTTTGAAAGAAATATGCAAAACAGCCAATAAATCGATGTGTCCATTCTCCATAATTAAAACTTAACTTACAAGAAAGAAATGAAAGATAAAAATTGAAAAAGAATTACAATTTATAATCCCAGAACAAATTATCAAATAAAATACATTCATAAATGAAAGCTGTTTCAATTCTAACCTAAAATGTCAGTATTATATAATCAAAGACTCCTTTATCTTATTTTCGTTATTGCATATTTTTTATGATTCAAACCAATATTATTCTCTAAGTGATATGTTTTTATAAGGTGTCATCAAAATGCTGTGTGCATGTTTATCCCATATGTGCTAAATGCTCAGCACTTAATTACGGCAACATTACAAACCATTTCTCATAATAACAATTTGGTTTTCCCACTGCTCATGTACATTCTCATCTCCATACTCCACTGATTACCAATGAGAATTCTAACTAGCATGGCAAAGAGCTTCTTTAATGCAATGAAATGCTCTCAGACCATGAAGTATATCAGAAGGGGGAAAATCTCCAACATTTCAAAGAGTGTCTTGGCCTGCACCAACAGGGACTACTCTACTCTACAACAGATCTCGGCAAGACAAACACTATTACATTCTAACATTTGTGGTATTTCAGGAACCTAGAAATTAGCCAAAAATGTCAATTTTGATATGTGGCCTGTCTGTATGTCTGAACACACCTCATGTTTCTATAGATTTCCCTTCTTTATGCTAGGCATGTGCCAATCAAATATAAGGGTTGGATAAAAGGTAATGGCAACACCTCTATACTTCTGAAATGACTTTATTACCTGCAGTAAACACACTTACATCCCTTCAATATAATCGCCCCCCGATTGTACCACCTTCTGCCAAATTTGTGGAAGGTGTCATACACCATCAGCACGTCCACTTCTGTTGATGTCCAGCAGTGACCGCCCTACAGCATGAATAATTTCCTCTCTTGTGTTGTAACGTTGTTGTAACGTGTCCCTCGCAGTGGTTCTTTCATTTTTGCAAAGAGATCATAATTGCACAGACTCATATTGGGTGAGTGTGGCGGATGCTGCAGTATCTCCCATCACCAGCGGCAAAGGAGATCCTTGACAGCGTCAGCAGTATGAACCCTTGCATTGTCATGAAGGATGATGGGGTTCGTTGCATCCAGAGTGACAATCCTTCCAAGGAAGTTGTCATCTTCCCTGTGGTACCGGTCCAACAAGTCCTGTGCAACTGCATAACATTGCCATTGTTGCACCTCAGACATTGTATGGGGTACCGAATGCGCTGCAATTTTGCGGTATCCAAGAATATCATGCAGAATGTGAAGCACGGTTCTGTGACATACGCCTACCTCAGCAGCTAACTCCTGTGCAGCCCATCAACGACTGACATCCAGCAAAGAAGCAAGAAGCTGAATTGTGTATCTGTCAACATGGGGTCATCCTGAATGATGGCTGTCCTGAATGGCATCCTTCCTTTCATGGAACAATTTCACCCATCATGCCACTGCAATATGGCAAAGCAGCATCACCATGTGCTTCTTGCAATCCTTGATAACAGTTTTGTGCACTACGACCCTGTGAAACTTCAATTTTTATCCAGGAGCATTGTTCTTGTTTCATAAACATGTTGTTAGGGTGCTTGAACTGGGCTCCTGCACTTCAAGACAATGCACAATGTAACTCAATGAAACACAACCAGAGCCACTCACTGCACTACTCCAACCGAACTTCTGCTATCAGCTACAGACAGCGCTAGTGCCACCTGACGCACATCTTTCATGATATAGCAGTGTTGCCACTTCTTTTTATCCAACCCTTGTATGAACCTTATACCTTCAAACTTACTTTACACTAAAGCTGACATAGAGAACTGCAATTATCAAACAGGCTGGTAATACTCTACATTTGGATTTGGTAGGTGCTCAGATGGAGTCTTGGCTGGGACACCGCCTATCCCGACTGCAGATTTTCGTGGTATTTCTTAGTCCCTCAGGCAAATGCTGGGAAAGTACTTTCATCAGCCTGTGACTGCTTCCTTTCAAATACTTTCCAGTTCATTAGTCATTCCATCATCTGATGTTATACAGCTTTCATACTGAAAGCACTGTTAAATAACCTCCGTACAAGAACTGCAATTTTTCTTGATTCAGCACATAAATTTGTACAAATTCTGCTTACTAACATAGAGAGTGGCTCCAAACAGAGTTTCACAGACCAAGTGTCACAGAATATAAAAATAGAGTATGCTTTATATGCATATTATGAAATATGAACCTCTTCTCTATTTGGTTATTATTACTATTGCTGCTGCTGATGATGATGATGATTACAATGACAACAGCAGCAGCAATAAAAAATCACTTCTTAACATTATTAGAAGTCCTATACTCTCCACAAACTTCCTGATCTCAGCAAACTGTTATGTACTTTTATGGGATACACAAAATGTGAAGGCAGGCCTGGAACTTATTCGCTTGGTGGGGGGTGGAGTCCAACTGGGTCCACTTGGCACGGAGCCACTGATTGGCCTATTGTATCCTGCCCCAGGTGATTATGATGATGGAGAATTTTGTGGAATGAAGATCGGCAGGGGAAACCGAAGTACTCAGAGGAAACCTGCCCCAGCGCCACTTTGTCCACCACAAATCCCACTTGACCAGACCTGGGATTGAACCCGGGCTGCCGCAGTGGGAAACCAGCGACTAACCACTTGAGCTATGGTGCGGCCTTGCCTCAAACTTAGTACAGACCATTTTTAAAAAATACTGTAACCAGAACATGACATGAAGCTGTACTGTTATGTAAAGTTAATTATTATACATAAAAGGTAAGGTAAAATTGTACCTGTCCTTAACTAATTAACCCTTTGACGTGGTCATTTAAATTCCGCGGCCGCGGCTCCTGCGGTAATATATTCAGCCGTCCATTTAAATTTTGCTCGAAAATTATTTATTCATCATTGTTCTTAAATTCTATGAGATAGGAACATGAAACTTTCACTAAAATGATCTTAAATGGTGGTTTTATAACCTTACCTTATAATATGGGCGCCCTGTATCTCGGCCATGGAAGCAGGTTGTTTAGTATTTCAGCAGTGAATGGTA
>NW_019731268.1:270753-338933 GCF_002891405.2 Cryptotermes secundus | reverse complement strand
CCACAGGAACGTTGCTGCAAGACAGGCATATGTAACGACGACTTAGCGCTCTTAAACGCGTGTGTCATTAAATACAGTCCTCCTGACAACAGGCCAGTGAAAAATCTAACAATCTACAGCAAAACCATCAATTATTATGGGCGTTATAACATACGTGTGCAGCTGGACGAAACATACACGTCGAACCCCCCCAGACGATTTAAATCCCTGACGAAACATACACGACGAACCACGGCAACGGGTTAACCACTACGCCATGAAGGTATATGGGGGAGTGGATGTATAGAGCCACACTTACTTGACCTCAGCACTAGTTGAAGGTGAGTGGCCAGCTTCCCATTCATGCTACTTTAGCCACCGCCCCAGGGGAAAAGTCCCCAGTACCCACTGGATAGGAGGCTGGGTGGGCCCCAGAGCTGGTCTAGATGACGTGGAGAAGAGAGAATTCTTGACCCCACCAGGACTAAAACTCCTACCCTTCAGTCTTCCAGCCCGTAGCCAGTTGCTATAGCAATTATGCTATCCCAGATCCTTAATTATTATAGGTGCACTGTGTAAAATTAACTCACTCTATCCAGTATGCATCTGTCTTTCTGCTGCTGTTCCTCTGTCTTATGCGAGTGACGTGACTGCTCTCTTAGCTGTTCACGTGACAAACATGGAAACAAGCCTGGTAGAGTCATCCATTCATCTCTCACTGACGAAACTTGACTTTTCTCTGTAAACATATTTCCATACTTAAGAGTTTACTGCTTTCAACTTCCTTACCAACACCTCTTACTAGGCAAGCAATTCCAGGACGATGATGACATCATTTCTGCAGTGGAGAACTTCCTGAACAGTCAAAATAAGACCTTCTATGATCAAGGTATCCAACAGCTAATGTATCGTTGGGGAAAATGTGTGGCCTTGCAGGGGGCATATGTAGAGAAGGACTAACTCACATACAATTTCTTGCACCTGTGTCTGTTTCTTGTGGATGATAATTAAAATTTTATGATTTCCCCACGTACATTTGTAATGGAAATGGCACAAACAGGGTAGACTGGCAGCAGATAAGTGCTGCAAAGTACACAATGTTGCCACATTTCATTTTCACTGTTAAATTACTGCCTGATTTATGATTACTAATTCAGGGCCTTTTCTTATTGCACATCCTCTGCATAAACTGTAGTCTACTTTGAACACCATGTTTATGAGAGAATTACAACCATAACTTCACTAAATATAACCCATATATGTAAGTTCTTCCCCCTGTGATCATCTAAATTTCTTAGCTTATGCTAACAGACTACGTACTTTCCACTGCTAATGGTACCATGGCATAGGAAAGTTGCTAATTACAGGAATTACCTGCAGTTTTCATAACAAAATGATCTGGACAATAAAACTGAGTACTCTTTGAAATTAAATGTCATACATAGACATAGATACAGCGCCTTTTTGACAGCAGCATCTTCTGTAAAATAGAAAATCCATTACAAAAATATATTAAATGCATTCTTGGAAAACAATCACATTTTAATACAATGGCATAACGCTTATACCATATTTCATGAAAAATGAGCAGCTGATTCCAAAGTTAAAAGTAGGACACATGCACAAAAGTATAGGTTGCTTTCCTTTTCACACACAAAAAAGGCACTGGTTATACATACACAACATTTAATGTGGTCAAACATAATAATATGGAATATGAAAATATTATTACATGTCATCCAGGACTGCAGTCATACCACAGGAATCCAGAGTAATATCCTTGTGCCTGAACGTCACAGTACTGCCCGGGCACATGTTTTAAAGACACTGATGTGAAACATAAGTACTTATAACTTTTCTTTCCAATATGTGAAGTAGCAGTGCCAGTCTCTTAAGAGATGCACGTTTCAGGAGCTGTCTCTCATTAAATCCTTCATTTGAAAGTGTAAAACTATTGTTCAGTAATGAAAATGGTTAAGGATTGTGATTTTTACCCACGATTTCGACCAAGAACTCATGCTGGACTAATGTGGCACTAGTTCTTTTAGGAGTATACCCTTGGTGTCATGTTATAAAGACCCTCAGGTATGGAGTACAAAACAAACAATACCTTGTTTCTCCTGTGAAACAACACTTTTTGGCCCATTTTCAACCTGACTTGGTCCTAAGTGACTTTTCCCTGCAGTCACTGTTTCACATGTCTTGTCAGCAACAGGTTCAGAAGTGCCAATAACCTTCTCAACCCATTCATCCTCCTCTTCACTTTCATTGGCTGTGTCTGAAAACTGTAAGCATTATAAGTAGGACATACAATTTTTGGACTAAACCAAGTTCGTCTCATTTCATCCATAAAATGATGTAGCTCCATTCTGCATGTTATGTTAATTACACATGCTAATGAACTTCATGGAACAGAGTCCTTCTCGAGGACCTAAAAGCCAGTCCGATGCTCAAATAATTCACTACCTAAAACATACAGTTCAAAAATTTTAATTTCTCGGTATTGACCTTAGCTGACCCACACAATCTTAAATACACAGCTTTTCAGGCAATGATAATGCTAAACAAATGAAACCTGTGCACAGCTTTAGTTAGAAAACCTAAAGGCAAGAGACTACTTGGGAGTCATAAGTGCAAATGATGGGATTATTATTATTATTATTATTATTATTATTATTATTAGAGGGGGTGGGTTTCCCCATGCACTTAGACCAATTATTGGTCCACTGTGCGTCCCCCTTTAATTTCTACTGTCACCATACCCTACGGGTACTGGTGCGTGCTACCAGCCACATTCAGCCAACGAGGTCGGCCCTCGGTACCTGATATTTCCCCCATCTACCAGAGGCATTGAAAACTACTTGGGCAGGAAACTTGTTGCCTAATTTTTCTCAGAGGTCTCCTAGAGACATGAAGATGTTTTACATGCCGTAAATCTACAACACGGGACCCACGGCTTAAAGTCCCTCCCAGAGGATTTGTTCCCTGAATTTTTCCGCCCTTAAAAATTCCACGACCTCTGCTGGGTTTGAACCCGCATATCTTGAGTCATGAGGTGGGAACGTTACCCCTAGACTACGGAGGCCGCTAAATGATGGGATAGTACTGAAACAAGTTTCAGGTTGTGGGCTGGATGGAACTGACTCTCAACAGGCCCCAGTGATGGCACTGTTAAACACAAAAATGAGCCTCTTCATTTCATAAAAGGTGGGAGATGAGTAACTTACAGCTTCTCATGAAGACCTAAGCTCCAAGCAGTCAATTAGTTCATGAAGCAATGACTGATTCATTAAGTACATGCTCAGAACAGTGTTCAATACTCCTGACAACAACAGTCTTCATTTCTTCAAAGTTCTGAACACTGAATTACCTAAGAAGTCTTACCTTCTCTAGATATAATGCTGGTGTACTCCATTGAAAGTCAACCAATATTTTGAAGGAACATGCCACCTCCACCTTCAAGGCTGAAAAGTAAGCCAAGTAAGACACCAGTATGAAGCAGAGCTCCGCTGGCTTGGCTTACTTTTCAACCCTGAATATGTTGGTGACGGCCAACTTTCGAAGGACTACACAGCATTATATCTCGGAAGAAATCTCTTCATGACCACCACTGTGAGAATCTCAAATCCTATACAAAGTGACCTACTTACTGAGCTAGAAGATTTCTTCCTTTTAGACTTTTTCTTTTTCTTCTTGTGTTTCTTTTTCTTTTCTTTGTTTGTTTCTGCCTTTATTCTTGCTTCCAGAGATGGAAGTATCCACTTATCATCACCCCTGAGTCGGGCTCTCTCATCTTTTTCTTTTTTCCGGATGTAATCTGCTTCAGCCTAGAAACATCAGGTTACTGTGTATAATTTACACTTTACATCTTGCAATATTATTCAGCACAAATTTATCTTTTGGAAACAATAAGTCATAATTCAGACCACCACCAGCACAGTCAGCATATAGACAGGTTAATTTAAAAAAAATTCACTTAGTGGGGGGTTGAGTCCAACTGGGTCCACTCGGCATGGCAACCACAGATTGGCCTATTGTAGCCTGCCCCGGGTCATTATGATAATGGAGAATTTGGTGGAATGAAGATTGGCAGGGGAACTGAAATACCTGGAGGAAACCTGCCCCAGTGCCACTTTGTCCACCAGAAATCCCACTTGACCAGACCCGGGATTGAACCCGGGCCGCCGCAGTGGGAAGCCAGCGACTAACCACTTGAGCTATGGCGCTGCTGTTACAGACAGGTTACAGGAAGGGCAGAGATTTTTCTCTTTGGCTCTACAACCAGACCAGCTCTGCAGCCCACCCACCTTCCTAGCCACTGAATACTATCAACACTTCACATGAGCTAATGCAACCAGTACAGAACCTGACCATTACCTACATTTAGTGCTGACATGAATCCATGGAAACATACCTCCGCTTCCCATACATTTTCTTGATGTAGTCTTAATTAAGCATAAGAACAACTTTTATCTTATTTTACCTTTCCTGTCCATGCACAGTGTGAATTAACTAAGAGGAAGTATTGAAAAATACTGTCCCCTGGGATGTGATACTGTTCAGCCTGGTAAAAGTATACCACACTATGTGGTATTACAGCCCGAAAAACAGTATGCATCACATCCACTGCTATGAGACCTCATGTCTCACGGGCGTTAAGGATCTGCTGTCAGTCAAATTCACACTGCAATCAACAATTCTCTCCGTAAGTAACTATGGTGATGAACTGTTTTGACAAAGAGTATGACCTCTGGGTTATAACACTTTGGGCTTCTACCAAAGCCCACACACATTTTAGTGGATTACATTGGCTCCATCTTTAGTAATGGACAGAATGCCAAACAAGAAACCAGTAATGAACAGGCAGCAAGCAGAGAAGCAGGCTTTGCTCACTGCCTGCTGTTTGCTTAGCATAATGTTCAACCTTGAAGACTGAACTTCCTCCAAAGCAGTGGTGGACTTCTACTGAACTACAAGTCATAATAACTCAGAAAATCACACTCTTCAGTCACAATTATGAGAACTTCAAATTACCTTTTTCAAAATGGCTTCCCTTGCTCGTCTCTTCTCTCTCCTTTCGGCTTCTTTCACTCTTGAGCTTTCAAACTTAATATAAGACATGCTTATTGCCTGCACATAAACACCTACATCAGAAAACAATTATGTAAAACACAATTACTAGTACTGAATAGGCTGGCCTAAAGGCAATGCTCTAGTCTTCTATTTGGGAGATGCCTGGTTCAGATCTTAGCCAGGATACCAGCTAACCTGACTGAGACTTTCTGTGGTTTTTCTCATTCCATCCAGGCAAATGCTGGGATAGTACCTCAAATATGCCATGGCCATTTTATTCCAAGTCCTTTCCAGTCTTTCAATCATTGTACCATCCCATGCTACACATTCTCCTTACTGGCAACATCATCAATAAACCCACAGAAACAAAATTTCATCAGTTACAAAACATTTTAGCATTATTCCAGAACAGCTTACAGCAAATTGCTGACCACTCATTCCTTTTTTATATAATTTCTGCCTTTGCTGCAAGCAAAATAGTGCCTGGAGTGAAGGAAGTTGTGCATAATAAAGACAATGCATTAACTGATGTAAAAACCACATGCAGACACATTTCACATCAAAATGAATTGTGTAATGCAATAACAAATGCACTTATTACAGGTCTCTATCATTTAACCATTAAAAAAATGCAGGATTCCATATGATAGGACTTCATGGGATTCTATATGAATGAAAACAGAGCGCACACTTTCCTCATACACTTCACTTCTGAATACTGTGACAGGAATTTACTGCAGATGTAAAGGACACATTAATGGGGAGAAACTATATGATAGGCTTGTATTAAAATGCACTAGTACAGAAGTTATACTGAATATGATTCATGTATATTTTATGAATGGAGAATAATAAGAATACAAATCTTCATTCCATATGTGCTGGTGCATTACAGTGCTTCAAGAACCTGAACAGTTTTCTCCTTTGGTTGATTAATTACAGAGTGTCTCCAAAAAACACAGCTGTCACTTTCCTAAAATTCTGAATATGTGTGACCTAAAATAGTTTGTAGAAATAAAACATGCGCTTTGAAAGACAGACTGAAAACCGGAATGCCATTCTTGAAATCATGGAAGATCACCTTTGTCTAGTGTCAAGAGAATTTGTTGCTATGTGGTCTTTAACTTCCAACATCTATGGCAAAATCACGCTTAATATAGTGACTTTATTTAAAAATGCTGAACAAAGACCTTCCATCATCTTCTGTAAGGGGTAGCATTTTCCTTCTAAAAATCTACATACATACATGCTCTACAGTGCTTTGCTCACTAGCGCACCACGTCAAAATGTGTGTTCAGTAATTTCGGCCTCCAGGAAGAAATACTCATGATTCTCACACATGCGCGAAATTCCTATATTCCGTCTCGCTCCTACAGCGAAATGCTGACTTATGGCCCCAACATATTTTCCTAAGAGAAGCACATCTATGTACCTATTCAACTAATCCAACAGTATAACAAAATAGGAGGTTCAGTTCACCATTTAATATGACATTCTGAGATATGTACATGCGAATTACCTGCATACTTGGTTCAGCTTTAACAGCGTCTTCAATTTCGGATACCACGCAAATACGAAGTTATAATATCAAAGCGGTGTAAGCACAATACCATAACGACCATAACCTTCGTCCACACAAGAATGCACACTGAACACAGCTACGAATTTACATTCCTTTATCGGCTAGAACATATCGAGTGGATCGAGAGCCCCTCATTGTTGCCAACACAGATACGAGAACCCCGTCGTCATGGAGCTACGTAGTTGTCGGATTGTGGGTACGTTGTACCCCAAACCGACTTTGTGACCATTTTGAAATATATTTTTACGAGAACATTTAGTTCTACTTTGACGGTAACATTGTTATCTGAATGGATTGATATTAAAGTATCAAGCGAAATAGAGCACACCATGAAGAAACAAGAGAGACAGGTTTAATACCAAGTGTATGTAGTATAATATACGCAACATTAAACTTTTACGACTCACCGTAGCACTGTGAGTCGTACAAAGCGACGAAAAGAGAACGCGGTACCTGGGGGTATAACTGGGCCACCCTGTCCTTGGCGGCGGTAAGGCATACGACCGTTCAAGTGAATTAGACTGCCGTGGTAGCGAATACTACTAGAAATAGGACATAATCTGCTGTACTGAGCCTGGACTGACAGAGGCCTTGTATACGTATATAGTATATAGAAGTAGAAATTAAGGCCAAAATTAAAGTGTAAATAGATGTAAATACTGACAATGGAGTTACTGACTATGACTGACAAATGATAGACCCGACCTCTCGTCAGAGAGGGCGCCCCACATGGACAGGACAGTAACTTTCATCTAAAAAGAAACATCTGGTCATGAGCCCCAGCCGGGGCTCAACACCAAGACAGACAGACAGACAGACTGACTGACCGACCGTCAGTCGCAACGTGACTTTGACTTTGACTTGACTTGGGGGGGACATAAATGTATATAGACCTGAGCGTCCAGGTATGGAGGTTGATGGCTCCCAGATTCGTCAGAGAGTAACATATGGCCATGAGTCCAGTGGGACACGAAATAAAAAAAAAAATGACTGCGTTGGCGAGGACCAGCAGAAATTTAACTGACTGACCGACTGACAGTCCAGATATCTGATGCAAGGACGGCATTCTGATCATGAGATAGAAACAAAATATTGACGTGCATGGAAGCACAGTGAATAAGTATACATTATAGTGGTCTCCCCAGAAGAAAAGAAATTACCTTATGATGGCCCATATGGCCGAAACATGCCGTATAACTAGAAGAAATATATGACTAAAAACATTTTAGAAAATTGGATAATCACTTTTAATGTATAAAATATGCTTTTGATGTCCTATTGACATGTAATGATTTTAACAACATCAAAATATATTGAAATACATTTTTAGTGTGAAATATATTCCTAATGTATTTTAAATTGTTACATTATTGACGGGTACTTTGATAATAAAGATGATGCCTCAATACGACGGGATGCTAAAATATAAGATCTACTTACAGCTTTATTTCAGATACGTCTGTGTCTACCATTTTAAAATCAAAAGGGCATGTCTGTTACTGTTATATTTTTGGTTGCTTGCCACATCAACTAGTTTCGGTATGGTAATGAAATGTTTTTCAGTTATAATATCTCAGGAGTTGATGTGATAATTTTATGTTACTGGAAGCTTGATGCCATTAATATTGTAGCTTTCTTTGTCTGTAACAGAGAGAAATATTTCGAGCTATTTAAGTTACCTTGTAATAAACATGTCATTTTTATACACTTCCGACATTTTTTCCTCGATTAGCAGGTAACCAATAAGAATAATATTTCTCTCACAGACCATATGGAATTTAATTCCCTCGTTAGTAATTTCCGGCTGACAGTTAATTTTAATGTCGTGAAGATATATGAAATGACTTCGTAGGACAGTCTCTGGAGACACATTAAACTTCCTGTATTATATATTTCTGTTATTAACTGCATGAATAAGAGTCCATTTTGTATATTTAGTGGCAGTAGGTTGAACTGTAAATGCAGACTGTTAAGACAACGGGATAGTTATTTTCGTGCCAAGTTCACCTCAAGACGAAACGTATAACAATATCATGAACAGCTGAGACATAATTTAATATACGAGTATTTCGCATGCTATGAATTGTTGACTGAATCCATTAAAATCACTTCATAGAGCAAGTGCGGCGTATGGACTCGAAGATATGCTTGCAATTATGACAATATCGGTCACTTCACGTGTAACATTTTCTTCGTCCAGCTAAATATTATGTAATATGGATGTCATTTTTGCCCAATAATATTGTTGTGTCCTTTAGAGCATGCAAGCGAGCATTTAATTTATCGAGTTATAAGTCAAAGTGCTGAACAGCTTACAAGATAAAATGGCAGCTTTGGAAGAGGATAGCGTAAATTCGAAATGGAAACCCATCTGGATACAAACTTACTAGTCAAATGGCGTACAAGCATCTGTATTGCAGTGCTGATACTTGCTTGCAACACTAAGAGAGTAAATATACAAGTTCAGCGAGGTTTAATTAGCCAGTGTTTGCATAACATACTAACATTTTTTTTTTCCCGATAAGAAAGATGCTGCTGCCAACATTTGCGATGCTAACACTTCAGCTTCACTCTGCAGCCTCTTCTAAATCAGTGGGACTAATCGGAAGGCTGGAACGACAGAAATTTGAGGAGTGGGGAAGAGCTGACGCAGCGCTTCAGGGAACTCACCTGTGGGTCGCGTGTTCCTACCACTTCAGTAATTCTCGTGTTTTGTCCGTAGTAATTCTGGAGTCCACGTCTAACACGTTTAACTCCTACGCGATGCATGTGATGTCTAGAGTTAATGAGTTGTTGAGAATTCCCATTATTTTGACAATGGGAGACCCCAACCTCCAAAAAGAGTATACCCCTACCAGTGAACATTCCCACTTACTCATAGCTCCAAATTGCTCCTCCCTCTCTCTGTATTTAGAGATGTCCAAGAACAAGTACCCGCAGAACACTTGGAGACCTCAGGAGAACTTCTTAATCCTGATAATGTTCAGTAATAATGACATTACAAGCAATCATAACATATTTGATTTTCTTTGGAATGAGCGCGGAATTTTGAACGTCATTTTGATAAATTCTTCGGCCAAGGAAAATGCAGAATATATATTCGCGTATGACCCATTCCGTGTGGAAAGTTTGGACAGAAAAACACTGATGTGGGTAGTAGACCCCGAGACGCTACAAGAGTTACCTAAGAACTACGCAGACAGAATCAGTGATCTGCACGGCCATACACTTCAGATCAGTATGTTTACTGATAGACCTACAGCAGTTGTGGAGTATGACAACTTGACTGACATGTGGATCGGTAAAGGGAGGGATGGACAAGTTCTGAACATCATCGCTAAATATATGAATTTTACACCTGTAATTGTACCACCAGAAAACAATGAAAGAATCGGTTACAAAAAGAGAAACGGCAATTTCACTGGCGCAATGGCAGACTTGATCAACAGACGTACCGATATTGCTGTGAATGAAATCTATTTAAAGTACTATGGGACTGAGGAAATAGAGTTCACCATGCCCGCCATACGTCATCAGGAAATCGTAGTTCTTGTACCTAAATCAGTTCAAATTCATGTCTGGTTAGTGGTTTATAAATCCTTGAAATATATTCATTGGCAGTATATGCTGGTATCTTTCTCGTCAGGTGTTATAGTGTGGTATCTGTTAAGGCGATTCGAAGAAAAGAAGGATTCTAATAAAAGACATGAGGCGTTTCTCTTCACAAATATTCCTGATATGTTGGCAATCTTCATAAATATGCCACTGAGTTCTCTTACCAAAACTAAATCTTCTCCTCAGAGATTGCTTCTTTCGTCATGTTTAATATTCAGTTGGTTTATAATGTGTAACTTTCAAGGATTATTGCTTGACATAGTAACAAATCCTCATTTTGGCAGGGACATTGACACACTGCAGCAACTTGATGAGGCAGGGTTCTCCGTTTTTACCATGAATCCCAACCTCATGGACACCTTCAACGAATCTGATTCTATGGAACATCTAAGAGTTAAGCTGGCTTATGAATCCGATGTCCTGTCTGTCATTAGCCAAATGAAGAAATACAAAAATACGTCGCTGGTCTGCAGCAGAAGAAAGGCCACGTGGCTCATGAAGCGTTACGGTGAAGGCATTCTCCACATACTTAATGAAGCACCAAGGGCGTATTTCATGTCATACATGGTTCCTAAGGGATCGCCCTATCTAGAGAGGCTTCATGTTTTGTTCGGCAGAATAACACAGGCCGGTCTGGTGGACAAATGGGATGAAGACACCAAATACGAAACGAAATTAGGAACTGACCCGGAAGTCGATGCCAGCGACGTGGAAATTGCTCAGAAAAGTCTGAAACTGTCAGATGTAGCGGGGAATTTTATGCTTTTGACTGTCGGACTTGTTCCGTGTGTAGCTGTTTTTCTGGCAGAGCTGTGTGTGTGAGACGATTCTATTATGTGAACTATCAGAACGCATACGCCACTGGATCAACTACTGTTCCTCTGTTACTAGTGAGCTTCTTTAACAAATAATTACATTACGAGTGTTATTTACGTAAAATTAAAAAATAACGGTGTATTATATAATTGTTTCTGCCGTAGGAGACGCGTTCTCAGGATATTGGAAAAGTGCTGACATTTTAAGCAACAAGTTAGTGATAATTTTTTCTCGAAGCTATTTTGTTTTAAAATTCTAAATTATTTCATTTCTAATGTATTACTAAATGGTAAACTTTTTTTTATAGTTCAAGGTCTTCTGGAGGACAGACAAATGTTTAATTACTGAGCTATTTTAATGTAATCCACTGATGTTTATTTTTTTCCTTGGCACTACAGCCCCAGTGGGCCTAGGCCTACCTCCATGAACTCCGTTCACTTCGGTTTTACTAGATCTTACACATTCGGTAGGACTCCTTGGGCGGGTGATCAGCTCGTCGCAAGGCCTCCACCTGTACACAAACACAGAAAAACGCACACACCCAAACTAAACATCCATGCACTGAGTGGGATTCGAACCCGCGATCCCGGTTTCCAAGCGAGCGAAGACAGTGATGTTGTTTATATGTAGACCTATTTATCCACTGTTTTAAACTATTATCTAACCAGTTAACTGCCTTACTGATTACCTAAATTATTCATTTGTACTAATGTGTGCTTGAGTGTTTGATATTTGATATTCGTGACTGTTCTGTCCGTCATCTGACGTGTTGCATTACAGGTTTAGTTGTTCTTTTATTGCTAGTGGGGTGGGGCTAAGTCCCTTCTGCTGCGGCCACTTCTGGCCTATTGTACCAGCCCCAGATGATAGGTGAGGGTGATTGTGGAGCAATTGGTGGAATGAAGATTGGCAGAGGGAACCGAAGTACTTGGACAAAACCTGCCCCAGCGCCACTTCGTCCACCATAAATCCCACTTGACCAGACCCCGGGATCGAACCCGCACCGCCTCGGTAGGAAGCCAGCGACTAACAGCTTGAGCTATGGCGCGGCCCCAGTCAGTCAGTAAGTCTTGGTGTTCAGCCCCATCTGGGACTCATGACCAGATGTTTATTACTGTTTGACACTTACGGTCCTGTTTTTGTGGGGCGCCCTCTCTAACGAGAGGACGGGTCCGTCTTTTGTATATGCTGCTGGTCCTCGCCAGCGAAGTATTTCTCGGGTCCGAGTCCCTTGGGGCTCGCTACCATATATTACTATCTCACATTTGAGACTTCCCTTTTCGTCGCCTCCTACGACTCGCAGGTCACGGTGAAGGTATTCGACCCGCCTCCACACGGGTTCTCCTTAATCAAAGAATCGTCAACCAGTGTTTGTGGGAGCTATTTCCAAGCTGTTCCCTAGTTTCCCATGGACAGCCAATGGCAGCAGATTTACTGGCTTGCAAGTACATAGGTCTTGGGGTTGTGTACACGGTTTTCCCTGCTTGCTGTTTGCTTCTGCTGATTACTTGCTTGCGTAGCCTTCCGCCCTAAAGATAGAGCTGATTCTGGTATGTTCCTACAAAAGTCCGGTTAAACTAAACCGTACTGCACGGCGTTATATGTCAGAAGATAGAACTGTTCAAGTATTTTATTCTTTGTTATGTTCTCTGGTTAGTTTCATGTTCATTTTTATCGCATTAACTCCTTGTAGGACAGGCTGATTTATGATACCGATTTCAATACAGTAGAGACTTGGATATATACCGTATTTACGCATGTATAGGCCGCACATTTTTGTCAAAAATTCAAGAGGAAAACTGGGGTGCGGCTTATATTCGAAATATTCGAAATCACACACATTTTTTTTGTCAACGTCGAATTTTCTCCCTGCTGCTCGATTTCCGTGTTCTTGTGCGTAACGCACCACTTGAAGTTTAAATTTAGACGTATAACCTGCTCTTACTCGACCCATGTTTCACTCAGAACTAACCAGGCAAGTCAAGTAAAGGCGAAAAGGTTATAACTCTCCCCCGCAATGCCTTTGTTCCGAGCGGTACCGTTATTTTAGCTAGTTGCGAACTTAGGAATGTTAAACGTTGCCAAATTTCGGAATAATTTCTACTCCTGAAATAATATTCCAAGAAAATTATTTTTTCTATAATTTCTGTCTGAAAATTGTGCTGCGGCCTATACATGCGTAAATACGGTAGTATTATTCCAAAGAAAATTGCGAGGAAATCTTGAAATGAGAAATACAGACCCAGTTATGATTTATTGTTTTATACAGTTGGTTGGAATCAAGTGTAGGGGAAGTTTCGTTGAAAACTGAAGTACTAATAACCAAGAAAAATTTCATTTCTGAGATTACAATTTTCTTAAATTGAAATTTGGTAGTTAGAACTGGAAAATTGTTCTGGAGTGCGGGATTACATATTAGAACGTTCTGACTCGCTACTCGCTTCCTGATCATTAATGTTAAATTCCAGGAGATCTGTAGTTTTATATAATCTGTCGTTGTATAAGTTTAAGTATCTTTGTTTTACTGTACTTACTAATGTTACATTAATGCTGAAATTATTTCTTCCAATATGAACTGTAGAATAAATATGCGTTATAATGATATTTGTGGTTGTATCTTACAAAGTCATTCAGCCGTCACAGGGATCTGATGACACATCAGTGCATACATAGTGACGGGCGGCCATTTTGCTGTGATGTCTGTAATAAGACGTGGGAACCTCCCACATTCTGGCACGCGGCTTCGCCTGTCTGACGAACGGCATTCAGCTTCTGGTCAAGCAAAGTCAATGTCACATTGCGACCAACGTATTTATAAAGCACTCGCTAATATCAGTCACTGGTCCAGTGTGAATTATCATGTTCACAAAATCCCTGCTCCTTACCCTGATCAGATAAATCCAATCCATATCACCCTATCCTATCTCTCTAAAATCCATTTTAATATTATCATCCCATCTACATCTAGGTCCTCCTAGTGGCCTCCTTCATATGGCTATATGCATTTTTCATCTCCTCTATGCATGCTACTTACCTTGCCCATCTCGAACTCCTTGACTTGATCGTTCTAATTATACTTGGCGAAGAGTACAAGTTGTCCTCATCATGCAGTGTGCTCAACCCTCCAGTCACTTCGTCTCTCTTCGGTCCACATATTCTCCCCAGCACCCTACACCCTCAGTCTATGGACTTTCTCTATCATCGGACACGACACGACGTTTCGGAAACTCCGTGTCCTCTGTTACCTAGAGTGTCCCCTAATACCTTGAATTCCGGACGATGGAGAAAGTTCAAAAACCAGCAATTCTCTGTGTCATCCACTATCGCCAGAACCCTTTAGAATCTACCCTCAGTCTATGTTCCTCCCTTAATGTCAGAGGGTAATATATTAACAAGAGCAGCACCAACCTGAAGCAGATATGAATTCTTTCGCCGGCCATATCTTGCCCAGCCCTCCCACAGACTACTGGGGGNACTACTGGGGGGGGGGGGAACAAGATGACGCTATCCACAAATAGAAAGAGGGCGGTGGAGAGCGACTGTGCAGTTTTACGGCGTAAAATTGGTATAAATGCCTCTGTAAAGGGCATTCTACCCACCCACAATTACTTGCTGTGATATGTAAAGAAGATGCAGTACAGCCTTATTATTTGAAGAACGCCGTCTTCTGGGGTGCGGCGCCGTGTAGAACGTGCGCATGCACCTTAATCTCCATGAAGATGGAAGCAATACGTTCCTCCGAAATATCGGTTCACACAAGATCTCCACGGCGCCACATCCCAGAAGACAGCATTCTTCATAGTCACCGCCGTGAAAACCTCAAATCTTGCACAGCCCAATTATTTGTTCTTGCTGACAGTAAGGGGGATGGTGACGTCACGCATGACGGATTGCCCAGGTCCACCCGGTCACGCGCCAAGCAATGAATATGTTAATGGTTTAATTACGTTACGTATGCGAGTCGTGTAAAAAATTGCTCATCAGATGAAATGGAACACCCAGAACTGAACTGTGATCATAGGGCAGAGATGAAACCTTCGTGAGAGGGGGGGGGGGAAGAGAGCACACGTAGTAAAGAATAACAGCGGCACGCACACAGGAAGACTACACAGGATAACACCTATAGTGTGGAAACAAGAACTAGCCGCTGCAGCACTTTAGACAAGGGGCGAGTGACCCTAACAATTTTAAATTTAAAATTTAGAGAAAAATTTTAAAAGATTTTAAAATTAGAACTAAAGATTTTATAGTGCTACTACAGGAACGTCAAAATTAACGTGTGTAAAATAATCTACAAACCAGACAGATATCAACGAAGTAGATGTTGATAATAACAAGGAAAGTGTTTTAAATGTTAAATTTTGGTCTGGGTGCAGTGTGACAGCGACGTGAGTGTTATACACCTGATGATGGCCGTCTGAGAGCGAAACATGTAGTGTAGAGGAGCAAGATCAAGGACACATAATATATTGTTTGCACTTGGGACGAAATTTGTATCATTATATTATTTATCGTATGGAGTGCAACAGGATGCTTAAATATAATATTACCCGTGTGTAGCCATTAACGGACAAAAATATATAAGCCTATATTACATACATAACCTCTGTCAGTCCAGGCTTTGTAAGCAGATTGCTTCCTTCCTTACTTAGCTCAAGCTACAACAGCCGCTTAGTTACTTGAACGGCCGTAAGCCTGACTGCCGCCAAACTGAAGCCACTTTGTGCCGGATTTCTTCTTGTCCTCTACTGTAAACATTCGCAGTTTCATGATTTTGTATGATTTCTGCTTGCTGCCTGCATAATCTTGTTATATAATCATAAACATCCGGTACCGTGAAGGCCTTTAGCCAAGTCTTGCCCAGGCGACAGTTTATTCGTCCAATTAACAGCCGGAGCCAGGAGCCTCCGAGCCGGCAGTAAAAGCCGTATTCCCAATTTGCTGCCAACCAATAGACGGCAATGACTGTGTAATCGTTGTTGACCAATGGGAGTGTTTGATGTGGCCCTGCGCGGAGGGGTACAGATCATAGCTATGTAAAAGGAAAGAAACTCTTTTTTAAATCAGGGCTGTACAAATGGCGGTAAGTATTCGAGCAGCCATTTGTTTTTGAGCGCCCCCGTCAGTGTTCTCCCACTCACCCAAATACAGTGCGGTCGCATTCATGCGAATTTTAAATATAGCGCGATATAGTAAATCTCACGTTATGCGCAAAGTTTGAAATAATAAGAATCCGAAACATATTCTGCAGGAATATTTTGTATGTTATTTCTATGAGAAAGCTTGCCTTTAATTATGCGAGGTTTTCATGAACGCATGTCTCGCATACAAGCAGAACGCGAACGCAATGTTTACGTTAACGCTTTCCTCTTCTTTAAAGGTGGTAGCAAATTTTCTTTTTTTTCACAAATCTATTATACATAATCTGCAGAATCTGCAATAGATATATATGTTCAATAAGTACTGGCTCGTGAATGAGTTGTTAGCAGCGGCGTAACTCATATACTTTTTTCTGCTCACTTAGGTATCGTTTTAATTCTTGTATATTGGTTTTACTCTGGTCTGTCTGGTAGAGTTAAGCCGGTGTATCTTTTCAGCCGATGTGTAGTTTCGCTATTGTCTACTAGGTTCGCTGCTAGAACATTACTGTAGTTTTCAAATTTCCTTAAGTATTTGGTATTCCACTTTTTATTTCACTGAGCACTGTGTTCATCTGTAGATTTTCATGGATCCTGCGGTTGTTTATGTACCAAGGTAGGTTCAGAATGGATAGGAGAGTCTTGCATTGAAAGCGTTGGAGGATTTCGATGTTGGAATTGGAGGCTGGCCCCCATAGCTGAATTCCATAGGTCCATATGGGTTTGAGTACTGCTTTATATATGAGAAGTTTGCTGTCTATTGGTAGTGTTGATCTTCCCAGTAGCCAGTGCATTTGTTTCGCTTTTGGTTGAGGCGTTTTCTTTTGGTTTTGATGTGCTTTGCCCATGTCAGTCGTCTATGCAGATGAATGCTCAGGTATTTCACTTCACTTTTCTGAGTTAGATTAACATAGCCCAGTTGCACTGTCGGACAATTTTGGTTGCGTAGGGTGAATGTAATATGAGTGAATTTGCTTTGATTTATTTTAATTCTCCCTTTCTTCGCCCAATCGTCAATCCTACTGATGGTTCGGAGTTTCAATGAGGCTCTCGCTGGATCGTCATGTGTGGCTAAGATTGCTGTATCATCGACGAAGGTAGCAGGTGTTGTGTTGTACAGTTGAAGGCCGATTGTCCGATTTAATTACTGACAAAAATGTTTCGGATAACCGAAAATTCGAATAATTGGATCAAATTCTCATCAACGATAATAAGACCTATTATAATTAACTCCATCCAGACGAACCCTTCTTGAGAAGCCGCCACTTGTGCAGCTACTCAAGAATTTCTAAATATTTAATGTAATCAGAATGTTCATTACCGTGTTCACAAGAGCCGTCCACTGGTTTATGTTCTGAACCAGATGATATAGTCCATACCACCATATTCTCTCTCTCTCTAAGATCAATTTTAAATCCACCCACCTACGTCTTGGTCTTCCTATTGGTCTCTTTTCTTCTAGTTTTATCACCGAAATTCTACATGCATTCTGCTTCCTCCCAATTTGTGCTAAATGCCTCGACCATCTCATCCCCTTTGACTTGATCATTCTACGTGTAATATGCTTGGAGAAGAGTACAAGTTATGAAGCTCCTCATTATGCAGTTTTCTCCAACCTCATGTAAACACTATTATATTATACTGTAGTACTGTAATAAAAAAATATTTAAACGGATGAAACATGAATAATTAATAGGTGCATGTAATTATAAATTTACGTTTTCGGGAAGTTTGTTTGAAAAAGTCAAACAGTGATGTTTCTTTAGCACACGTACGTGTACACCTTGGTTGTGGTGATTCGGTTAATTATCAGTTCTGAGAATTGGCGTTCTACTGTTTACAGGTCCCAGTGGTCTGGTTCAGGAAGAATAAAGTATCCAGACATACGGACCAAAATACTGGACCTACAGTGCAGCAAGAGCTCTCTATCCGGACCACGAACTGTCCAGGCGCCTTGCCACAAATTCATTGCAGCTACATTATACGAATCATGGATCTTCAGACCACATAGAGGCGGTCCTGAAGAAAGCGCACAGAAAACTAAGTTACTCATAACCGATCAACAATTTAATTCGGGGTTTAATGTCAGACGCATTGAAACTATACTTAAACTTATTAAATGTAAAAGGTAAAGCTACCCCCGTAAGAGTCCGTGGAGGTCAATAAGGTTGTGAGACGTCTAGGCTTCCACATTTTCTACAAAATCGGCTCTCAGATGACGGTGAGGTTGTCAGCCTCACGCACCGGCCGCCTTTTATCCATCAGGAAGATTTCTGATACTCATTTATGTTAGAGGCTGAGTAGACCCTAGGTCCATAGTGCGGCTGGAAGAATTAGGTAAATTGAAAAGTCCAATGACCTCATCGGAAATGAACCCGCGACCTTCCGGCATGTAGCATAGTGTATGTTTGTTATAAGCATTCCCAAATAAAATTATGCGATAAAAGGTAGATAATAAAAATTGATAACTGTTATAAAATGAAACCAGAAGTGATATTCACGTATACACGTATAACAAGACACGTGCGTATGTGAATTGTGCCGTTCTAGTGCCTATGAATGATCACAAAACACAACGAGCTGCAGAATTTAGAGCACTGGAAAAAATTTAGACAGAGGCGGTCCTTACTTAAGCAAGTTACTCTCCAGAAGGCCGCACCATAGCTCAAGCGGTTAGTCGCTGGCTTCCCACCGCTGTGGCCCGGGTTCGATCCTGGGTCTGGTCAAGTGGGATTTGTGGTGGACAAAGTGGCGCTGGGGCAGGTTTTTCTCCGAGTACTTCGGTTTCCCCTGCCAATCTTCATTCCACCAATTGCTCCACAATCACCCTCACCTATCATCTGGGGCTGATACAACAGGCCAGAATTGGCCGCAGTACAAGGGACTTAGTCCCACCCCACTACCAATAAAAAATGTGATATTTTTGCTAGTGTGAAGCAATTTATGTGTCTGTCCTGTGTCGGGAAGAAGTCTATTTATTTCCTTGCATTTAATATCTAGTTAAATATTGAAGAACGGCGCAACTCTTTCGTTAAAGCCGGTAGTTTTATGGATATAGAAGGACAATATTGATATAAGTATGTTGCAGCAGTGATGTCACCAGATGGCACCACAGTCTGGGCGTCCTTCAGTAGTTCGTGGTTTTCCAGGCTTCCAAGTTACCTTCTATATCACTGTCTTCACAAAATCCCACCACCGGACCCGATTATGAACCATTCAAACCCAATTCAATTTCCTTAAGAGTCATTTTAATATCAGGCTTTCATCTATTAATTAGCATCAAATCTTCTCTTTCTAAGAGACTCTCTCCGAACAGGACTTTCTGTGAGGAATGATAAATAGAAAACAGAAGCATTCTGAGTGAAAGCGGGTTCGAATACCTGCACCGTAGTCCTGCGAGTTGTAGGAGACGACGAAAAGGGAATCCAGTACCAGGGGATATAACTGGGCCATCCTGTTCCAGGGGGGATACAAATACAGGGAACTGGCTCTCCAGGTTAGGGGAATCTCGATTCTGAGATAGTACAATGTGGTCAAGAATACCGTGGGACTCGGACCTGAAAATGACTGCACTGGGGAGGACCTCTCTGACGACAGGACGTTACATAAGGACTATAACCGCAAATGTTCAGTTAGAAAATAAAATTATTGGTCGTGATTCTGAAAGGGTTTGTGGCCAAGACGAACTGATTGGCGGTAAACCGCCAGTCGTAAAGTAACCGTGACTCTGACGCTGACTCTGAGATCCCCGTGTGGAGGCGGGGTCTAATACCTCCACCGTGACCCTGCGAGTCGTAGGAGGCGACGAAAAGGGAAGTCTCAAATCTGAGACGGTAAAATGTGGTCGCGAGTCCCAAGAGACTCGGACACGAGAAACACTGCACTGGCAAGAGCCAGTAGCATATACAAAAGGCAGACCCGTCCTCTCGTTAGAGAGGGCGGCCCACAGAAACAAGACCGTAAATGCCAAACAGTAATAAATATCTGGTCATGACCCCAAAATGGGGCTCGACACCAAGACTTACTGACTGACTAACTGACTGTCAGTCGCAATGTGACTTGGACTTGGAGACTAGTTCACTTTGACTTTGACTTTGACTTTGACTAAGACTAGGGCAGGTCATGCGCCCCACATTGGGCTCGATACCAAGACTGACTGCCTGCCTGCCTGCCTGACTGACCATCAGTCGCAATGTGAATTTGACTTTGACTTTGAGACTAATTCATTTTATATTTGCCCTTAGAAGAGCAGCGTCGGTATTCGGCAAGAGAACAGACTAGAAGACCTTTCACCGAGATTAGCGTGCGAGATTGTCGTAACACTGAAGAGAAAACGTCAGAAGACGTTTAAAGTTGTGATTAACTATTGCGAGTGTAAAAGTGACTGTTCAAAAAATATTCGTTAAAATCCGAAACCCACACAATTTCTTGTCGCATTGCCTCGCAAACACGCGCAATATTCTCATAGTTGCTGTGTTGACACGGAAAACAAAACGAAGAAGTTATATAGGATAACTAAACAGGATGCATTCTTTGAAGAAAATACAGTATTTCACAAGAAAATAAATGTAAACTTTAATGTCATCATAAGAGTGTGGGAAGTTTCAATCCAAAATCGAATTTATTCTCCATATATTGCTGATACAAATTTATTTTCCCGCCTAACTGGCAATTCTTGGACGGGTCATCGCGTAATGCAGTTGAAGTTTGCAGATATTATAAAACAAGACTGCGACAGGAAATCACACAGACACAATGTATTGTGGCGCAATTGCTCAGAGCAAGAACTGTGGAGCCAGAGTAACAGCCGATGCTAGGTAATTCAGCCGCACGCAACAATACAGGAATTGTCAGGAAACGAGATGTAACGCGTACAGCCGTTGCTCTGGAAAAATTATATAAACACGTTTCCACGGAAACGAATACATACAACAATAGAAATGCTATGTTTTATATGCGGTCTCTGCCGAGGGTTTATAGAAAAACACAGAAGATCATTTAAGTCAGTTGAGCCCCTAGGCGCCAACTGCCAGCATTGAGGCTCAGGAACAAAACAATTGAAGCATCAGAGTTAAGCCGGGTTTACATGGGTCAAGTAAACGGTCATGTAGAGCGGTAAAGTTAATTAGAATATTTTTCTTGCATCGTGTAAACAGTTCCGGTCAAGTCAAGTACCGACTTGCGTCAAGTAGCGAGACAAGTCAAGCAGTTCTGCACGGTGGACAAGTGACTTGACTGCTACCCCCATCACGAATTTTACCACTTGATCGCCTACTTGACCGCTGACTTTACACGTGTAAACAAGAGATGATGCAAGTGAGCAAGCCGGCAGGGCTAATATTACCAGCTTTCTCATATCAGGCATTTGATTCGTATACACTTCGTGTACATCTACTTGAACATCTACTGAACTACGTGAAAACACGTTTGTCAGGCTGTAGTTAAGTCAAGTCAAGTAGAACCAAACCACGCAAGTACGGAGGCAAGATATTTGACCCAGGACTTGACTCGTGTAAACCCGGCATTGAGTGGGCATTTGTATATTGTAAATTCGATCTCTTTTTTACTGCGGTATATTGAGAGGTCGAAAAAGTTGATGGAGTTGTGTAATTTTTTTTTTGTAGCGAATTTTATGGAGGGTTGTTCTTCGTCACCGCAGTCAAGAATAGCGAAATCAACAAATCAATAAACCGACGAAACCATAAGTAACATGGAATATGCAGGGACAGAATACAAATGAGTATGTACCTTAAAACAAAACTCTCATATAGCACATCATATATTACACACCAAACACATGCATGACAACAGCACAATAAACCATATAACCTAGAACAATCTGAGGCATTTACACAGATGAAAAACTAAAAACATTACAACAGTGCAGCAGTTTCCTTTATCAGAACTACTTATACATCTTGTGATGGCCAGTTAGGCCGAAACATGTAGTTATATACAATAAATAAGAAAACAAGGATGGATATTAACCGACGTTGTACGGCAAGAAGTGGAACACAAAGCCAGATCTACATTTATAGAACTTTTGGAGCTGATATAAATCAATTAAAATTATTGTTATTTCTTGGGTGTCAGTCTGTCTGCTTCCGGGAAGTCCTTCTGCGCATTTGTTGTGGCCCTCGTTTGTTCCTGGTTGGTCTCCCTCTAGGATTGATGTATAACTATTCAGGTAAATTTTCATTGTCTACCCACTGAGACGCGAATTCTATTACATCAGAAAAGAAGAATCTGTAGACGCAATAAGGGCAGGTCCATCCAAGCAAATGCGTAGTATTCAGAGGAGGCGCCAGGCATGTAAAATGAAAGGCAAAATTACATTCATCACAAATAAGCATGCGCTCTCCATGATCACTATCGCCACACATACGACAAAATAAGAGTTGTTGACTTCTTGATTCAAAAGGGATCTCTGTGATAATTTCTCCACCTGGATGGGGTCGAACATTAATGATTGAAAACACCTGTCGATCAACTGGACAAGTATTGGCACATTGTCCCCATTTCTTGATACAGTCCGCACAGAAAATATGGTCGCAAGTGTCTATAGTCCCAACTTCCTGTGTGGTAAATTGTTCCAAGCAAATGGGACAAGCCGGACAGTTCTCTGACTCTTTATCCTTACGGCATTGTGACTTGTGAGCTGCAGCGCCAGATGATGTTGATGGCATCGGTTCCGCTCCAATATTACCAGACTCGGTTGTGGGAGCAGCAGTGGAGTGACGAGAGAAAATCCTAACTTCATCCGATACCCCTTCTCCTTCTGTCTCAGGACAACTCACCCTAACAATATTCCTATTTCTTTCAGTCCTAGAATATCTCATTGATGTGTGTCCAGTGACTTCTCCTTCATCGTCGCAAACAGGCTCATCGTCATGGTAACTCTTGTCGTTCTTAGTCACAATTCCCTGCACTGCAGCATATACTATCACAGGGCAATCAGAGTCACTGCTTTCGTTCTCAGAGTCCCCACTATTCGACCTGCTGCTCTCTCTGCATGGTTTAATAGGGCTTTCATCACTGTCATTGCAGCTGTCAGATTCTTCTGTTCGACAACAGATTCTTCTGTTCTTCTGTTCTGTTCCTTCTGTCTCAGGACAACTCACCCTAACAATATTCCTATTTCTTTCAGTCCTAGAATATCTCATTGATGTGTGTCCAGTGACTTCTCCTTCATCGTCGCAAACAGGCTCATCGTCATGGTAACTCTTGTCGTTCTTAGTCACAATTCCCTGCACTGCAGCATATACTATCACAGGGCAATCAGAGTCACTGCTTTCGTTCTCAGAGTCCCCACTATTCGACCTGCTGCTCTCTCTGCATGGTTTAATAGGGCTTTCATCACTGTCATTGCAGCTGTCAGATTCTTCTGTTCGACAACAGATTCTTCTGTTCTTCTGTTCTGTTCCTTCTGTCTCAGGACAACTCACCCTAACAATATTCCTATTTCTTTCAGTCCTAGAATATCTCATTGATGTGTGTCCAGTGACTTCTCCTTCATCGTCGCAAACAGGCTCATCGTCATGGTAACTCTTGTCGTTCTTAGTCACAATTCCCTGCACTGCAGCATATACTATCACAGGGCAATCAGAGTCACTGCTTTCGTTCTCAGAGTCCCCACTATTCGACCTGCTGCTCTCTCTGCATGGTTTAATAGGGCTTTCATCACTGTCATTGCAGCTGTCAGATTCTTCTGTTCGACAACAGATTCTTCTGTTCTTCTGTTCTGTTCCTTCTGTCTCAGGACAACTCACCCTAACAATATTCCTATTTCTTTCAGTCCTAGAATATCTCATTGATGTGTGTCCAGTGACTTCTCCTTCATCGTCGCAAACAGGCTCATCGTCATGGTAACTCATGTTGTTCTTAGCCACAATTCCCTGCACTTTAGCATATACTATCAGAGGGCAATCAGAGTCACTGCTTTCGTTCTCAGAGTCCCCACTATTCGACCTGCTGCTCTTTCTGCATGGTTTAATAGGGCTTTCATCACTGTCACTGCAGCTGTCAGATTCTTCTGTTCGACAACTTGGAGTCTTCCTTGTTTCAGTCAATGCGGGTAACTGTGGAGGGCAATCAGTATCACTGCTCCTCTCAGAACCACTATGACTCCTTTTTCTCCTCTTTTTGCATGGTTCAGTAGGTGTGTCTTCAATGTCACTGCAGTTGTCAGTGTCTTCTATTCGACGAACCGGTGTCTTCACCTTTGCAGTCACCGCTGGTAAATGAGGACAATCAGCATATCTGCTGTTCTCGGAAGCAATATCACCCCATTTTCTGCGTTTCCTTCTTGGTTGACCACGGCTTTCATAACTGTCAATGTCTTCTTTTCGTCGAGGCGAGTTGTTCCGCCTTTTAGTCATTCTTTTCGCACGATATTTCCTCTTTGTTTAACCTAGTGCAATAAAATATTGTAGCGTGTTTGGGTATGTCACGCTACAAATAACTTTACGCCGTATTAGATATAGATAGAATCACACACTTTACAATCGTTGTCACTCGTAGTATTTCAATGACTGCTTACACTAATATCTCGATGAAGTGCTAGACTGTCTTTCTCGGCGATTGATTCCAGACTGACTGTTTCTCGTCGAAGCTGGGTTATTTATACCCTATGCCGCTGCTATGGAAATGAACCCTCTGTTATAACTATGGAAACGTTGTGTGGGAACTGACCGCATTCAAGCAAGTGTGACAATGCTAACGTCATTGCTTAGCAACAACGAGTAAACAACAGTTGCTAGGCAAAAGCGAGTAAACAGCAGTTGCTAGGGAACTTGTAAACACGGTGTCTGGCAACAGCAGTACCTATTACATAACCGTTTTCTATTTGTCCGACTAGGCTACATTAGAAGATACACTGAGTTACAGTGACAGTTCTACCGTTCTACAATTCTAGTTCACTGTTCAAGCAGTTCACTATTGTTGTTATCCGTCTGTGTATACTGTGCAGCTGCAATAAACCCTATAGGACAGTTCAACTAGTGGTGGTCTCTTCATACTACGACATCCCCCGGTTGCTTTGTTGGTTCCGCGATTCCTACGCAATGACCCATTGTTATTGCGTTGTCTCTGTGGGAAAGCTTCGCGTATTCGTCGTAAGCATGGAGATTCGATGTTCTCGACACAACGGCTCACTGTTGGGATTACAGTATCGCTATTGTTACTTCCTATGCAACGGTCTGTTGTAGCGTTTCCAAAAACGGACTCTTCTGGATTGCAAACACGTAACATTATTAATAATATTGTAGAATCTTATTGTAATAAAATGCGCCCAGAGCAATTGCCACGCGTTAGTGACTACACAGAGGATTCGGATTGGTAATTGAGTTTACTGATTACTTATTACTCTCAACTGCAAATAAGTGTATTCTACTACTGTCCTTATTCTTCAAATAACTACAGCCCTCTCCAAGATTATCCTGTCGTGCTTGTTGCTAGTAACTGTCTTCCTGTCTTTGGCAACTGGTAATCAGTCCTCCCTTTGTTACTTCCAGGCAACGAGGAGTAAACAATATATCCATCATCTCGTATACCGTTGTGTTCAT
This sequence comes from Cryptotermes secundus, assembly GCF_002891405.2. Classification (NCBI taxonomy): domain Eukaryota; kingdom Metazoa; phylum Arthropoda; class Insecta; order Blattodea; family Kalotermitidae; genus Cryptotermes; species Cryptotermes secundus. Next base: position 313,167 of record NW_019731268.1, on the reverse strand, counting down.
ATTCGTTTCCGCATAAACGTGTTTTACAAGCCGTTGCGTAGGAATGGACGCTTATGAAACGTTTCTCTGATTCCTATATAGAGGCTCTTAGGCATTCAGTCGCAATATAAATAAAATGCAGTATAACTTCTTCGTTATGTTTCCGTCTCAACGCAACATCTATCAGAATCTCCTTCACATTTGACTCTGTATAGTGAGTTTATTGGTCTGAACAGTTCGTAACAATGTGCTACATGTTTTTGCGTATAAGTCCATTGTCAGGCAGTACATATTAACAAATATTTTCAAATGTAGTACACTGCCATTATTTTAAGACCAATAAACTCACGGTGCACAGTGAAATGTGAATGATATTATGACCTTCCCCCAGAAAGCGGGAATGGTTGAAGAGATCAGAGTTGATTTCCTAGGCAACGACCAGCGTTCCCACTGCAACACGTAGGAACTGGAACAAAGGCTGGTAATATCCAAACAACGAGGTGATTGAAGCAGCGTTTCGATAGCAGCGGGCGAGGTTAACCCTTGGACATGCTGTTCCTTCTTGGGCCGGAATGCAAGTTACAAGGTCCAACAGCAACAAGAAAAAAAAAACACACAAAAACACAACCGTGACGTTCAACAGTAATAAATATCTCGTCGTGAGCCCCAGACGGGGCTCGACACCAAGACTTACTGACTGACTGAATGTCAGTCGCAATGTGACTTGGACCTGGAGACAAGTCGTAAAGTAACTATGACTCTGAGACCAGTCCGCACTGGTCCGCGACTTGCACACGGCTTTCAACTTTCCGTATGTATACGATTATATAACAGAATTGTGCAGACGACAAGCAGAAGTCATACAAAACCATGATAATGAACATGTTCGCGGTATAGGAAAAAGTGAAGCTAGACACAGAAAATATAAGAGGCTTAAACTTGGCGGTGGTCAAGCTTACGACCGTTCAAATGACTAAGTTTTCGTTGTAGCATAAGATATATAAGTTAGGCATGATCTGCTCTGTAAAGCCTGTACTGACAGAGGACTTGAGTGTAAGGCAAAAGGAAGATTTTTCGATAACACTATATGTGCGAAATATACACTTGACGAAAGGTCGAATGTATTCATAAGAGACAGATCCACCTTCTCGTCAGAGAGGATGTTACATAAGGACTATTACCGCAAGAGTTCAGTTCGAAAAAAAAAAAACTCTCTGGTCGTGGGTCTCAAGGGGCCCGATGCCAAGACGAACTGATTGGCGGTAAACCGCCAGTCGTAAAGTAACTCTGACTCTGACTGAGAAAACAGAAATCGCAAAGTTCCTAGGTGTGTAATTATTTAAACTAAATTCAAACTTCAAAGTGTTAAGGCCGTTATTTTCCATGAAGATAACCGATATTCTGAAAACAAAGGATTGAAGAGCTCTGTCTTCTGGAATACAAGGTCGTGTATTCCGTCGAAAGTCAACCGACGTTTCGGAGGACCATGTCGCCTCTTTGTTTCCTATATAATCCGAGATTTCGGCAATCCGATTGCTTTTCTTACTACCTTCTTCATACTGTATTTTTGTTTGGCTTATTCTTCGACCCTGAAATTGGAGCCATGTTCCTCCGAACCGTCGGATGACTTTCAGCGGACTACAAGGCGTTACATCTTCATAATCGCCGCTCTGCTAACCTCAAATCCTGCAAAGGATTGCATATTTTGTTTGGATTTACCAGAATTACGGATACAAAAATTCTAAGTGTGAGAAGAGCACAGTCTTCTTGGTTGTAACGTCATATAATTCGGTAGAAGTTCACCGATGTTTCGGGGGAAATTTTGTCTCCATCTTCAGGATCAAGAAATAAAAAGAATAGTCGGCTGAGGTCGATGGACTGCAGTAGAGGTTAGCGGCTTTGTACTCAAGATGACCGTACGTTACATAGATACCGCTGTGAGAACCTCAGATCCACCAAGATGATTTCATGTTTATAAACTGACAAGTCAGTACGTATATAATATTCTTGTTATTATCACAGTATAGTGATTGAAATAAGTTTAGTCATATTTGTACTGACATGTTTCGACATCTACAATGGCACCCTTGGGAGTGCGTCCTCAGCAGTATAAAATAAACTAATTGAAATGTATTTTTCATGACTGTACATAGTTCTAAAAACAGCTTTAAATATTTTAATTCTTTAAAAAAGTTTTAAAATTTGCACGATCATGAAAAATAACCTTGAGATACTGTGTTGTATTACTAAGAGTGTACCTCTGAGGATGATTAAGGGAGCAACACAAACTGAGGGTGTTTGAGAACAGGGTGTTGAGGAGAATATTTGGATCGAAGAGAGATGAAGTGACAGGAGGTTGGAGAAAACTGCATAATGAGGAGCTTCGTAACCTGTACTCTTCTCCAAATATAATTAGAATGATCAAGTCAAGGAGGATGAGGTGGGCAGTTCATGTAGCACGAATGGGGGAGAGGAGGAATGCGTATAGGATATTGGTGGGAAAGCCAGAAGGAAAGAGACCACAGGGAAGTCCAAGGCGTAGGTGGGTGGACAATATTAGAATGGATCTTAGAGAGATAGGATGGGATGGTATAGATTGGATAGATCTGGCTCAGGATAGGGACAAGTGGAAGGCTTTTGTGAACACGGTAATGAACCTTCGGGTTCCATAAAATGCTGAGAAATTCTTGAGTAGCTGCAGAATTGGCGGCTCCTCCAGAAGGGCTCAGCTCCACGAGTAAGTAAGTAAGTAAGTAAGTACCACTGACGATGATGATATAAATGTCGAAACATGTCAGGGCAAAGACGACATTAAACCGATTTCAAGAACCTGTGTTGTAATTGACTGTACCATGCTAAAAATGCTGTGGATTATAACGGTGAGGAACTCAACACAAAACCAATATACTTGCATATATTGCCTTTGACCTTCCCAGTAAACTTAAAGTGGGATGTTAGGAGAACTGAATGTCACCCTTCTAATCCAGCTCTTACCGTTAAGATGGCCTAATAACTAGCAGAAAAGATCCACTGGAATTTGTTCCAAAGGATTCGAAGAAACCTTGAGCTGCCTCTACGTCTTTCACTTCAACTCGTTCACTTTGATTATCCCCTTACATTTGCGGCAACTTCTCTAACACATCTGCATTGGAAGCAGTCTAAACAAACACGGTCAGGTACGCTTACTGATATATCAGAGCTGAGCGGATTGCGGTGAATAAGACGGACCCAGTTCTCATTAGTATTCAAGCCACTTAACTCAGCTTTGACAATTGTATTGTCACGCGTATGAGTGACTATACGAGGAGACGTAGTTTGGATTGATAATTGGATTTACTGAAATCTTAAACTCGTAACTACAATTAAGGATTATGCTCTCACTGTTCTACACATTTCACAAATCAGTATAGGACACACTAGTTCTTGTCAGTCTGTTAATCTTCACTAGCTGTTGCTTGGTAGCAGCTTCCAACGGCAGACGTTCAGCTACCTCTGGGTTCCCGAACTGTCCAAGGCTTTAGCTACCAGCTTCTAACAGCAACAGCTCACAATGACTGAACTCTAGGAGTTATCTATTTTTTGTATTGCTCGTGGGGTAGGACTAAGTCCCTTGTACTGCGGCCACTTCTGGCCTATTGTACCAGCCTCAGATGATAGGTGAGGGTGATTGTGGAGCAATTGGTGGAATGAAGATTGGCAGGGGAAACCGAAGTACTCGGAGAAAACCTGCCCCAGCGCCACTTTGTCCACCACAAATCCCACTTGACCAGACCCGGGATCGAACCCGGGCCGCCGTGATGGGAAGCCAGCGACTCAGCCGTTATCTAACTCACTACTAACTCTTGTCCTGTTCATAAAATTTCGGCAACGACAGCACAGAAAACGCCTTTCCTCTGTTGCTGTGGAAACATGCTTGTTTGCGGAGCCATTAGTTAGCAACAGCTGTTTTATAGCTGTTTCTTTCGCGACCGTTGCCTAGCAACGGGTGTACATACCACAATATATAATCACTGTATATCACTATGTATTGCAATAAGATGTACTCAGCTGAGCATGTTTTGATCACGTGACAATCATTGAATGGTGATTACACACACCATTTTACAGAAATTATTCAAAGTGTAAGTGTAAAATAATTTAATAAAACTTATGAATTTAGTCCAAAGTCGGGTTCGTCTTGAAACTGGAAAATACTAAAGGAACTGCGTGATAATGTAATATAAGGCCAGTATCAATATATAAAATTAGTTATTAAAATTATGAATTATAACACAATTTGCACACGAACGTAGAGCTAACACGAATTCTATGTTGGAATTTATGAAAATAGTAATAAAAATGGGTATTTTTACAGAAGGGTAAGATTTTCTGAGTTTGTAACACTGTGTAGTTCGCTTGAATTTCACGGACGTTTAGTAAGAACGCACTGCCCCCAACTTCAGAGGAGAAGATTGAATCAAGGGGGTGGGAAAACAGCAATAAACAGAGGTACTCGTCCACCGTGGCGTCAGCTACGGGATCTGTCCGAACTATACGACGCCTCAAACCAAAAAATCGTGCATTTCATTGCCGACGCTGTGAGAATCTCAAATACAATATTTATTGTTCTCAGAAGTGTAGCGTTTTGATACTATTTGCATTCCATTTACCTCCATATGCTCTTTCACGGAGTAGTGTGAAAAACGAGGACAGTTTTTCTGTGTTCTCTCTTGTAGTAGTAACGATTTATGGGTGACTTATAAGACGGGGTTTGGATTGGATGATTGGATTTATTAGCAGCTTCTTCTGCAATAACTCGTAATCATGATAAAGTACAATAACTCACAATATCTCTTCAGCCGAACCCTTGTACTTTGACTGCAGAGGACTCGCTCCATTCTGATTCTAGGTCAAAGTCACATTGCGACTGACGGTCAGTCAGTCAGTAAGTCTTGGTGTAGAGCTTCATCTGAAGCTCATGACCAGATATTTATTACTGTTTGACAGTTACGGTCTTGTTTTTGTGAGGTGCCCTCTCTGACGAGAGAACGGGTTTTTGTATATACAGATGGTCCTTGCCAGCGCAGTCTTTCTCGGGTCCGAGTCCCTTGGGACTCGTGACCATATTTTACTGTCTCAGATTTCAGACTTCTCGTTTTTTCGCCTCCTAAGACTCGCAGGGTCACAGTGGAGGTATTCGACCGCGCCTCCTCACGGGTTTTCTCTGGTCTCAATTTCGATCTGGTCTTCTCTTATATCCTACCGCCGGACGGGCTAGAAGACCTAGATTTTGAGTAGAGCAGAGCAGAAAGTTACTGCCGGCAGTCAGCCGACACAGTCAGTCCTGGCATCGGGCACCGCTGGGACACATGGCCATATTTTGGTTTAGTGTCTAGAACCTTGGCTTTTCTCCCTCTTCGTTGGTCCTCCTTAATGATAAATGGGAGGGGTTGGTCTTTTTTTTAATTAGTGTTCACTTTCTACACCTTATTTCACCTGAGGTTACATTACTCGTACAGAAGTAAATATGTGATGTATACATTTTTCTTTTACACGCTTCGCAAGTATAAACTGAAATTAAATTCTAATATGTAGAGGGACATCTGTCGGTGCAGGAATGTGCAGCTGCCTGTGCATCAATTTAATGGACGCTCCGAAACGGCAGTTAGTCACTTGAACGGTCGTAGGCTTGACCGCCGTCAAGTTTAAGCCTCTTACATTTCCTATGTCTGGCTTCTCCTAATGAACCTTCGGGTTCCATAAAATGCTGGGAAATTCTTGAGTAGCTGCAGAATTGGCGGATCCTCCAGAAGGACTCAGCTCCGTGAGTAAGTAAGTAAGGCTCCTCCTTGTCCAATTTCATGTACATTTGGATTTTCATGATTTAGGATGACATCTGCTTGCCTCCTGCATAATTTAGTTATGTAATCATACACGTACGGAAGCACTTGTCATACAAAATCACATTTATATTATTTATGACAGCATATTAAAACTATGTAACCTACGCGTTGTGATCTATTGTGGCGCGTAGGGCTGTTGCTATGCGACGACCATGAGATAAACAAATATACCAGAGCCGTTTACAGGCAACGGCTCGGTAAAAAAGTTGAAAGCGGGTTGTTTCTGTGTGGTCCGTGCAGAGATGTTATAAGCAAAGGATAATGTTAGAGCTTAGTCAGTTGACAGAGTTCAGTTTTCGGATATTCTGTGGACAGTAACGATGTGAGCAAAGAAGCTGAAGAATCTCCATTGTTAGGTTCCTTTACCTGGAAACGACTAGTGAAAGCATACTGAGAAGACAGTGATTTGTAAAATGTGGAAATCAGTGCTAGTGTTACAGTTATTCGTAGTTACGACCTGTAAGTGGTCAATAAATAAATTCACCAATACAAACCCCGTGACAAGTTTTATAAAAATCGATCAAAAGATGCGTTTATTAATAAGAAAACGGACATATGAGTACACGATTGCTGCACAGAAAGGCGACTCTGGATGAAGACTTTGAAGAGTCTCTCATTTTGAGAACTACCGAGACACTGCAGAAATAAGCCGCAAACCAGTAGCCTTTGTGACAAATTCATATCTCAGAGGCGGCAATAGGTGCGTTAAATTCATTTAATGCATTCAATTCATCGAAATAGTAAAACGAAGGTCAGATACTGCGTCTCCCTTACGAAGACTAACCGGTTAATGATGTCTGAAGGTACAATGTAAACCTATCCGTGTAACAGGCCATGGAGGCCAATAGGGTTGTGAGACGTCGAGACTCGTACATTTTCTAGACAATCGGCTCATAGATGGTGGTCAGGTTATCAGCCTTAGTACACGCCGGCCGTCCTTTACCCCCCAGGAAGATTGCTGGTACTCATTTCTGTTGGAGGCTGAATAGATCCCAGGGCCACAGTGCTGCTGGAAGAATTAGATCAATTGAAAAATAAAATGACATTGGGATTCGAACCCGCCAACTTCCGGCTTGTAGTACAGTGCTACACAGAATAACATGAAAGATGCTTCGTACATTCTTTCCGTGGCTAATATAAGGACGACGTTTCGATATCGTGACTGTGGAGCGTCCAAATGTAGAACGACAGATGAACTGAAAGGGAGGGATTATGGCCTAATTTAGGTGCTATCCTGGAAATTACTTGGAGGAACTTGGTGAAAACCACAAAAACCTCAGGTTATCCGGTGTTCTGGCAGAGATTCGAAAGGAGAGCCTCGAAAATAAAAGTCTAGACAGTTACCACTAGACAGACCTGTCCGGTTTTACACATCAAATTATATATATATTTAATAATTATACTTCAAATTTCTTAATGATACTACATGTAATCTCTTATGAGACGAGAAGCCTCAGACATTGTTAGCCTCATTAAGGGTGCTGAGAATGAAAGCCTTTACGAACATTTGCTTTGTGTGATGTGAAACAGTTATTCATTTGTTTCAGTGTGCTGGTTCCAACATGGTGGCAAGAAAAGAGCGGTTTTTTGGGTGGGGGAGAGGCGGGAGGAACCGACAACTTGAGCATCTCTGCAGTGAGCCTTCACATGGGAACAGGTACACACGTGCCTCAACAGCCTTCATTCGTTTCGTGACGCCATGACTGTGTAACAGTGCGAGCTAGTGACGATGACAACGGATCTGTGAGAAAAACAGCATCTACAACTGATGTATGCGTGTTGTGATTTAATGGTTCCTTACACATTTCGTACCTTGTATAATCAGTGAAGTAGGTTCTATTATGCACATTCGAATTTTGAATTATTTAACTTTGTTGGTGTTTACTATTGGAGATTATATAGAAAAATCAGGTTCCCAATAATTTTATCTCATTTCATGATAAATTTCGACTATTTCAAATCCTAGTGAAGTAGTGAAGTAGTGTTTTCAAACACGATGTTTAATTTTCTTCATAGCGGTGCAAATAATTCGGACAGCTTCCGTTCCTTGATTGGTAAGTCGATCATTTATCGATGCTGATGTTATCGAGTCTACGTAACATCGAACGATATGAGAAGGAGGTGAAGTTGTCGCCGTGGTTAATTAATTATGCGCTACGCCATGAAGATGTATGGCGAAGTGGAGGTATATCTTTACCATTCTCGACCACGGCACTAAATGGAGGTGAGTGGTGAGATAGACGCCCTGACCGCTTTATTCCCTGAGGAAAAGCCCCTGGAACTCATTGTACACGAGACTGAGTGCACCCCAGAATCGGTCTTGACGCTATTAAGTAGATAAAAATGTTCTTGCTCCCTTGCCGGCAATCGAACCATGGCCGTCCAGCCGTTAGGCCGTCGCTATAGCTACTGATGTATCCTGGTTTACAGCGTCGGATACTAGGGTGATTAATGAATGATGGATTGTAAAAAAAATTGGAAGGAATCAGTCGTGACCTAACTGGGGTACTACTATAGCGTTTGTGTAGAGGAACTTAACAAGAAAAACACCATTCAAGAATATCCGGTGTTCCGACAGAGATTCGAAACGAACAACCTCGAATACAAGTCAAGAGAGTTACCCTTTCCACCAGACTGTTTCATTTTGTGAAGCCTTATATTTCGAGTAATAAACGTGTACCCTATGGGATTCTGAATTATTACGCCGTATAATAGGGTAGGAACATATTGCCTCCATTATAATGGCAGGAAAAACCCTGAAGATGTAGACAGTAAGTTCCTCCGAAACGTCGGAAACACCCTGCCAGACTGCAAGGTGCACATAATATTTCATGAAAATATTAATTTGTTTTGTTTCTTGTATGGTTTATGTTTCGACCGAAAAGTCGGGCTCTTTCCTAACTGCAAGGCTCTACAATCATGAAGACTTCATCGTTATTACGTCTCAACGCCGCTTTCTTCTTCAAACCTGAATATTAGCGTATCTTAAATAAAACATGTTATGATTAGATACGAGTATGCAGAGTTGAGGGTTTAGTTTTGAAAAAATTAATTAATGAGGTGGCGCCAAATTCGTGGCAACTTATAGTAGAAAACGATGAGGGAGAGGCCCCTAATTAGGACGTAAACTTAGACTGTATTATCTAGAAACCCGTTATGCAGAGAACACGCACGGGGATGCTGACAGGTTAGATGTAGTAGAGACGAAATTCACTGCAAGCGAAGATCACTGCAGTACCTAAAGAAAAACATGTCCCTTTTCACTGCCGGCGAGGTTCAGTTCAGAGGCTACAGAAAAAAGAAGTCCATATTCACTGTGAGCGAGGTTCAGTTCAGAGGCTACAGAAAAAAGAAGTCCATATTCACAGTGAGCGAGGTTCAGTTCGCAGCTACGGAAAAAAAGATGTCCATATTTACCATGGGCGAGGTTCAGTTCAGAGGCTACAGAAAAAGAAGTCCATATTCACTGTGAGCGAGGTTCAGTTCGCAGCTACAGAAAAAAAATGTCCATATTCACCATGGGCGAGGTTCAGTTCAGAGGCTACAGAAAAAGAAGTCCATATTCACTGTGAGCGAGGTTCAGTTCGCAGCTACAGAAAAAAAATGTCCATATTCACCATGGGCGAGGTTCAGTTCAGAGGCTACAGAAAAAGAAGTCCATATTCACTGTGGACGAGGTTCAGTTCAGAGGCTACAGAAAAAAGAAGTCCATATTCACTGTGAGCGAGGTTCAGTTCACAGCTACAGAAAAAAAGATGTCCATATTCACCATGGGCGAGGTTCAGTTCAGAGGCTACAGAAAAAGAAGTCCATATTCACTGTGGACGAGGTTCAGTTCAGAGGCTACAGAAAAAAGAAGTCCATATTCACTGTGGGCGAGGTTCAGTTCAGATGTTAAAAAAAATACGTCCATATTCACTGTGAGCGAGGTTGAGTTCAGAGGCTACAGAAAAAAGAAGTACGAGAAGTGGGCGAGATTCAGTTCAGTGGCAATAGAACTAGACGTTTGTACAGTCGGTGAGGTAGGACCTGGAACCGTATAAAGAGGTTTTCCTTATCATTATGTGCGAAGTTTAGTCCAACGTCTACAGAAGGACCATTCCTCTTCACTCTCCGCGAGGTTGTTTCAGTGGCTAAACAAAAAGATATTCCTGAACCGCGTGCCTGAGTTCAGTTCAGCGGATACAGAAAGCAATGTCGCCACCCTTTTCGTGAGACGTTCAGCTTAATCCACTTGTTTTCCAATATTGGTCGGTTGGTTAAACTGTTGCTGGTCCTCGCCAGCACAACAAATCCTGATTGGAGGCCCCGTTGGAACCCCTAACCATATTTTCTTCCTTTCAAGATGTTTACCTATTTTGAAATGGAACTTCTCTTCAAGGATGGGATCGATCTGGCTACTACTAGTCCCTCCCCATCTATTGGGCTGGGATTGAATATTTGTCTATTTCTCTGGTACATTGTTACTAGTCCTCGCCAGCGCAGCCATTCTTGGTTATGAGTCCTAACCAGAATCTACTCTTTCATGACATTGCGGCCATAAAATAATGGGAACACATGTTCTCCCCCGATCACCGTAGTTAAGCAACATTTGGCGTGGTTAGTACTTGGATCCGTGTCTTACTGTGACACTGAGGTAGGCTGTTTTACATATGCGAAGTTTTTCTTGTGCCTTTAGTTGTTTCATGTGCGCAATACAACATGACAGAGAGGTTACAGTGTTACAATATTCTATGTATGTTGCCTGGGCGCATGCTTAATTTTACATTACTTACGGGGACACGCGGTAGCGTAGTTGGTTCATGCACGATGTTAAAAGCGGGAAGGTCCAAGTTCGAATACCAAAGAGGTCACTAAATTTTCAATTGACCTAATCCTTCCAGCAGCGGTATGGCCCTGGAGCCGACGCAGCCTCTAACAGAAATGAGTACCAGGAATATTCCTGGGGATAAAGGGCGGGGGGCGCGTAAGACTGACAAACTCACCGCCATCTGTGAGCTTATTGTCTGGAAAATGTGGGAGCCTCGACGTTTCAGCCCTATGGCCCTCCATGGCTTGTTACAAGTACAGTTTTACCTTTCAGCTTTCGGCATATTCAAGAAGCTCTTTATTGCCCCCTCTCTGATTCAGATAATATTCGTGTGATGGTTGTTCATGTGCGGTCCATTTAATGGCCATGTCAACGACAAAGACTATGTAACGTTGAATGTTAGACTGATGAACAAGAGGTGCGTTCCAAAGAATTTGAAAGAAGGCAGATTTCAGTGTCCCAACACTCGCCTGGGGGAACAGCAGGAAACTACGCTAAGATCCTGTAGGAATAGTGCGGTATGTGTCCCGAGATAGATTAAAATTCTGTACTTCCTGACTGTAATAAGACAGTGTCCTCACCGTCTGGAGCCACGCTTCTCAGCTTGTGAGTGCAGAATATGGTCAGAATAGGATACGAACATGGGAAAATATGTTGGAAGCCGTGATCTATTTTAAATCATTCTTTCAACGTTTTAACAGAGATCATAATAACCTATGCATTATTTACATAAAATGTTACCCAAATTTTTGACACTACGCCCTCCTCTTTCGTTTCCATTAAATTTGTGTCGTCTTACAAGTTTTTACTGAAATAAATTTAACCCTTTTTACTGATATTTATATTGTCACGTGTTTATGGCTACGTGACCAATAAAACCGGATTCTGGATTGGATGACTGGATTTATTAACATTTCTTTTATACAATCACAATCATTTTACCGCTATCGCTATTTTATCCACTTCACAAATCACCAGGACACATTAAGCCTTCTCAGTCTTCAATAGTCGTATTCTGGCAACGGATTTATAACAGTCTCACTGTGACTACAACACATATAAGTCTTCTCTTCTCAGGCTAACTTCGTTGTACTTTTTACTCCTCCACTTCTCATTCTCTCTTACTGACTGCTCACTTGAAATTCTGCCTTATACAGCCTCGAGGCGGACCCCACGGAAAACATTTTCTTCAGAATATGTGCTTATTGGTCCATTACCTAACAACGGGTATTTTTATTGTCGCGTATTGTTGTACGCCTTACCCAACAACAGGATGTTTACCAAGAATCTGTCTCCTCGGAGAGGTGTTCATCCAGCCGTTGTCTAGCAGTGGGACGATGCGTCACAGTATTATATTCTACGATCATTAACAAGTAATTAGTATCGTATCACATATCCAAGCAAAAATAATTGTAAATTAAAATGCTCCACAAAGTTCTTTGTCTTGTAATGAATAATGGTGACAAACGCTGGTGATCAACCGCTCTAATTTTTATAATGCTTGGATCAACAGTTCTGACCATCTCTTAAAGAAGAGATTAAATGCGCCTGAAAATTATTTCAGCCCAACAACACATTAAAAATTATTGTCATTATCATGGTCTAGCCCCCTTGGAAGCCCTCATGCTCACCTAGGGGCGAGCCCTCAGGTTGGAAATTACCGGTTTATACTAAATTAAGTTGGAATGTATTATTTGGTACAATCAAACTTGACATCAGCAAGTAATCAAAATGTCAAAAGTGTTTCGGCCATGCGTGGTCATCTTCAGTAACTTCCAGTTATGAAAGAAAATGGTACATTGAGAGTTCTGTCTTCTGGGAAATAGCGCTTTAGCAGTCAATTAGAAGTCGGAAGACGTTTCGGAGGAATATGTTATCTCCATTTTCAGAATTGGAAAATATATCAAACAAGAGACCAGCATCGACTGCGAACACAGCTTGCCATATTCTTCGACTCTGAAGTTGGAGGCGACATATTCCTCCGAAACGTGGGCTGACTTTCAACGGACCACATGGAGTTATATCCCAGAAGATAATCACTGCTGTTAGAACCTCAAATGCTACAAAATACTACGTCAGTTTACTATATGCAGTCTGCAGAGCCTGCAGGAAGTACTGACTCGTCTGTGAGTTATACTCAGTGACGTAACTCATTCACCCGTTTTCTTTTTGCTCACTTTGGTATCATTTTAATTCTTGTATTGGGGTTTTAGTAGGGCCTCTCTGGTAGAGTTAGGACGGTGTATCTTTTCAGTCTCTGTGTAGTTTCGCTGTTGTCTAGTAGGTTCACTGCTAGTGCATTTGTGTGGTTTTCTAATTTTCTTAGATATTTGGTATTCCACATTTTATTTCACTGAGCACTGTGTTCATCTGTAGATCTTCATGGATCCTGTGGCTATTTATGTACCAAGGTACGTTCAGAATGGATCGGAGAGTCTTGCATTGAAAGCGCTGGAGGATTTCGATGTTGGAACTGGAGGCTGTCCTCATAACTGACTTCCATAGTTCCATATGGGTTTGAGTACTGCTTTGTATAGGAGGAGTTTGCTTTCTGTTGACAGTCTTGATCTTCCGAGTAGCCAGCGAATTCGTTTCCCTTTCAGGTTGAATTGTTTTCTTTTGGTTTTGATGTGCTCTGCCCGTGCCAATCTTCTATCGAGATGCATGTGCAGATATTTTACTTGACTTTTCAGGGGTAGAGCAACACTGCACATTTGCACTGTCAGACAGCTTTGGTTACGTAGGGTGAATATAATATGTGTAGATTTGCTTTGAGTCATTTTAATTCTCCGTTTCTTCGCCCAATCGTCGATCTTATTGCTGGTGATTTAGAGTTTCATCGAGGCTATCGCTAGATCTTCACGTGTGGCTAAGATACATCAGCTCTACGCTAAATATTTAAACATTTTATATAGATCTCCATACTGAGAAATGTTAGTCTTTAAGGCCTGTTCACCGGACGTTGTATTTAACTTCTCTACTTGGATCGATGTCCTAAGATTGCCTTGGAAGAACTTCCGACGTCTATCGGCTCCAGCCATGCATAGCTGAAGATGTTAATTCTATTCCAGGTCTGACAGAAGTGACGAAATGTGGGCAGGAGGATTCCTGTTCGTACCCACATTTCGCTATATCTCCCATTACATGTAGGTGTCAGCTTAGTGTACAGTGTTCAGTCAGCAGTCCTGTTACCAGACTGCACTGCTCTCTGCCCAAGACCACTAGGAGCCTAGACAGTTTTATGCGAATAGACTGAAAACGGTTCTGACAATGGTGCATAATATCCAGAATTACTGGGGTTTCGGTCTTTGCCCATCGTCCGGTATTCTAGAAACTAGAAAACACAACATTTCGGTTATTAGAAATCTTCCGTCCTCATGTGAGAGGACAGACAGCTACTGTGCTGGGTATGTCGTCCAGTGATTGAGGTTAGCTCTTCCTAAGGGACCCTACAGAGTAGGCGTTTCCCTTTTCACATGAGGACTTGAAATGCGTCCATTTTCTGAAATGATGTGTTCGCTAGCTTCAAGAATACCGGACGATGGGCAAAGTCCGAGTTTTCGCGACGTCCCTTCAATGAGGAGCGTTGGCAACAAAGAATTCGGAAGACTGTTGGCTTCGTTGAAACATCTGGCTGGAATGGATAGCGACTTTGTATTTAATTCACTGTCCATCTTAAGTGTCTGAATATTTGGGAGAGTAACGAAAGACCCCAATCAAAAAATTTCACCTATAACAGACTTTCGACCAGATGCTATATTAAAAATTATTCTGGCCTATTCTGTGTACCTTTCTGCGAATTTACCAGACCGTAATGGACATCAGAAAGAAGTCAGACTGAGGGCAGCACTGTCGCGGTGAATAGCTGACAGTTGTCTTGAGTAGTATGAGAGATCAGAAAAACTCTACCAGAGGAGAAGCACATAATTCTCTGAAATCCAACGCATAACAAACGCTGCATAACAAACAAGCCATGCAGCGCGACAAATTTTAGAAGATCAAATTATAGTAAATCCTCACCAGTCCGGAGTAATTGTGGGGGAGGTCTTCCGGATTAGTGAAGCAAAATGTAGCCCTTAAAGAGAAGAAAACTTGGAAATTTTAGTGACATAAATAGTGCAGACGAAATTAAATAACAAAATATCACTGTAGAGCATTTATTTAGAAGCTATCGATAGAAGAGTCAGTTGCTCCGAATGTAATAAAGCAGGCAGAAAGAAAGTGTTAAGTTCTGTTTGAACAGAAAAGTGACACATCTGCCTTCCCAAATGCCATGTGACTTTTAAAGTAGGTACTCAACTGTGAACAGCATTTTTCGTTTTCCATATTTCAATCCGGATTAACTGTAAGCGGATTTTTGACCCATTTGCGCCATCATTGAAGGCGAGATAATAGAAGGAAATTGGCCTTCAAAATTACTACAGATCTTGTTAGTTAGTTAGTTAGTTATTGGAGAGGGTGGGTTTCCCCATGCACTGAGACCTGTATTGGTCCATTGTGCTTCCCTCTATGATTTCTACCAGTCTCTATATCCTACCGGTACTGGTGTTTACCATCAGTCCCGCCCAGCCAGCGAGACCGGCTCTACTGGCTGAGAAGTATCTATAATGCTTCCCCCATCTACCAGAGGTATTAGAGACTGCTGTTGGGCGGGAAACGTCCGTTAATTTGGCTCAGTGACCTCCTTTGGAGATATGAGGTTCTTTTACGTGCCGTAAAGCTACGACACGGGACCCACGGCTTAAAGTTCTTCCCGGAGGACTTGTTCCCTGAATTTTTCCGCCCTTAAAAATTCGAAGACCTCCGCCGGGTATTTGAACCCGCGTACTACGAGTCATGATGTGGGAACGTTACCTCTAGACTACGGAGGCCGCTACAGATCTTATAATTTGGCTAATATTTATAAAATCTGTATAAAAACGATTTCTTGAAAGTTCTTAACAGTAGAGTTATAGTTCATTAGCTCTCCCTTCTATACAGTACACAAACACAATTTAATGCCGCGTCTTCTGTTTTTATAGGACGTTAGACTCCTTGTATTATTATAATGGGTGTGTTTCTGGACATTAGCCATCGTCCTTAATTATATCACAACGTTTCGGAGACGGGGTTCTGTCTCCGTCTTCTGGCGGACGTACCCAGTTGGGAGACAGAATATTTCAGTCACGATAGCTGGTCTCCGGATTAGGTTACAACTCTTGGACCTGCCGAAAGGACAGCGTGAATGCTAGCCACTAGACAGAAACTCCAAGCGTCAGGAACTCGATATGGCGTCTGTTGCTAGGGACTGGAGACTGTTACTCGGAAGCGGTTTTTCTGAGAAGTCAGACTGAAAGAAACTGGCAACGGCTGCGTGGCTATCGGTGCGCCGTAAAACACAGTCTGGTTAATGGGTTTGTGGTAAATCTTTACATGGTTGTCGGGTGTGCGATAATACAATGTGTGCTGAAACATTTTGCTGGGAAACGAAGCCTGATTATTGTGTGTGTGTTAGAAATACGCTCCGTAAAATCTAATGTCTAACGTTCAGTCACATGTTCAATTATTTTACTTTACAGCAAGCAGAAGTACTCATCCTTCCCTCGGGATCTATTTGTGTTCCTTATTAATATATAAATATATTCTATTGGGAAAAATAAATGAATAAATAACCCGAAATTAAAATAATACTCTTTATTTTTATGTAATTAAAGATCCCCACTGGAATGTTTTCACATCGCTTTAAGAACTGTACGGAGCCGGTATAGCTCAGGCTGACTATGGGATGAACGGTCGAGGGGTCAGAGTTCAAGTGAGGCCCATCCAACTTTCTAGCCAATGAGTAACGGAAGCTCTTTCCTCGGGGTGTAAAGGGCCCCGGATGTGAAGATCTCCTCTCACATATATCCATTTCCCCCATTACGATTCCATGGTGTAGTGCTTAATTAGTTAAGCACCATATACATATATTGGTAATAATTCGGAGGCCGGTCACGGTAGCCGAGCGGTCTAAGGCATGCACTGTCTTCGCTCGCTCGGAAGCCGGGATCGTGGGTTCGAATCCCACTCAGGGCATGGGTGATTGTGTGCGTTTTTCTATGTTTGTCTACAGGTAGAGGCCTTGCGATGAGCTGATCACTCGCCCAAGGAGTCCTACCGTATGTGTAAGATCTAGAAAAACCGAAGTGAACGGAGTTCATGGACGTAGGCCTAGGCCCACTGGGGCTGTAGTGCCAAGGAAAAAAATAATTCGGAGTCAGTTTCATATCTTTAAGTATTGTTTATTAGATCCGTTGTGGAAAACAGAAAATTTACATTTTTCTTTATTTTTAGCCGAACAGAAGTTACTTCTCAGTATGAAGTAGCAATTTCTACCCGTGAACACACAAATTAACCCGTGGTTCTACAGCTCAGATTCTGGGTACCTTGCAGGCACGAAACTCATGTACGAGGTTACTGGTATGCTCTCCATATGTGACAGCGAAACTTACAGAGAAGGACCCATTTGAACTGTGATTTGTTGCAGAATTTCGACATATATTTTGCGGATTTCAGTGAGATTTGGAAGGAAATATAGTGAGTATATTTATTCAAACGCAGAAGAGGAACATTTGATTTCGGACAGTTGGTATGTGGGATTTCCATAAGAGAATTAGGTTATGTCATCAGTTTGCTTCACAACAAACATGAAAACATTTGAGTGTGTAAGATCAATTTGTTATAAAATTGTTTTTAAATGTAAGGAAAGACATCTTTCGTGCTGTGAGTTAGTCATCAGTGTGTCCAACAGAAACAGACAATGTAACCTTTGAGGACACTCCTACATCTGACTTAAAAATGGCTTCATAAATTCATAAAGTCAACTAAGGTCTGAGCTGTTGCAAAACTTACCTTGACGAGCAGTGAGAAGTCTTCATAAATCCGCAGTGAATATTGTGTATTGTGACTATGCTGGGTGTGTGAAGGGGTCCGACGGATGGAGTTACATGAGTAGGAAGATGCAGCTGCTGGTGGTCCTTCTGCTGATTGTCTGCTGGCTGGACCAGGCCGACACCATCCGCTGGCTGTAAGTAAAATTGCATACGTTTATGGTGAAAAGTTTTGATTCGGCCTTATGGGGCTTCTAGATGTGAGAAATCTGAGATTGGTTTGACCACCAGCTGGCTCTGTGTGCACGATTATACTTCAACGAAACACTCGGGTTGCTTCAGAACATAGGTCAGCTGCAAGTGGAGAGTTATATGATTTCGCTGAGACATTCAATTTGAAATTAGCCGTCCGTTACATGTGTCAGTCCCTTAGTCGTAACCAAAATCTTATTCCATCTTTTTGGAACCTTCAACACAAATTTCGCTGTGTCTAATATTTTGTTAAAAGTCCACTATATGTTTTGATCTATACTGTTCATTTTCAGGGAGTGATGAAACCGAAAACTTCAACAAGTAAATTGGTATTCGTTTTTCACTAGTTCAGGTGTTCCATGTAGTCCCATCTGAAGATGACCAGTATAGGTCGAAACATAGAGTGAATTTTTAAAAAATGTTAGACAAAAATAAGATGAAATGTTATTAAGAGCTTATTATAAAACATAACAGTCTCTAGATATTAAAGATAAATCTATGATTTTAAATTGTAAAACATTTGGTCTGTAATGCAACAAAATACAACACTAAACTATATTTAATTCATTAAAAAGTGTTTGTTAATGTTTTAAAATATCATTAACTATATATATATTCGTTGTTCTTGCTCCTATACGTTTCGGCTGCACGTGGGCCATCACCAGGCAACACTTATTACTGGTATTTGGGGACACCACTGCGCTGCACATTTTGTCCTTTGTACCCTCGGCACATGGTTGTTGTTGTTAATTTGATTCGTAGGATATTAGGAAAGTACAGGAAAACTAGGTGGGATTGAAATTACGAGTAAATGGAACACATCAGCTGTTGGTCCATGCCGATGATGTGAATCTATTGGGTGATAACATAGATACCATAAACAGAATAACACACGGACTTCAATTGACGCAAGTGAGGAGGTTGGTCTAGAAGCAAAGACAGAGAAAACTAAGTATATTTTGCTGTCTCGTCACCAAAATGCAGGGCAAAATCATGACATAAAGATAGCTGACAGATGTTTTGAAAATATGGAATAGTTCAGATATTCGGGAACGACGATAAAAAATCAGAATCTAATTCAGGAGGAAATTAAGAGGAGATTGAGCTCGGGTAATAATTGCTACCATTTGGTCCAGAACCTTTTGACTTCCCGTATGCTGTCTAAAAATCTAAAATTTTATATAGAATTATAATTTTACCTGTGGTTTTGTACAGATGCG
Organism: Cryptotermes secundus; assembly: GCF_002891405.2. NCBI lineage: Eukaryota > Metazoa > Arthropoda > Insecta > Blattodea > Kalotermitidae > Cryptotermes > Cryptotermes secundus. The sequence goes on along the minus strand of NW_019731268.1, from coordinate 294,176 downwards.
AATCTGGTCTCTGACATTCACGCAGTTCGCTTGCTGCCAAAGCAGTAAACACCTTCCATGCAGTTAGGTGTGGCTTTCTCAGATGTACTTTGACATTAAAGACAAAAAGAGGTGAAGAAAGGGGAGGTTTCTACTTAAATTTATGAAAGAAAATTTCATATACGTCACGATCCTCACGCACAAACGAAAGAGGTATCCTGGGATTTTTTCCTATTTCTACGGAACGTATATCTGTCCAAGTATCTGTAATTCACTTTCCATAAATTGTACTACACTGAAATAAATTGTTCAAGCAGTCTACAGGTTTGAAAATTGGACACAGATTTACGTATGGGGCTGTTGTCACGTTGGTGCCTGAAAGGCACGTATCTGCAGCGGACAGCGATGCTTTTGACAGCGGGCGACCTTGAAAATGCAGCCCGGTTGGAAACACATCAGAAATGTTGGCATCCATTTGGAAACGCGTGTTGATCTCTGCATAGACGGCAAAACAACGTACGCGTGGCTTCACTTCTGCCCAGAATATGTCTCTATAGACCTGGAGTCTTGTGTCAGAAACCAAGTTACCCAGAATTGGAAGCATTCAGAGCCACCCTACCAGAGTTACTTTACGACTAGCGGTTTGCCGCCAATCAGTTCTTCTTGGCGCCAAGACCCTTGAGAACCACGACCAGTATTGCGATTTTCCAACTGAACACTTGCGCTTATAGTCCTTAAGAAACATCCTCTCTGATGAGAGGAGGGAGTCTGTCGTTTAAAATTGCTGCTGGGCCTCGCCAGCGCAATTCTGAGGTCCATGTCCCACGGGACTCATGAGCATATTTTACTGTCTCAAATTCGAGTCTCCCCTAATCTGTAGGGTCAGGTCTCCGTTTTTATATGCCCCAGGAATAGGGTGGCCCACTTATAGCCCCAGGCAATGGTATCCCTTTTCGTCGCCTCCTACGACTCGCAGGGCTCCTGTGGAGGTATTCGACCTAGCCTTCACATGGGATGATCCTCATCTGCCACCCTGCCTTGACAATCTGCTCGTTATCAACTGCAAAGTTCATGAGATGAAGACGTGACGAAGAACAGAGACTTAGCAACCGCGGGCAGAAACCGGTTGCATCTCTCTGATATTTTACTGGGAAGAACAGGACACCGAAGAGAAACGTCGGAGAATGTAAAATCTTCCTCGGTCGAAATCCAAACAGATGAGTGAGGAAGCCTGCCTACAATTCGACCGTCCCCAGATCTACTTCCGGAACATCCTGAGTGCTCTCGTGTGCTGAATCAGTTGGCGGATCAGTAAAAACCCGCGCACTCTTGGCAAATAGAATGCCTTGTTATGTTTCCGCGTACTTTACAACGAACTCAGAGATAATGTTGGCAACGGCACCCAAGATTATCAGATCTTTACAATTCGCGGTATTTTCGACGTAGCTACCAACTGAGCAATATTTCAGGCCGTTAGTCGTTGGGTTCTCATCGCGGTTGCCTGGGTTCGAGCCCAGGTCAAGTCATATGGTGTTTATGGTGGATAAAGTGGCACTGGAACAAGTTTACTGCGAGTACTTCGGTTTCCCCTTCCAATTCTCATTCCACCGACTACTCCACACTTATCATGTATCATCCGGGGCTGGTGGAATAGACAAATAGTGGCCGACGAACCAAGTCGACTTAGTCTCACCCCGAACCAAGAAACTAAAAAAGTAAACAAAACTGGCTAAGATGCAAAATTATGAAGGACAGTTCCTTTTGGGATGTGATGTAGTGTAGTCTAGTAGACGTTCACCAACGTTTCGGAGGAATGTACTGTCACTAACTTCAGGGCGAAGAATAAGACGAGCAAGCAAGAAACATTGTAAGCACAGGATCTGAGATTCTCAAAACAGTGATTATGAAGAGTTTTATCTCCTGGCATATGACTCAATTTAGTCAGCTGAAACGCAACTGAGGTTTCGGAGGACAAGATCGCCTGCATAAAGTCGGTTGATTTGCAGCTGAATATGTTACATCCAAAAATATGTAACTCCTCATATTTACCGCTGTGAGAACCTCAGCACTAACAATGCTCCCACATCAGATGTTCGCACGACCGTCATGTTGATATCTTACTAGCATGGAGTTCAAAATGATAAATGTAGAATGGGTTCTCATGACAGTATGACATTCATGGCAACTTTTATGAGAGTCTCTTGGATTATAAAATAATAAAGGCAGCAGAAGGAGAAACAAAACACACAAGAAGAGACAGATCTATACACATTTCATGGAGATGTCTGCCAAGAACTGTAGTATATCAGAGGAAATTTTAAGAAGCACTTTTGTGGGCTCTAGAATCCTGCTGCAGTATGTTGTCACGTGTAATGGTTCTTCATGACTTATGAGACGGGTTTTTGATTGGATGATTGGATTTATTGCACCTTACACATTCATACACTCGGGACTACAGGCAATACAGCGCTATCGATGATTTACACACATTACAGTTACCGTTCCACATGCACTAGGATTCTCAGTCTTCATTTACCGTGTCCTGGCAACGAATTTATTACAGTCTCACTGTCACTTCAGCTCACACATGAAGTCTTCTTTGCACAGCCTAATTCTCTCCTTGCCGTTATTCTGCAACTGCCAACTCAATTCAGTTCCTCATATTTCGACAAGTTGGCGTCCCGAAACTCGACTCTATCCCAGACTCCACTACTATTCTATACTGCTCCATGCTGCCGAACACTTCTTTATAATCACTTGGCACTGACCAAACGGAAAACACCGTCTTCTATCACCCAGTATTGTTTTAGGCGTGTTTACCTCTCTATTTCATAACAACGGTAGCGGAGCGGATCGCATAGAAAACAGTCTCTCTATTGTTGAGGAGTGTTTACGGCTGGGAAGTGTTTACCGAGCCGTTGCCTAGTAATGGGTATACACGTCACAATATTAAAGTTTTTATGTTGAGAGATATTTTGTGCACGTCTGTTAATGTCTGTGGAATATCTCATATGTTCTGCCCTAGGTTTCGATTATTGCAAAAAGGACCTGTAAGTGTCTGTGGCCCTTAGTACCAATATATACCAGCCGATCAGTAATCAAGGGACTGAAGCGGTTGAAGCCATAATTCAAGAAAGCAGAGTTTCTGTTCAACATCGATTCCGATTAAACGAGGTTTAATTATAAATAAATTGCCTATTAAAAAATCGTCCGGCACGCCGTAGCGTAGTTAGTTGAGGCACAATGCTACAAGCCGGAAGGTCGCAGGTTCGATTCCCAATGAGGTCACTGGATTTTTAATTGACCTAATCCCCCCAGCTGCACTATGGCTCTGGGGTCGACTCAGCCTCTTAACAGAAATAAATACCAGAAATCTTCCTGGGGGTAAAGGGCGGCCGGCGCTTAAGGCTGACAATCTCACCTCCATCTGTGAGCCGATTGTCTAGAAAAAACGTAGGAGCTTCGACGTCTCGCAATCCTATGAGCCTACACGGCCTGTTACAGGGATAGCTTTTTTATAATTTAAGAATTCAAAGCTATAAACATTTGTGTACTTAAGCAAGCATGCAAATTCAGTGTACCTTTCTGTACGAGCACTAAAGTGAATTCTACACATCTTACATTAATTTCATTCAAATCCCTAGAGCCATTCATTTATACCATTTTTACAATTTCTTTTTGCCACTTCATATTCTAGTTCTTAGCATGGATAGAGTGAAAGAAAAATAGATCCCACACAAAAGATCTTGCTATATTTGTGAAATATATACACTGATATAACTAATCGGAAGGTGCCATTTCCTAGTAGCTGAAATCTGGTGGATGTTAAGTACAATGCTGGGATAAGCATGTAGCATTTGAGGTTATCACAGCCGTCGTTATGTAGAGTTATAACTTCTGAAATATAACGACGTGTAGATCGTTGAAATTCGGAAAAACATGTCGCCTCAGTTTTCAGGGTCAAAATCTGTTTTATACCTGTGTAAGATTTGAGGCTTTCACGGCGGTGACTATGAAGNACGTTCCTTCGAAACGTCGGTTAACACCACATATACACGGTGCCAAATCCCAGAAGACTGCTTTCTTCATTGTTTTATACCTGCTTCACGCTGGTTCCTTTCTTCGCTGCTTCTTCGCACCTTAATATGGAGGCGATATGTACCCTCCAAATGCCGGCCAGTTTTCTTTCAACGGACTACACTACAGAACTCTTCATCTCCAGAACTTCTGCCTCTCTCTTAACGCTGCTGTCACATTCGATGGATTCTACTCTGCCGTTTATATAAAGTCAGTGTCACACACAGACATATTAGATTATTTTATGCATTCCTTGCAGTGCTGAACAAATTCTTTTAATAGAGGTAACTGAGTTATGTTACTCCTTTCTAACGGACCGAAATCTCTCGCTTGAGAGAGCATTCTTTAGAATACTGGACGATGGACAAAGTCCAAAACTCCTGTTATCCTAAATGTTATACAGCATCTCAAAACACTTTAGAAACTACAAATTATTTTAGCCTGGCTGTGATTTTGCAATTGATGATGTCAGCGTTTGAGCGGACATTACCGGCTGGATAACGATAAGGACATGCTTCTTTGTACAGAATCATAAATGCGAGAGATTTGTGCAGGACAAAATAAATTGCACATAATTTGACATAACAAGAGTTTAGTCTGATAACAGCATAGCAAGAAGTTGAGAAACCTCGTCTTCTTACTTAGTAAACATTGCAACTCCATATACTTAGTGTTGTCTGAATTCAAGTTGAATTTCTTTATTAATTTAGAGTATCACCACTCATTCACTCATGGAGCTGAGCCCTTCTTGAGAGACCTCCAATTGTACAGCTACTCAAAACTTCCCGGGCTTTTATGGAGCCCGAAGGTTTATTAACGTGTTCACAAGAGCCCTCCACTGGTTCCTATCCTGAGCCAGATAGATCCAGTCCATACCATCCCATCCTATCTCTCTAAGATCCATTTTAATATTGTCCACCCACCTACATTTTGGCCTTCCTAGTGATCTCTTTCCTTCTGGCTTTCCCACCAATATCCTATAAGCATTCCTCTTCTCCCCCATTCGTGCTACATGCCCTGACCATCTCATCCTCCTTTACTTGATCATTCTAATTATACTTGGAGAAGAGTACAAGTTATGAAGCTCCTCATTATGCAGTTTTCTCCAACCTTCCGTCACTTCATCTTTCTTCTGTCCAAATATTCTCCTCACTAATTCAAGGTCTCTGAGACGTAATTTAGAAATTACAGATATTCCAGATATTCCTGAATATCTGTTTCCTGCAGTTAAAATCCAAATCATATACAGTGTAAAGAGATGTAGATTAAGGTAAGGTATATGTCCCGTTCATTAATTATCCGTCCACTGGGTCATGTTCTTCCCATCTCTATCTCTGGAAACCATAATCTCTTTCAACGACGGTTGCTCTATCGTGTCAGGGCAAATTATGATAGGTTACACACTTCATCGATTACTGCTAACTACTTCCTAAATTGTTCAGAAGTACAGTAGTATCGAACCATCTAATTTTTAAGTGATTAAGAAGTACCGTAGTACCGAACCACCTAATTACTAAATCGTTCAGAAGGACAGCAGTACTGAACCATCTAATTTATAAATGGTTCAAAAGTGTAACAGTGCCGAACCATTTAATTTCTAAATGGTTCAGAAGAACAGTAGTACCGAACAAACTACACGTAATTTCTAAAATTTCAGAAGTACCGCAGTACCGAACCATCTAAATTCTAAATGGTTCAGAAGTGAACAGTACCGAACCATGTAATTTCTAAAGTGTTCAGAAGTACCGCAGTACCGAACCATCTGATTTCTAAATGGTTCAGAAGTGAAGTAGTACCGAACCATATAATTTCTAAAGTGTTCAGAAGTACCGCAGTACCGAACCATCTAATTTCTAATGGTTCCGAATTGCAGCAGTACTGAACCACCTACATTTTAATGTTGAGAATTCCAAACGGATGACATTAAAGTGCTTAAGCTTTCACACCCAGCCCTAGAGAGCCTAATGACCTAAGGAATGGAAGATCTGTTCTCTTCGCACCTCGGCAATCATTAATTAGCACGGCCATAAACACTGCGCGTCACTTTGTGTCTGGCATGCTGCCTGTTCACATGAGACCAGCCCCGCGTATATTCATTCATTCATTCCAATTAAAATAAATCCCATTTTAGGATATTCAAATAATTCGTTAGAATTGTTTAACAGTATCCTATCGCCTGTTTGTGGGAGGAACCGAAAAGGCGGAGTTGAAAAGCTTTGAGGCTTTCCCCCCTTTACAAACAGATTCACACACTTTTCTTTCGGCACCTTTTGCTTCTACGATTATACCTCTGGCTTGAAGTACTGATGAAAAGATAAAGAAATGCATTGGAAGTTTTATTGGTGATAATCAACATTTTACAGCTTTAAAAGTCCACAGAGATGTTAACTGTTTGCTTAGAAGTCTGCGCTTCCTGTGGAATGGCCGCGAGGGAGCTCAAGAGAGGGGGGGGGGAGGTGGGGCTAGTTTATGTATGAACACTGAAAAGAGTTTGCTGGAAATGTGATGGAATTGTAGGTCGGTGTGTTGTGATTGGTTGGAGATGGGAAGGTCCCAGGAGATTCATGGTAGCCAAGATCATCACTCCAAGTGTCACAAACGCACAGGTATCCCTCCACTTACATGAATTTTGGCGTTTACTCGGATTCATGTGAATTTTCTGTTCAATATTTCTATTGAACATGAAACATAATAAAGACATGTGATTAAAAAAGGCTAATATTTGTAAACGGCTAAAATTGGCGATAATAAAGTTAACTGAATTGCGTATTTTCAATGATAAATATAGGTAGTGACGTCAAACGTGTAATAGGTAACGGAACATGCCCCAAACCTAACACTTATGTTGAATTTGCTCTGCTACGGTATCTGTATTATAAAAATATATGAAATTTAATTATTTGTAACAAAAGAAAATGCTAATGTGGAAAACAATAAATTATATTGTGTCATTCAGTAGGTATTTTTTTAAATAAATTGAATCATTAGGACTACAGTGAGCACTACTTCCATGATAAAAGCATTCACGTCCAAATATCACTATTTTTCTGACAGGTATTAAATTATTGAGAACTCAGAACTGAAAAGGCCGGCACTGAACGAATAAAAGAATGCATACTAAAACCTGCAGTGTTTCCTGTTATCGTGTAATTTAAAGCATAACTACGTGTATATAAATTCAGGAGCAGAGGTGGCGTAGTCGGTACAGAGAGACTGGCTAGGGACTGGATGACTGAGGCTTCAGAGTTCGAGTCCCGGTATAGTCAAGAATATTCACTTTCCCAAATCGTCCATACAAGCTCTGGGGTCCACCCAATATTCTATGCAATTGGTACTGGGGGCTCTTTCCTCGGAGGTAAAGCGGTCGGGGCGTGAAGCTGACCACTCAGCTCCACGTAGTGCCGAGGTCAAGAAAATGTGGATCTATATATCAACTGCCCCATACGCCTTCATGGCGTAGTGCTTAATTCGTTGAGAACAGGGATAAATTTATTTTTTACTATATAAATTCACAAATAAATTATTTAACCATGTTAGCTGCGTTCCTTCGTCACCACGGCATGGCCCTTCCTCAGGTTACGGATGGAGGAGACAGCCTCTATGTATGGGGGGTAGCTGCGAACATATTGAATAAGCAGTCGCGGACAGCCGAGAAGGGGTGGACGTCCAGTTGGGGGTTGGGCGTGGGACTAACAACTCCTGAACGTAAAAAATAACTGGTTATAAAAGTCACAAAAGGGTCTCGGACCTGGAGGAATTCTTGGATAAATGACATAGACTAAAGAAAATGGGCACGAGAGTTAAAATGGATCTTGGAGAGACAGGATGCGAAGTTGTGAAATGAACATTCTCCATAAAAAGCTCGCTGGTAACTTCTGGAATAGCTGCACAACTGGCGGCTTCTCAAGAAGGGCTCAGCTTTTCTCAGAATACATAGAAACTACTTCACTCAAGAGCATTAAAGTGTTGATGTTTGTAATATAGATTCAGTATGTTTTCTGTTGTGGTTTTTAGAGGAACTTCAGGGTTAAAATCTGACCGACAAAAAAAAATCCGTGGCTGTAGTCCGCAAGCGAACCATACCGACCGAGCGACCGCCTCTTATCGGCAAAGTTAGTACCAACTTTTGCAGATAGAGGGTGTCACGTGGTCAGCGCAACGATTCCCCACGGCCGTTAATCTCGGTTTTTTAGACCGAGAGCTGCTATTTCCTTGAAATAGCCCCTCAATTATCCTTACGAGGCAGAGTGGATCCCGTTCCAGACCAACTATTTTTCAGAAAATCTGGTAGCGCCGGGAATCGAACCCGGGACCTCTGGATCTGTAGTCAGGAACTCTGACCACTAGACCGCAGAGGCGGTTCGACAGCTTTATCAATATCTGTAGACTTTGGCAGAGCTGAAATTAGGTGGGGCAACAGTAGGCTTAGCTCTGTGTGTGTGTGTGAGGGGGGGGGGAGATGTATTGAGTTCCGCCCTGGGCTCAAGCGAGTGGGCCGTACTAAAACATATCTCAGTCACTTGGCTTCTTCGGGTTCAACTGCAAAATGACCTAACTCCCTACAAACCTTACCTAACAGCGATTATCGAATTGGTTGAAACAAGCTGAAACGTGGATCAGGAGACCTCGTGTCCCGACTGATGATTTCATGGGTTTCCTCAGTTCTTCCCTATATATGGCGGTATACCACTTCAAATTAATCCACGATTGCTTCCTTCCACATCCATTCATATTCATTATGCACAAATCACCCTATCATTCGATACTATATCACATGAACTACTGACAACATCATTAAATCGATGACAGTGTTCTTGACATTGTGACGTTCAGTATCCTTCCCAAACGGTTTGAAGAGCAATGTATTGTCACGATTTAGGGGTGGATGACTATAAATGGGGTATAGATTGAACATCAGATTTACTGACACAACTCAGAAGTACAAGTAATTACATGACCACCGCTAACCTCCACGCTTTACAAATTTATAGCACACGTTCAGTCATTTCCAGCCTGCAGTGTCTTCACCAGCCGTCACCTGGCAACGGCTTCTAACAGCGGATATTCTTTACAGGCAGGAGCGTAAGACTGACAACCTTACCGCCATCTTTGAGCCGATTATCGAAAAAATGTGGGAGCCTCGACGTCTCACAACCTTACGTGCCTCCACGATTTATTACAGGGATAGCTTTACTTTCTTTTATTTTAAAGAAATGTTATATGTGGGGTTCCCACGGTGATGACTATAAACAGGATAAATGAAAAAGCTAAATAGTTCCGTTCAGTGTGATTTGTTAAGATTTTCTTGTTTCAATTATTCACGCTCTTACATGTTTCAGTCTTCAGAGACCATCTTCAGAGGGACACCTTTACATCAATACTGTTAGAAGACACTATTACAGTATATGTTCTAAAAGTTAAAATATACACATACAATATAAATAATATACAATTGGCTGTAAAATCTAAAGTCTTTACAACTACAGCGGCTGTTGCAATACATTAAAATATTTATAGTTAATGTGATAAGACTCTATTTGAATTCGTAAACCAAGCAGGTTCGTGTTGCCCCTCTTATTACTTCTTTTGGCGGGGGCCGAAAGTGTGCCCCCCTGTCGTTCTCGAGAAGAGGGTTCTTTCCTGTTGTCCTGTTTGTGTTTGTGGCCCGCTGTGTTGTTTAAAAAAATAAACAGGATAGTTTTCTGGCATGTGACATCGCCTTGTCTGGTAGAAACTTACTATAACTTTGGAGGAACGTACTGTTTCCAGCACCAGCTTGCTTGCTCTCTTAGTTCACTGTTTTATCTTGAATAAAGAAGCGGTGTTTTCCTCCGAAACATCCATAACCTTCTACCAGATTACACGGCATGACATCACAGAAGGTATTGCCTCTAAGATGTTAATTTTTACAAAAATTCTCCTCTTCGTTGAAGACAAAAATGAAATTGTCTATATCTGCTTCACTTCGATTAAAGCACTGTCTCTCTTCTATCAAGCCACCAAAAGAAAATAAATCTATACATATATGTTATTGTGGCATTACAAGAAGGCCTACTATAAACATAAAGCACATGCGCGAGTTTTTTAAAGAATTTATCTGGCCCAAAGTAAATCAGTCAGATAAGAGCCTCTACTCTGTACTCCCTGTCTGTGTACTGACGTCTTTAGACGAATTATCACGTGCCTCTGCACGTGGCACAAATGGGTATAATTTAGTGTGTCATAGGAACTGAAATTTATTCATTTACAGCTCGTTAGTAATAATTGCAGCATAGAAAGGGCCGTTTGAATCTTTACTTAGCATTCTCCACAGCGACCAGACCGGCTCTGGGGCCCACACAGCCTCCTACCCAATGGGTACCGGGGATCTTCCTCCGGGGGTTAACGGCCGGAACGTGAAGCTGGCTCTCACCTCCAGCCAGTGCTGAGGTACAGAATGGTGGAATTATACACCCACTTCCCCACCCGTCTTCATTGCGTAGTGATTATTTGGTTAAGCACAGGGACAACTTTTGCCCTCTTACTAGTGGAATTTGTGGTTAGTTGTACCATTTAGCATTTTATATATTGTCACGTGTATGAGTGTGGCTATGGATTGGTAGCCAAATTTATTGAATTCTTACTTGCTTACTCATGGAGCTGAGCCCTTCTGGAGGAGCCGTCAATTCTGCCGCTACTCAAGAATTCCCCAGCATTTTATGGAACCTAAAGGTTCATTACCGTGTTCACAAGAGCCCTCCATTGGTCCATATCCTGAGCCAGATCAATCCAATCCATACCATCCCATCCTATCTCTCTAAGATCCATTTTAATACTGTCACTCACCTACGCCTTGGTCTTCCCAGTGGTCTCTCTCCTTCTGGCTTTCCCACCAATATCCTATACGCATTCCTCGCCTCCCCCATTCGTGCTACATGACCTGCCATCTTCATCCCCATTGACTTCATCATTCTAATTATACTTGGAGAAGAGCACACGTTATGAAGCTCCTCGTTATGCAGTCTTCTCCAACCTCCTGTCACTTCATTTCTCTTCGGTCCAAATATTCTCCTCAACACCCTGTTCTCAAACACCCTCAGTCTATATTCCTCCCTTATTGTCAGAGACCTAGTTTCACACCCATACAGAACCACAGGCAAAATTATAGCTTGTATATTCTAATTTTTACTGTTTTTGGACAACAGACGAGAAGACAAAAGGTTCTGGACTGAATGGTAGCAAGCATTACCCAAGTTCAATCGCCTCTTAATTTCCTCTTGAATTAGGTTTCGATCTGTTATCGTTGTTCGCAAATATCTGAATTGTGCCACATTTATTGAATTCTTACATAACCTGACTACAAGTTATTATGGAGCTATCGCTAATTCGCACATTGTACAATTCTTTACAACCACTAAATCTTATCAGTCTGCTGTATCTTCACAGGTTGTCGCCTGGTAATGGCTTCCTATGCCGTAACTTCCTCAGTTTTCGTCTTCATGTCCTTACTGGCCGGCGACTGCCTCCCAACTAAATAAATTCTACACTTGGTCCGCTTATAAAAACTCGGCACAGACCGCACAGAAAAAACCTCTCCCAAGAGCTATTTTATTGTTGCGTCACGTATCTGTCCCACGGACAGTGTAGAGAACACCGCTTCCCAGTTATTCCATTAATACCTGTTAGAAATCTGTTGCCTAGCAACGGCAGTTCTCCACATAATCATTATTTAGCAACGGGTCTATATGCTACAATATGTATTTGTTTTATGCCCGCATGATTTATTTAACGACGCTGTCAGTATTTCAGACTATATAGAGTTGAATTAAAGGAATATTATTAAACAGGGAGTTGGGAATAATACAGAAATTAGTGGTCCTGACTTAATTTAAATTATTTTGTGTCTAAAACACTTCCGAGTGTTCGTTATAAGAGTAGGACATTTGATGGAAGGAAAGTCCATTACAGTAAATCTTCGCAATTCCGGACTAATTGGGGAGGGGGATGTCACCCGGATTAAGCGATAATCCCTTTTAGTGAAGCAAAAATAGCCCTAAAGACAAAAAAACTATAAGTCAAATAAATGTAAAATTTAATTCTATAACTAGTTCTAATGAAAATAAATAAAGGATCTACAATGAAATTTAAATTAGAAATGAAAATCAAAAGACAATTAATTTATTCTTCGATAGAAGACTCAGAAGTTGTACTTGGTTTTTGAACGTAATAATGCAGGTTGGAAGAAACTTGTCAAGTTTTGTCTCAAGAGACAAGTGACTCATCTGCCATACTAAATGCCATGTGTCTTTTAAAGCGTGTACTCAACTGTGAACACCATTTTTCGTCTATCATACTTCGATCCGGATTTGTGCAGTTCAGGAAAAAAGTAAAGGTAAAGCTATCCCTGTAACAGTCCGTGGAGGCCCATAGGGTTGTGGGACGTCGAGGATCCCACATTTTCTAAACAATCGGCTCACAGATGGCGGTGAGGTTTTCAGCCTTACACGCCTGCCGCCCTTTACCCTCAGTAAGACTCCTGGTACTCGTTTCTTTTATAGGCTGAGTCGACTCTCAGCGTCGTAGCGCGGCTGGAAGAATTAGGTCAATTGAAAATATCCAATGGTCTCATTGGGAATCGAACCAGCGACCTTCCGGCTTGTAGCATAGTGTCTCAATCAACTACGCTATTGTGTGTCCCCTCTATTTTTAGCATACTTTCCTTACTTTAAAGAAACAGAAATAGGCTTATGCGATCTCCATGCTGTCTGTGTATATATGAATCACCTCCCCTGCTACTTCTGAATGCCTGAACCAATTTTAATGAAGCTCGGTATGCATATCATGGCACCTAAGCGCATCTCAACGGCGTACTTCATAAATTCCTCCCATCAGTCTGTGCGTCTGCATGCGTATCCTTCTTATTATTGCTCGGTAAAAACGTTACCATTTCAATAAATACACACAAAATAATAAATGAACTGTTGGACATGTCATCTTCTATTCTCCACAGAACTTCTTGTTTCTTAATTTTGGCAATATTTTGGAAGCAATGGATGTTTGTTTGGATATGCAAATCCAGAAATGTGCTCGTGATGACCATTCTGATTATCTCGAAAACCCTAGGAATAACGGATAGAATGTACTGGACATACAGCGTATGTATCATGCTTCTCTATACCTGCTGCTCACAAAAATTGTCTCTAATATATATACACCTCGTAGCTACTTGCGCTGAGATACGCATAGAAATACGAACAATTCTTCACGTAAAGTAGCAGCTGAATATCTGCTCGACAAATTTTCATAAAGTTCTCTAATATCGGATTTCATGAAAATACTTTAAGACGTTCTTGAGTGTTTCATGCGTGCACTAGGACGGATGGGCTGAACAAACTCAGGATTCAGGGTAGGCAACAATGACTGAAATTGTTCTAAATAGTTCAAGAACTCAAAACTCTTATTTAGGTACTACTGATGCTGAAATATTGACAAATTTAATGTCATTTGTGTAACTGGAGAAGACTAAGAGTATTGTTCTGGGATCGGACTACATTGATGAATGAGCACGTTATTCGTAACGTCCCAAACAATAACGTTAGCAACGCCAACTCTAATAATTCTCTTCGTTTAGTGCTCAAGTGCAAGACCTCGAATTCATCATGACTTTACGGCGAACTACCAGCACACGAGTTCACTCAAGGTCAACTAATATTTATATATTAACAATTTTATATAAACGGAGAGATTTGAAACTGGAGAAACTTTAAAAAATGTTTCCAAAATGTTCAGCATATTATAATTCATTAAATGTCAAATGGGAAGTGTTTGCCAAAGATGAAACTTAGTAAATAAGCAAAGAAAAGAATAAGCGGTGAGCGGTTTGATTGAAGAGGCCGAGAATATGTAATTACAGAACAATAAATTTGTCCCCCTGTGGCGGCTAGAGGTAGGGTTAGGATGCCTACGTCAAGTGTGGGCACAAGTTCTGCGGATGCGAGGAATGTGGTAGGTGTGGCACTACAGGAAACTGGTGACGATTGTTATGAATTTGTGACTTACAATAGAGGGAAAAAGAGTAACCTGTAATCCAGAAATCAAATTACTTCCTATAATGAATATTTTATGACTCTGAAAGGTGTATAACATATGAGAGGGTTCAGGCCAAACAACTGCATTTGGGAGGTCAAGTGCATGTTATATATTCTTGAAAGGTGGGCTTCACCTTAGACCGGTGCAGATGTATGTCAGATTTTACACGTATAATTCAAAGTGTCAAGTGTCCTGCTATGGCAAATAATAAAGCGATCTTAACCAAGTTTTATATTTAAGGCGAAGTTGTCCCTGTGCTTAATTAATTAAGCACACATGAAGATGTATAGATCCGCGTTTTCTTGACCTAGGCACTAGCTGGACGTGAGTGGTCAGCTTCACCCTTGGGGAAAGAGCCCCCAGCACCCATTGGATAGGAGAGTGGGTGCAAAATCAGTTGTTTCACTCTCGAGATTACTGTAATTATAGCACATAAAGTCCTCAATATCTGTTAACACTTCACAGCTGAATCCTTACAACTACTTTCCATGACGGCTTCGAGTCCTTGACTCACAGATTTTCAGCTATGACTGAATGCAAACGACTTTCACTGTCCTCCATAAACCTTGAGCATGAACCACACAGAAAACAAGTCACGTGATTCATAGCCAGCGACTTAATTGGTGCGCTGACTGTTGCCTAGCAACAAGAAATAACATTCGTCCAGTGAGACACAGCTTTCATTGTTACACGCTGGAACTTGTTTGCCGAGCCGTTGCCTAGAAAGGCCATGAGCAAATCTGTTATAATATTATTACATATAAATATAAATGGAAAATGATGGCCGGAAATCACAAGGTTGAGGAAATAAATTTAAAAGAACAGCCAATAAGTGTAGTAGTAACACATGTATGGTATAAAGGTTTATTTATTTCATTTTTTAAAAGCGCTGTCGCTAACTCGGCATAAATATCGTCGAATTGTAGGATTATAACCAAGCAATGAATAAGAAAGGATTAGGAAGGAAGTTGTCATAACCTAACATGTGTCACTTGCCTGAATGAAATTAAAAAAATACGAAACTCCTAAGTCAGAACAGCTAGTGTTCCGATAGGGATTTGAACCAAGAACCTCTCGAATGCATGTAAGAAAAGTTACAGCTTGAGGCAGCTTGAGCAGCAAAAGAATTTTGATTTTCAACGCAAAAAAATATATATATATGTATATGGTAGGTAAAGTAATTTGGGGGATGCAGAATCGTAGAACAAGGAAGCGTATCAGACATCCCGAAATATAAACACTAACAGACTCAATAAGGTGTACCAACATTCACTCAGCTCCTTTAAAGAAGTTTCCAGTCTGTGAGCTTCAGCGCAGGACGGCTGTCAGCACTGCGGGTCCCCGCGTTGGCAAGTGGGACTCCGCCTGCTCGATACGTCTCGAGTAGCCGGCAAAACAGTGTCTGCTCCGTAACGCGTGGCATGGACCAAGAGTGCTTCTCGAATCTACCGGGACTTTATGAGAGCTATCCAACGCACGTACTCATGGAGTAGTAAATTTTTTTGGTTTTCGAAAGAATGCGGTAGTTTGAGGCACTATGCTAGCAGTCGGTAGGTCTTGGGTTCGATTCCTGATGAGGTCATTGGATTTTTCTGTTGACCTAATCCTTCCAGCCGCACTAGTACCCTGGGGTCGACTCAGCTTCTAACAGAAATGAGTACCAGGAATATTCCTGGGGATAAAGGGCGGCCGGCGAGTAAGGCTGACAACCTTACCGCTACCTGTGAGCCGATTTTCTAGAAAATGTGGGAGCCTGAACGTCTCACAACCCTATGGGGCCCCACGGCCTGTTAAGGGGATACCTTTACATTTTTTTTTTACCATTTAACTGTTCAGAATTTTGTAACTCGCCAAACAGTCATGAATGCAATAAACATATAATTACTTCCAAATGTTTATCAAAAGACAACAGAGTATATAGAATGTAACTGAAAGGAGCTGGCAAATTTTGGGCATTAGTTCCACATACAGAAACAAGGAAATACAATCATATCAGCATGGGCCCGGAAACATTTAATATGTGAGTTGTAGCTGAAAGAGTACCGTACAGATACCAGAAGCAGTTCAGCATTGATGTGTGGGCGGGGATTGT
The DNA here is from genome assembly GCF_002891405.2 of Cryptotermes secundus. Taxonomy (NCBI): domain Eukaryota; kingdom Metazoa; phylum Arthropoda; class Insecta; order Blattodea; family Kalotermitidae; genus Cryptotermes; species Cryptotermes secundus. Next base: position 277,960 of record NW_019731268.1, on the reverse strand, counting down.
TAATAATTATTTGGTACCCCCGCATGTTTTGCCACGTCGTCTCACAGGCAACCACTACCGAGATTTCTTCCTATATGATCTGCCAAAGCTACTGTTCTCAGTAACACATATCGTGACGGATGGATACATACAGGAGGACCTACTGCATGGTCTCCACTCTCCACGCCAGATTTCAATCCTCTGGATTCTTCCTGTGGGAACACATAAAATCCCCTTGTGTACGCAGCTCATGTTGACAGCGAAGAGACACATCGCATTGTGGATGCCTGTCAGACTATCCGCAACCACTCCGGCATCTTTGGACGGATGCAGTGGTCCATGATGAGACGTGTCGAGTCGAGCATTCAATCTCACGGAGACCTTTTTTGTAGTTATTATAAATGTATTCTTTCAGCGATTACTCACAAATTAAATATTTCCGGACACATGTTGATATGGGCATTCTTCCTTGTTTCTTGGTATGTGGAACTTATGCCCAGAATTTGTCCGCATCTTTCAATTACACCATATACTTATATAACATATCTCCGATCGCATAAATCTCTGTAGAAAATTAATATATATGACGGTACACAGTAGCGTAGTTTGTTAAGGTACTATGCCACATGCCAGAAGGTCGCGGGTTCGATTCCGGATGAGATTAGAGGCTGAGTCGACCCCCAGGGCAATAGTGCGGCTGGAAGGATTAGGTAAATTGAAGAAATTCACTTCATCGAGATACGATCCAATAATAAGTTGTTAATGCAATCAATGTGGCAAATGAAAGTTCCCCTATGAGTCACTCTTCCGGCACGACCTCTCATTTCCGTTGAAGTATCTAAGAAGACGCTAGACCCAACAAAGAATCTACCCCGGATACAGGTTTTGCGTTTCGTCTTCCTTCCATAAATATTCAGCAACTTAGACTCAACTTGCAGTCTCTGTCAAGTTAATAATTAGATTGATCAGATCAAGGGGGATGAGGTGTGCAGAGCATGTAGCACGTATGGAGAGAAGTTGAGTGTTTAAAAGTTATTGGTGGGAAAGCCAGGTCATTGGAGATAAACTAGGAAGACCTAGACGTAGGTGGAAAAATATTAATAAAATGGATCTTAAAAGAGAAATAGGATGGGATGATATGGACTGAATTGGTCTGGCTCAAGAATGTGGACTAGTGGTGGGCTCTTGTGAACACGGTAATGAACCTTCGAGTTCCATAAAACGTTAGAAAATACTTAATTACATCAGCGAGTTGTGCCTCCTCAAGATGGGCTCAGGTACATGGAGTTAGTTTGATTATTTGTTATTTAAGTTTTAGGCAGGCGCAGGAAATAAAACGAGTTCTTATAAAAGCGTCGGTCATTTTTGTCCGATTTTAAACACAATTCGAACATACACGTATCAACAATTACTAGTAAAATATTCCAATATTAATTTTCATTAATACCCTTTTAGTTCTTTTTGATTTATGTGGACATTCAGGCATAAAATATAATGCCGTGTAGCCCTTTGAAAGTCAGCCGACGTTTCGGAAGAACATTTCCCCTCCATGGTCATGGTCGAAAAACGAGCGAAGCAAGGAACCAGTGTGAAATCAAGTGGAAAGCATGCTTGTTTCTTGTTTGCCTTAATGTTTGGAGCTGAATATGGGTCGACATGTTCCTTCGAAACATCGGTTGTATTTCAACGGACTACACAACGTTATATCCCAGAAGGTGGCACAACCACCGCTGTGAGAAAGTCAGATCCTATTCAAGCATGGCGAATTCACCAGAGATAACAAGGTACGTCACCCGTCACAATGGCCAACGGCCCTTTCCTCCACGTTTTCAGGCCTCATTTTATCCTCGAAATAGCTGGTATTATGAAATTATATTGAATAATGTCCATTGTCTAAGAAATTATACGACACTTCGGAAGCTGAATTTTCTTCCGTCATCAGGTGTAAAAGGGGGAAAATATCTTACTGAGTTGAATCCAATATACAGACTAGTCCCGGTAATATGTCGATGATGCCTCATTACGTCGCAATCTCCAACGCATGAGATATGATTATAATATAAATTATGAGCTTCTTTAACTTCGAGTGTGTGTGCGTGCGTGCAGTCGAAGGACCTCCCCGCCCATTAGAAGGGGGTGACAACTAGTAGTCAGATCCTTCAACTCGTTAAAGTGGAGGCCCAATTTAAAAAAAATGCAAAATTCCTGGAAAGAACAAATTTACGATCATGGGTCAAGATTAAGCAGACACCAAGATATACTGTGCTGGCGACGGCCAGAAACAATTGACCCGATCCGACCGACGGACCTCCGTTTCCCAGTGATCGAGATCAGCTCTGTCTAACGGGCACTACCTGATGATGGAAGCAGATCCACCTTACGAAATGATGTATAATTTAAATATGTTTAATACAAAATTATATAAACAAACTTTTCTCCTAGTATGTGGGGTGTCCCATCCCTTCCACAGTCAGCTCCAGGTGCCTCAACATATGGCCAGTTAGGGAGTTGTAACGTGAGGTTAGCTCTATGTTCGGTCCAGACCCTCGACGCGGGCAGACAACTCAATTCCCGCTGGGGCGGCCTAACACCACACGCCAGCCGCTGTCGACTGAAGCCCTTCACAGACTCAAATCTCTAATGAGCGTCACGGATCCCTCCACAAGAAAAAGCAATTCCGAACAATAAAAAATAATTTTTCGGAGAAACATGTGAAACACAAAGAGAGGAGGCGTGGAAGATGAAAGAACAATGGCCACCCGGTTAGACGCACTCATTGAGGGCTGAACAAATCGAAACTTTTGTGTGGCTAATGTTTTGTATGGCACTTCTGTGCCGTATCACTGGGTTTAGATCTCATTATGGGCATCCCCTACCATGAATGTGTGGCTTTTCGTGCTTTACACTCGGCCCCCATCCAGGTAGGCCATAAGCATTGCCTTCCACAAGTATTCCAATTCATTACTCGGTAATTTTCCTATAACTTGATGTTATGACGTCAGAGTTACTGAAAATCGTTGATAAATAAGCCATAAGTGAATATAAAAGTAATCAATAATTTAATATAATCACTTTGCATGAGACCGATAGAAAATTAGTGCAATTTAGGATAATCATTATAATGTAATATCGAGGGATATATCATACTGTATTCCAGATCTGAAAGTTTGTGATGGCAGTACATTAGTACAAATATTATGTTTTTGGACATCAGTCCGGACCGGAGATAGGGACTAGTTCTATCGATTGGGCCCAGCTGAGTAGGTTTGGAGACAGAATCCAGTCTCCGAAATACTGTGCTTTGAAAAATAAACGGGTTGGTGCTTTTGGATAAAGACAGGACGATGGATAATGTCCAAAACATAATATTTGTACATATCGTATTCCGTTTACTAGTACCGTGGAGAAACTGAATAAAATCACGACAAGCCTCACTTATAATAGTCGATATCGCTCTCGAGATTCGATATCAGTACCTCCAAAATACGAGTGAGAAAATTTGTTGTTTGGTCAAAAGATAAAAGAATTTTTAGTGTTTACCGTACACTTTCTGAGAGCCGGGATAGCTCAGTCGATATAGTTACTGGCTACGAGCTGGACGACCGAAGAGTCGGAGTTCGAGTCTCGGTAGGGTCAAGAATTTTCTCTTCTCGACGTCATCCAGACCGGCTCTGGGGTCCACCCAGCCTCCTATCCAATGGGTACCGGAGGCGCTTCCCCCGGGGGCAAAGCGGCAGGGGCGTGAAGCTGACCACGCACCTCTAACAAGTGCCAAGGTCAAGAAAATGTGGATCTATACATCCACGCTCCCATATGCCTTCATGGTGTAGTGTTTAATTACTTAAGCATAGGGACAACTTTATCTTACCTTACCGTACACTTTCTGTTCTATAAGATAATTTCTTGTTAATCACCCTGCGGCTATATTAGAAATTCAACCCTTCTTTAAAAGATGGAGTTTTTTTTTGCCTGGATTTTTGTGAAATTACGTCCACACGGTACTTTAGTCACCAGTGGACTTACTGTACCAGATCCGGATGATGAATATGGATCATTCGATGGAATGATAATTGGCAAGGGAAACCGTAACACTCGGAGAATACTTGTCGCAATGCCACTTTGGCCACCACAAATCCCACATCACATCACCTAACATCGTACCAAATGGAAAAGCTGCGAATAACCACCTGAGCTAAGGCACGGCCAAGCAGTAGGTAAGTCCCAGCAACATTAATTCCTGGTTAGTTACTAACCGTCTTACATGCAAACTTGATTTCTAAACCTTCAAAAGTTTTAAATTTTAAACTATCTCCTACACCACTGATGCATGAATACTACATGTTTCGCCCAACATTAGTCATACAGAGTTATTGGGTTTTCAGACTTTATCAATCGTCCTGGTTTTTAAGATAACTAAGAAAAACACGACGTTTCGGAAACTGGATCTGTTTCCGTCCTCAGGTGAGGGAAAATACCTATTCTGTTGGGTCCCTTAGAAAGAGCTAGCCTCAATCACTGGACAAACCGATATCACAAAACATGAAGATTATAAACACCTGAGACCAGGCTAAGTCCATGAGAGCCAATAAGAAAAATATAGTCGACGGACCTCCAAAATGGCCTTACGTGCCAGTCAGGCACTTCTTAGGGATAGGTTACACTATCATTGGCATAAGAAGACTTCCCAACTATATGAAATCAATCAACTGGACGATTTTATCAAAAAATATATTTTTCTTATTACCTCTCATGGACTTAGCCTGGTCTCAGGTGTTTATAACATTTGTGTTTTGGGACATCGGTTGTCCAGTGATTAAGGCTAGCTCTTTCTAAGGGACCCAACAGTATAGGTGTTTTCCTTCACCTGAGGACGGAAACAGATCCAGTTTCCGAAACGTCGTGATTTTCTTAGTTATCTTAAAAACCAGGACGATGGATAAAATCCGGAAACCCAGTATCTCTGTGTGTTATACACCATCGTCAGAATCCTATAGTAACAACATTAGTCATCTTCAGGTGTCTCTAAAACTGCTGATGAAGCTACTGTGTTTCCGTCTGTAAGTACAATTTTTGGGATATACCCTCGTCTGTGTGCCCATGTGTCCTGTGGTTACGAGTAGATCCCCTAGGTGTGTCGTGTGTAGCTGTTATGAATATTTGCTAAGCTGTTTTCCTTCTGTTATATATAAATTTCGTGTGCTAGTGTCTAGTGTTGAATTCTTATAATGTTTCACATATTTGGTTATACATATCAATAGATGTGCCATTCATGTGCAGTCTGTTTTACTGATTTCATACAAGCGGTATTTTTCCAAAGTATTTAATCGTTTTCTTCTTTTCTCTCTTTTATGATGTACATTAAATCGGTTATAGTTCCATATGTGTCCTGTGATCAGTATAAGTTTCCTGAATTACCGTTATTGTTTCTAATTACCTGCAAATATTCTATATATCTGGTGTAAAATGTTCGACCCCATTGCCCTACTACATTAGTGGGCAATCAATTCTTTTCATTTGGTAAATGTCACTTTTTCTTATTTATCTATTTGTGGATTAGGTTTTACTATGTTTTGTGTTGTGTTTCGTGTATGGTATGCCATTTTTATTTGTGTTTCTTCAAGAGTTTTGTAATTTTCTTTGTTTCTTTACCACTGTATTTGAAAGTGACCCATTTGGTGGCATGAAGAAGACTAATACCTGACCAGGAATAAATATTCATATGCGATGTGCAGCAGGAAGCTACGATGCAACATTACTCAGCAACATACCTCTGATCAATCTGATGTCGCACGTACGATTCAATAGACCGACTATTGTGAACGATGGCTAATGTAGACCGAAAACCTTCCACAGCTGCCACAGAACAGGAAAGTCGAATAAACGCACGTCCGTTTATAAATTATCGTATTAATTCCTGTCAAATACAACAAATCACTAAATAACTTACACTTTATTGTGTACAAAAGTGTACTATAGTACATACAATGTTGAGATCAAGANTTCGAGTCTCGGTAGGGTCAAGAATTTTCTCTTCTCGACGTCATCCAGACCGGCTCTGGGGTCCACCCAGCCTCCTATCCAATGGGTACCGGAGGCGCTTCCCCCGGGGGCAAAGCGGCAGGGGCGTGAAGCTGACCACGCACCTCTAACAAGTGCCAAGGTCAAGAAAATGTGGATCTATACATCCACGCTCCCATATGCCTTCATGGTGTAGTGTTTAATTACTTAAGCATAGGGACAACTTTACCTTACCTTACCGTACACTTTCTGTTCTATAAGATAATATCTTGTTAATCACCCTGCGGCTATATTAGAAATTCAACCCTTCTTTAAAAGATGGAGTTTTTTTTTGCCTGGATTTGTGTGAAATTACGTCCACACGGTACTTTAGTCACCAGTGGACTTACTGTACCAGATCCGGATGATGAATATGGATCATTCGATGGAAAGATAACTGGCAAGGGAAACCGTAACACTCGGAGAATACTTGTCGCAATGCCACTTTGGCCACCACAAATCCCACATCACATCACCTAACATCGTACCAAATGGAAAAGCTGCGAATAACCACCTGAGCTAAGGCACGGCCAAGCAGCAGGTAAGTCCCAGCGACATTAATTCCTGGTTAGTTACTAACCGTCTTACATGCAAACTTGATTTCTAAACCTTCAAAAGTTTTAAATTTTAAACTATCTCCTACACCACTGATGCATGAATACTACATGTTTCGCCCAACATTAGTCATACAGAGTTATTGGGTTTTCAGACTTTATCAATCGTCCTGGTTTTTAAGATAACTAAGAAAAACACGACGTTTCGGAAACTGGATCTGTTTCCGTCCTCAGGTGAGTGAAAATACCTATTCTGTTGGGTCCCTTAGAAAGAGCTAGCCTCAATCACTGGACAAACCGATATCACAAAACATGAAGATTATAAACACCTGTGACCAGGCTAAGTCCATGAGAGCTAATAAGAAAAATATAGTCGACGGACCTCTAAAATGGCCTTACGTGCCAGTCAGGGACTTCTTAGGGATAGGTTACACTATCTTGGCATAAGAAGACTTCCCAACTATATGAAATCAATCAACTGGACGATTTTATCAAAAAATATATTTTTCTTATTACCTCTCATGGACTTAGCCTGGTCTCAGGTGTTTATAACATTTGTGTTTTGGGACATCGGTTGTCCAGTGATTAAGGCTAGCTCTTTCTAAGGGACCCAACAG
>NW_019731268.1:269306-270402 GCF_002891405.2 Cryptotermes secundus | reverse complement strand
ATTATTATTATTATTATTATTATTATTATTATTCACTGCGTATGTTACTGGTCTCATGTCGGACACCAAACCGCTGTGATGACCCTGATGTTTTAAACTTCCATTCGGCAGTGTTCAATTTTTGATTGGACACCGGTCACCCTAATGTTCTTCTTGTATTTCCTCAGTCCCTCCAGGTAAATTCCTGGATGGTACCTCAATTAAAACAAAACTGCCTCACTCCAAATCCTTTCCAGTTCTCTTTTACCTACCGTCCTAACATTTGACGCAGTATTGTCTGCGATATTTATAGTGTTGTAAAATACACCGCATTATATCTAATTCCAAGTACGTCGCTTCAGATATCTGATGTCTCCAGCGGTGTTCTTCGTGACAGGACTGTCATGCTACAAGAGACAGCAGAACAAATTTCCTAAGTACCTTCATTTCAGTGCCCTGAAGAAGACGAGCTTCAAGTGGAACGCGACAGGGGCCGCCTCGGCGATGTGCCGCAAGGCCCGGTTGCAGTACGGGCTTGCGAGGCGCCAAACCAAGCTCTGTCGCACGTCCACACAGACCATGCCGCACATCGCGAAGGCTGCAGCACAGACAGTAACCACGTGCCAGAGCGTGTTCGCGGACCGCAGGTGGAACTGCTCTTCCGTAGAAATGGCTCCCAGCTTCACACCCGACATCACGACAGGTAAGTTCCTCCAGACAGACAGACAGACATACGAACAGCTATCTTAATGAGAGGCTATTTCCATTAGAGACACTGATTTTATAACGATAGGCGAGTTCCCATAGAGATGCAGCTTTCATAACGACACACGAGTTCCTAGAGAGATGCAGCTTTCATAGCGACACACGAGTTCCTATAGAGATGCAGCTTTCATAACGACACACGAGTTCCTATAGAGATGCAGCTTTCATAACGACACACGAGTTCCTATAGAGATGCAGCTTTCATAATGACACACGAGTTCCTATAGAGATGAAGCTTTCATAATGACACACGAGTTCCTATGGTTCCCATAGAGATGCAGCTTTCATAACGACACATGAGTTCCTATAGAGATGCAGCTTTCATATGAGTTCCTATAGAGCTGCATCTTTC